>NC_138775.1:280089136-280471636 GCF_965119305.1 Pelophylax lessonae | reverse complement strand
TTCTCTGACCAATCAGTGGCTAGTAGTGACTGCATTCAAAGGATTGTGGGATATGGTACCAGTTTGGTACCTGTTGGAACCACAATCGAGTAGGTACTGTTTTTTCAGAGCCGTACCGTACCGTACCGTTCGGTTCCATGCAGTGGAAAAGCAAACCTATACCGTACCGTACCGAACCGTTCCGACCCTATACCATGCGGTACCAGCAGTGGAAAAGCACAAAAGCGTGCCGAACCGGTACGGTTCCATGCAGTGGAAAAGCGCCAGAGGGCCGTACTGGTACCATATCCCACAATCCTTTGCATTGTTTGTGCATTGTTTGTCAATACTAGCCACTGATTGGTCAGAGAATCGTTGTTATCCCACCCATTTACTTTAGTACTACTTTAGTGGAAAAGCAAACCATACCAAACCGTACCGAACTGTTCCAACACCATACCATGCGGTACCATGCAGTGGAAAAGCAAACCATGCCAAGCAGGGCCAAGTGGAGCTGAGCCGGTACTTGCAGTGGAAAAGTGCCATTTGTCTCATGTTTCAAGCATTTATTGTTCCTTCAGATATGAAATGTGTCTCATGATTGTTGTTCTTTGTGTTTCTAAGTTGCGGTGACGCTGTTGCAGACCGTCCCAACAGGGGGTTCAATAAAGCTTATATTTGAAAAAAGCTTTGACAATAAGCCCCCATTCACATCGGCGTAATTTGACATGCCATTTGACAAGTCAAACTGCAGTCTATTGTCAGAAATTGGGGCATCCCAACCGGTGCCAAGCCGACTTTACGGCGCCACACCAATTTCCAAAAGTAGTTCCTAAAGTCGGACTAAAATATGGCTTTGAAATCATGCGGGTTCAGGTGAAGTAGCATGATTTCAAAGCCGTGTTCAGTGTGAACAAGGGCTAAAACCCGGAAGTTTATTGGTTATTATGCACAGCTGCACCAGTTTTAATAAATCTCCCCCAATGTTAACAATAAGGGTCCTTTCACACGGGGCGGACCATATTTTGGTCCGCTCTGGCACCTTTTCTTTTTTACGGACACGGATGACACTTGTGTCATCCGGTCCGTATGTCGGCATATCATCCCATCTGTTTGCAGATTACATACGGACATAATGTATGTCTATGGGATTGCGGATATCAGCGGATGACACCGCTGACATTCGATTTTGCGTCCGTTTTTTAAAAGGAAGAAAAATAGGGTTCTGTTCCGTTCCAAAAAATGGAAACAGAACTGAAAGGACGCAAATCGGATGTCAGCAGATAGTCATCTGCTGACATCCGCAATCCCATTGACATGCATTATGTCCGTATATCATCCGCAAACGGATGGGGTGATATACGGACATACGGACCGCCCGTGTGAAAGAGCCCTAAGACTAACCATGGTTTTCTTCCTGGAATGGGCTCTAATCTTAAGGCCTGTACACACGATACGAAAACTGGTAAAATTTTGTCCGACAAACGATTTGCCGATTTTCGGATTGTTAGTATAGTGCTTTTTACTTTACGAATTTTCGGACGACAAAAACTGGATGTGCAGGCTATAAAATTCATATCGTACGTCAACACAACGTCCGATTTTTGTTTAATTAGTACAGTTATCGTCCGAAAAAAATCCTAAGACCAAGACTAGGCATGCTCAGAAATGAAAGAACACATACAAAACAATTCAACACATGACATCACTTCTGAAGTAGAATTCTGTCGTACAGGAATTTTCGTATGAAAGTAACCTCTTCACTTTCCACATGAGACTAGCATTAACAAAAAACGGACGAAAGATCTGATCGTGTGTACGAGGCTTTAGATGGGAGGCTGCTGACACAAGCTCTTATAGACACCTAGAATAGCTTCATGAATCCACCTGGATATTGAACCATTGGAAGCCTTGAATCCTAAATGGCCGCTAAATAGTACCGAAAAGTACCTATGAAATCCATAAAAGCTCTAAATACCTTTCTTAGAAGGTTCCTTTTAATATCCAAAAACTGAAGAGAGTTTCCTACTCATTATCAGGGGAGCTGCAAAATGTAGGAAGAAACACTACTTGAGACCCATAGAAATTAAGGGTCCTTTGGGAAGATGCATTGGATCTGGTCCTTCAAGGATCCTTACAGATCCTTTTGGCTGAAGTTATAACTACCAAAAAAACCATCTTAAGAGTTAAATGCTTTAGGTATCATTCACTGATGAGCTCAAAGAGCTCTTTGCTTAATAGAGAAGTATGGGATTTTTTTTTGGGAATCACACTTACCTAGGTGGATGCAGCATCGGTCCCACACCGGCTCTAAAAACTGAGCAATCTAAGACCGCCAATCGCTCGGTTTTAAAATTCCCTGACCAGAGATCTGATGACTGTCAGCCAATAATAGCTGATCACGGAAGTAAACAGAAGACGGTTATCGGATTTTTTTTTTTCTTAAGCTAACAGCGTGAGGAAAAAAGTAGACAGCCATTAACAGATTTCAGTAACAGGGACATCGGTCCACTCAGTGCCCATCAGTGCTGCTAATCACTGCCCACCAGTGCCCACCTATCAGTGCCCCATCATCAGTGTCACTTACCAGTACTGCGTATCTGTGCCGCCTACCAGTGCCCATCAGTGCAGCCTCATCAGTGCCTCCTGATCAGTGCCCACCAGTGCAGCCTCATTAGTGTGCATCAGTGCCACCTCATCTGTGAAGGAGAAATATATATTATATCAGTTATTATTATAGCAATAGTATTATTCTAAAATTATCATATCATTATATTATTATCATTATTCTTATATCTGTTTAACATCATTAATATATTATTATATCTTTATTAAAGCGGTAGTATCCCGCTTTTTGACACTTTTACCTACAGGTAAGCCTATAATAAGGCTTACCTGTAGGTATAATTAATATCTCCTAAACCGGCACGGTTTAGGAGATATTTGCAGTGCATGCAGCCGCTCACGCGAGCGGCGCATGCGCTCTGAAGGTCCGGGGGGACCTTCAGTTTTCCTAGCCGGAAGCTTGCCGGAAAATCACTCCCGCACGCATGCGCGGGAGTGACGTCATCGCGGCTCCGGCCAATCACAGCGCCGGAGCCGCCGAACCCGGAAGAGACGCTTCCGAATCATGGCGGCGCCCGCAGCGATGTCCGGGGGTCCGCGTCGGGGCTTCGTTCTAAGGTAAGTAATGCATAATGAGCTAGTATGCAATGCATACTAGCTCATTATGGCTTTGTCTTGCAGGTTTTTTTTTTTTTTTTCATTTTCGGGTTTACAACCGCTTTAAATCATATTGATATTGTGATAATATAATAATAAAAATAATATAATACTATTGTTCTATCATTTTAATTATTAATGTATTAATATTATTATTACTATTATATTTAACATGATTATATTATTGATATCATTATTAATAATGATATAATAATAATGATATAGTAATAATAATGATATAGTAATAATAAGAAGGATAAAATAATAAGAATGATAAAATAATAATAATGCTATAATAATAATAAAGGGATTTTTGTTTTACCGTAAAATCCATTTCTCTGATGGACACAGCTCCTGATTTTTCTTAACCATTGGGTTACACTGCCCCCTACAGGAGTAGGAGAAGGACACTAGGCAGAAAAAAGCTTGACTACGCCTATGGGCAGTCCCAGGGGGTATACTCCCACTCTCAGCTATAAGTACTTTTGTTACAAGCAGTGTCAGGAGAAAGTCATTTCCACAGAGGGGTGGGTGCTGGGTCCGTCAATGAACATTAGAGAAATAGATTTAACGGTAAGTCAAAAAATCCAATTTTCTCTTTCGTTCATTGACGGACACAGCTCCTGATTCTTCTTTACCATTGGGTCGTCCCAAAGCAGTGTGAAGGGGTGGGAAAAAAAGCAGAAAAAAATTCAAGGCTAATCATAGCCAACCAGGTAACATGGAGCGCACCCATAAACAACTGGAGCTCAGCTGAAAAAAAAAACAATACACCCTCAAAGAGGACCAGGTCCTCTAAACAGCAACCAGCAAAACCTTGCGGCCAAAAGAAGCACCCGCAGATGCCAACACGTCAACTTTATAAAAATTTTCCAAAAGTGTGCACCAAGGACCAGGTGGCCGCCTTGCAAACCTGCGTCACTGATGCTTGATGACGAAAAGCCTAGGAGACATTAAGCGCCCTAGTAGCGTGCTGCTTGAAAGAGAAAGGAGGAACCTGACCCCTGATGCAATAGGCCTGAACCACCGTCTGTCTGATCCATCTGGAAATGGTCGCAGAAGAAGCGGACCACCCTTTGTAAAGTCCGTCTGTGAGCCCAAAAAGCCAGTCTGACTTCCTAAAAGACTCCGTAGCTGCCAGGTACACCCTAATTGCCCAGACCACATCCAAGGCATGCAAGGTAATTTCCTTCAGATGTTTGGCCTGGGACACAGGGAAGGCAACAAAATGTCTTTATTCAAATGACAGTCAGAGACCACCTTAGAAAGGAATGACAGACAGGGGCGAAGCACCACCATATCTTTGTAAATCACCAATAAGGTGAATAACAGGATAACGCCACAAGTTCCGACACCCTGCGCGCAGAGGTGATAGCCACCAAAAAAGGCCACCTTCCGACCAGAGCAAGCAGGGAAACCTCCCGAATATTTTCAAAGGGAGGCTTCTGTAGAGCTGAAAGCACCACATTAAGATCCCAGGGTGGCAACGGAGCCTGCCCTGAAGGAACCAAATCTCGGACACCCTGAAGAAAGGTACGATGCACCAGGGAGTGTGAAGCCAAAGGTCATTGGAAAAAGGCCACCAAAGTCGATACCTGGCCCTTTATGGTACTAAGGGTGAATTTCTGTTATACCCCCTGTTAAAGGAAGGTTAAGATCCGATCCAAAAAAAAAGCAGAAAAAAATTCAAGACGCAAGGATGAACCCCAAGAGACTCACACCACACAATATACGTCTTCCACGTACGATGGCAGATTTTCCTAGAAGTAGATTTCCTAGCTTTCAACAGCATAGGAATCACTGAATCAGACAAACCTACATCCTTCAGCACCTGGCGTTCAACAGCCAAGCCATCAAAGCCAGCGGTTGTAAAGCAGGATAGAAGATCGGTCCTTGGGACAGCAGATCCTCCCTGAGAAGAAGCCCTCAAGGAGCATCGGCAACCAGCCGTACCCGATCGGCGTAGCAAGACCAGCAAGGTCAGACTGGACGGAATCCCTTCTGCTTTGATCCTGCACAGGAGTCGTGGCAGAACTTTGAGAGGGCTAGAATGAATCAGTCAGCCCACCTTAGAAAGCCGGCTACTTACCGAGCCACCAGGACAATTACTTGTGCCCCCTTGGTGACTGACATAGACCATGGCCGTGGCATTGTCCAAATAAATTCGTACCGAACACCCCTGAAGAGGAATTGTCCAATGAGCCAAACAAAAGCTGATCGCTTGGAGTTCCAGAACATTAATCGGCAGTCCAGACCCCCTGAGCACAGGACGCTGTGCTGAGGATGCCTCCCCACCCGGACAGGCTGGCATCCGTGGTGACAACTGTCCAGTACAGGGGGAGAAAGGATTTAACCTTTCAAAGTGCCAGAGAACAAAGCTACCTCTAGAGACTGTGGATCCTTGTCTCATTTCACAAGAATCTCTGTAGCAGAGATCTTGTGTGGAACTGTGCAAACAATCCAAGGGTGTACACCATCAGGCCCAGCACCCGCATACAAGCCCGGAGGGATGGCCATCTGCTGAACAACAGAAACGGAATTGCCTCCTGCAATGTCTGGAGTTTTTCCAGAGGAAGAAACAATTTGGCTGAGGCCGAGTCCAGGGTCAGACCCGTATAGTCCAGTTTTTTTATGGACAGAAAGCAGACAGAAAGCAGACTCCTAAAGGTTCCGAATCCAACTGAACTCTTTCAGAGCTCACAGAGCAATCTCCAGTTGTCCATCAGAGCAGTCAGAGACTCCACTCGCAGAAGAAGATTGTCCAAGTACCCCAGTACCGCAATCCCCCACTGACTCAAACAATGCCAGCACCGGGTCCAACACTTTTGTGAAGACATAAGTAGTGGAGGCAAGACCAAGCTCCACGCCACAACCGATAATGCTCCTTACCCACGACAAAACAGAGAAAGCATTGGTGACCGGCACATATTAGAATGTGCAGGTAGGCGTCTTTGATGTCGATAGAAGCGACAAGAAATCCCCCCTGACGTAGGGACACCACTACAGTGTGACTGGACTCCACGTGGATCTTCCGTACTCGCACCAGCAGTTTAATGCCTTGAGGTCCAGAATTGGACATACCTTGCCTTTCTTCCTGGGAAATGTAAAGAGGTTTGAGCAAAAAATACCCTAAAAATGTTCCGAAATCGGAACCGGAACAATCACCCCTTGAAGGAACAAGTCTTGCACTAACCCAAAGAGACCCGTAAGTGATCTGGGGACAAGTGCAGGTTGGAATGGAAGAACCTTTCCAGAGGATAAGACCAAATTCGATCCATGGATCCGGAAACCAGCGAAGACATCCCCCCCACCCCAGATACGGGTGAGGGTGCCCCTTCATGCGGAGGCAGCCTTGTCCACTGGTCTGAAAGAGCCCGCTCATGGCTTGCCTGACCAGGTCCTCTTGGAACCTCTGGTGGAGGCCCTGACATTTGTTCCTTTGTCTTGAGACCCTGAGGGACGAAAAAAACCTCTTCTGAGCCGAAGAGAATGGCCCACATCTACGACGAGGCTCCTTGCCCTTGGTAGCCTGCGGAAAAAGAGTACTCTTCCCCCCTGTGAGACCCTTAACGATGTCATCCAAGGAAGCTCCAAACAGGCAATCCCTTATAAGGGGGAGATCAGATAAGGCTTTCTTAGAAATCTGGTCCGCAGACCAGCAGTTCAGCCAGATAATACGCCGAAGGGCCACTGCTGATACAGACAGCCTAGAAATCAAATGCAAGAGGCATCACAGATAAACTGGAGCCCCTGGACCAACTAATCCGCCAGCTCCACAAAGACAGGGGGAAGCTGTTTCCCCTCCAGGTCCCGTCGTAAAAGTGTAGCCCACTCGGTCAGGTCTTGCAACACCAGGGCAACAGTAAACACCAGCCTAAGTGCCGAACCAGCCACAGCGAACCTATGGCGGGCCAGAGCCTCCGTCCTCCTATCAGCTGGATATTTAAAGGCCAGGGACTCCTCAACCGGAATGAAGGTAGCTTTATTTAACCTTGAAACCGACGAATCCACAACAGGTGGGACCGACCACCTTTAACGCACTTAATCCTCATAAGGACACCGTAAACAAAAAGCGCTTAGAAACCACTGCGTTTTGGACAACCACACTGTTTTGTGACAACGTTGTCAAAGTAAGCGGAAAGAGGAACACCCTCGCCGCTTTGGAGGGCCCGTGGGTGCCAAAAGGGACCGGCGCCTCCAACGCAGCATCAGCCACAACGTGCATTTTTTAAAGTGTGACGCACTGACACAAACAGTGTCAGCGCCTTTTTCATGCGTGGCTAGAGGAACAGAGGAATCATCTTCACTATCTGGCCACTCAGGGTGCATGGGCGCAGACCCAGTAGAGTCGCAATATACGAAGCTCACCCGGAAAACATAACAATCAGGGAAGGCCACCAACTGCAATCCCGCAGAGGGGATGCCGACTAAGGGCCCGCGAATGGACCCCCTCCTGGACCCTGCAAAAAAAACAAAAAACAAGGGGGTTGCCCTCCATAGAGGGCATATAAGGAAATAGCTCCCTTAACCACTTGCCGACCGCCGCACGACTATCTACGGCGGCGGTCAGCCCCTCACAGGCAAAGTGACGTAGGTCTACGTCGCTCGCCTGTGAGGGTTTAGGGAGCGAGCGCGCGCCGCCGGAGGCGCGCTCCCGCTCCCGCGTGGTCACGGACCCCCCCGCGCGTGTGACCGGCGGACCCGATCGCCGCCGGCCACTCTGCGATCGGCGGGGGAGAGGGAGAAAGTCAGGCAGCTTGTGTAAACAAGCTGCCTGTCATTCTCCTCTCTGTATGAGAGCTGATCACATGGATCTACTATGTAGATCCATTGATCACTCTGCATACAGTTGAAGCCACAGCCAATCACAGTTAGAATCACGCCCCTAGGGACACACACAGCCCCTCCCTCTCAAATAAAGTTAACCCCTTCACTACCAGTGTATTTTTACAGTAACAGTGCATATATATAGCACTGATTACTGTAGAAATGTCACTGGTAACCCCAAAAGTGTCAAAAATGTCAGTCAAGGGTCCGATCTTTCCGCCGCAATGTCGCAGTACCGCAAAAAAAAATCGCAGATCGCCGCCATTACGCGTTAAAAAAAAAAACAACAAAAATGACAAAAATCTTTCCCTTTGTTAGTAAACGCAATAACTTTTGCGCAAACCAATCAAAATACGCTTTTTGCGATTTTTTTTACCAAACATAGGTAGCATAAAACAAATTGGCCGAAAATATTAAAAAATTTTGATTTTTACATTTTTTTTTGGGGGAATTTCATATAAAAAAAAGGGAAAAATATTGCTATTTTTGCAAAATTTACGCTCTTTTTTTGTTTATAGCGCGTGATCAAAAAATCGCACAGGTGATCAAATACCGCCAAAAGAAAGCTCTGTTTGTGGGAAAAAAAGGACGCCAAATTCGTTTAGGTACAGCGTCGCACGACCGCGCAATTGTCCGTTAAAGTCACGCAGTGCCGAATCGCAAAATACCCTCTGGTCGTTTAGCAGCCAAATCCTCCGGGGCTTAAGTGGTTAAAAGGGGACCGCCCACCGTGACGCAGACATGCAGGCAGGGTACCCTGATGGTCCCATAGCGCTAAAAAGGGACAGATGCCCCACACAATAATGGTGGCAAGGCTGTCATTAAAAAAATGAAGTGCCCCCACAGCGCCACCCCTTCCAAGGGAGGCGCCAAGCTGACCACATGGCCTAAATTTTTGTGGAGGCCCAGCCGCAAGTGCACGGATCCCAGCCCGGGAGATGCCCAAAAGAAGAGTGGGGGCTTCAGCTAAATGCACTGGGGTCGGCCTAAATTTTTTTGGGCTCCCAGCCGCTTGGATGCAAGCCCCAACAGAGCCGACCACCCAGGGGCAGCAGAGGGGAGGGTGGATGCCCAAACGGAAGGCATTAGCTTAAGTCCTCCTCACAGGGGCCACCTCATGTAGTAGGCCACGAAGCCGCGGCCTAATTTTTCGTCCGGATCTGGCTGCGTGAGGTGCGTACCCGCGGTTGCTAAACTGTCCGCTTCCACAGCCCGACAACCTCCATAGGGTGCCCAGAGGACATGCTCAATCCCCCGTTGTGCACCAGGAAAACCCGGTCAGCAGCAACTCCAATAAGCCCCCCTTAAGAGCATGTGGCAACAGCCAGCGAATAACCTCAACCGGGGGGGGGGGGGGGTGCCGAAAGACCCACAGTGACCACCAAAATTTTAGAGGAGCTGGGAGGAAGGAGGTAAACCTGGGGGTCCCACCGTCCACCCCAAAACCCTCCAGGAGTAGAGGAGAGGCAGCTATTTACCATACCAGGAAGAGGGTAGGCACCGCTCCTGACAGACCACCGCGCCATTGGAAAGTGGGTGCTGTCGGCCAGGAGGAACGCTGCGACTCAGGCTGACGACCCGATGGTATGCGTCCTCACAAGACGTTGAATTCGCAGAGCAGCCCATGTCTAGTTGGGCTATGTCGCGGCCGACCTAATGCAGAGCTGCGGTCTGCACGCACTCGCTGGCCAGACTGGGGGACCCTATGGATCTAGATTATCCAGCTCATCGCCCAGTCTGGCAGTTGATTGTAAATTCTCACAGGAACAAAATAACAAAGGTAGGAAAAAGTTCCATTCAAAAGGAAAACATTGCCAGGACCAGAGATCCCAACAAGGGACTAGGTCCTTACTCCTGACTAGGCAGAAAAAAACTGAGTGCCTATAGCAGAGAGAGGGAGTATACCACCTGGGACCGCCCATGGGCGTAGCCAGACGTTTATTCTGCCAAGTTTCCTGCTCCTGTTGGGGGCAGTATAACCCAATGGTTATAAATACCAGGAGCTGTGTCTGTCAATGAACAAAAGAGAAAATAATAATTATATAGTAGTAATAATAATAATAACAGTAATAATTATATAAAAATAATAAAAATAAAAATGATGATGATATAATAAAAAGAATAATAATAATGATGATTTAATAACAACAATGATATATTAAAAATAATAATAATGATGATATAATTAATAAGAATGATGTAACAATAATAAAGTAATAAGAATGATATAGTAATATTAATAATAATAATAATGATATAATAATAGTAATAATGATAATGATGATATAATAAAAAGAATAATAATAATGATGACATAATAATAACCATGATATATTAAAAAGAATGATAATAATGATGATATAATAATAAGAATGATATAACAATAATAAAGTAATAAAAATGATATAGTAATAATAAAGATATAATAATAATAATAATAAGACTTATATAGTAATAATAATGATATAAAAATAATAAAGTAATAATAATGATATAATAATAATAATATAAGAATAATAAGAATAATATAGTAAAAAATTATATAATAATAATAAAGTAATAATAATGATATAATAATAATAATAATAATATAATAATAATAACAAAAATAAGAAGAAGAATATAAAAATAAAGTAATAAGAATGATATAATAATGATAATATAAAAATAAGAAGAATAATATAGTAATAATAATGATATAAAAATAATTAAGTAATAAGAATGATATAATAATAATGATAATTTTAAATAATAATAATATAGTAAAAATAAATATATAACAATAATAAAGTAATAAAAATGATATAGTAATAATAATGATATAAAAATAATAAAGTAATAATAATGATATAATAATAATAATATAAGAATAATAAGAATAATATAGTAAAAAAATGATATAATAATAATAAAGTAATAATAATGATATAATAATAATAATAATATAATATTAATAATAATAATAATAACAAAAATAAGAAGAAGAAAATAAAAATAAAGTAATAAGAATGATATAATAATAATAATGATAATTTTAAATAAAAATAATATAGTAAAAATAATTATATAACAATAATCAAGTAATAAGAATGATATAATAATAATGATAATATAATAATAATAATAAGACTAATATAGTAATAATAATGATATAGAAATAATAAAGTAATAAGAATGATATAATAATAATGATACTATAATAAGAAGAATGATATAATAATAATAATAAAGATAATATAATAATAAGAAGAAGAATATAGCAATAATAATGATATAAAATAATAAAGTAATAATAATGATAATAATAATAATGATACTATAATAAGAAGAATGATATAATAATAATAAAGATAATATAATAATAATAAGAAGAATATAGTAATAATAATGATATAAAATAATAAAGTAATAAGAATGATATAATAATAGGAATGATTGGAAGACAGATGTCGCTCCTGACATTATAATGTGGAAATGTGATGACGTCAGAGCTCTCCTCTTCTCCTCCTCCGTCCCGCCTCACACACATTACTTCCTCCTCACCTCCTCCGCCACACCCCCTCCCCTTCCCGCCAAACCCCTCCTCAGCCGCCAAGCCCCCACCTTCAAACACGACCTAGCCAATCGTAGTTCTTCGTGACCAGTTTCCCCGTCACATGACCCCCGCCGCAGCCAATCAGCGCCCGGCTCCGCGTTTCCCTCAACGAAAAGTGAAAGCGGAGGGCGCCGTCGCTACGCCGGTGACGTCACCGCGCACGGAAAGGCGGGCTCCGGCCTGTGGGTACAGTGTGGAGAACGTGAGGAGAATTCCCCTCCCTGCGATGTTGTAGTGAATGGTTTCCCGCCAGAGAGGGGACGGAGGGCGCTGACGGGTGCCGGACGCTCGCCGAGGCCGCCAGGTATTTAGCTGTGGTCGGGGGGTTGATGTGCGGTGTGTGTGAGGAGCCCGCTCCCCTCCCCCTCATTTTTTTTTGAAGTGCGCGCAACAAGCGGGTTAGTAAATGGCGGCCTCCTGTCCCCTCCCCCTCTGCTCGAATCAGCGCAGCCCGGCCGGGTGGTGGAGGAGGGAGGAGTACCGGGGGGTGTCCGCCGGCTTCCTGTACTCTGTCACCGCACAGGTACCATGGAGGGATCACCACATGGGGGGAGGAGGAAGGTGTGCGATCACCTCCTGAGGGACTACAAGCACCAGCATGGCTTGTCCGGGGGTGACCCCCTCCTCTCCCACACACTGTATATGCCAAATGGCCTGCAAGTTAAAGGGGAACTCAAACCACAACTTTTATTTTTTCATTTAGGGAGATTTATAACCCCCATCTGTGTCCCCATCAGGGAGATTTCACTTCCTGTCCTGTAACCAAAAGAGGAAGTGAGGGAATCCCAGGGTGTCACCAGAGCTAGTGCCCCCATCATGGCGATTTACTTTCACTTCCTGTCCTATGGACCAAAGGGGAAGTCTGAGGAAATCTCAGAGTGTCACCAGAAGCGGTGTCCCCATCAGGGAGATTTACCTTGACTTCCTGTCCTATGGACCAAAGGGGAAGTCGGAGGAAATCTCAGGGTGTCCCCATTGGAAGATTTCTCTTCCTGTCCCGCAGCCACAAGAAAAAGTGAGGGAATCCCAGGGTGTCACCAGAGCCAGTGTCCCCATCATGGCAATTTACCTTCACTTCCTGTCCTATAGACCAAATGGGAAGTTAAAGGAAAACCCAGGGTGTCACCAAAACCAGTGTCCCCATTGAAGATTTCACTTCCTGTTCCATAGCCAAAAGAAGTGAGGGAATCCCATGGTGTCCCCATAAGGGAGATTTACCTTCACTTTCTGTCCCAACGAGCAAAGGGGAAGTCAGAGGAAATCTCAGGGTGTCTCCAGAGCCAGTGTCCCCCCCCCCCCCCATTGGAAGATTTTATGTCCTGTCCTGTAACCAAAACCGGAAATGAGGAATTCTCAGGGTGTCGCTAGAATCAGTGTCCCCATCAGGGAGATTTACCTTCACTTCCTGTCCAGAAGACGAAAGGGGAAGTCATGTGAAATCTCGGAGTGTCACCAGAGCCAGTGTCCCTATTGGAAGATTTCACATCCTGTCCTGTAGCCAAAAGAGGAAGTGAGGGAATCCAGGGTGTCACCAGAGCCGGTGTCCGCATTTTGACGATTTCCCTTGACTTCCTGTCCCATGGACCAAAGGGGAAGTCAGAGGAAATCTCGGGGTGTTACCAGAGCCAGTGTCCCCATCAGGGAGGTTTACCTTCACTTCCTGTCCCAAAGACCAAAGGGGGAAGTCGGAGGAAATCTCAGGGTGTCACCAGAACCAGTGTCCCCATTGGAAGATTTCTCTTCCTGTTCCGCAGCCACAAGAAAAGGTGAGGGAATCCCAGGGTGTCATCAGAGCCATTGTCCCCATCAGGGCGATTTACCTTCACTTCCTGTCCCATGGACCAAAGGGGAAGTCATGTGAAATCTCGGGGTGTCTCCAGAGCCAGTGTCCCCATTGGAAGATTTCAATTCCTGTCCCATAGCCAAGTAAAGAAGTGAGGGAATTCCAGGGTGTCACCATTGTTAGTGTTTCCACTGGACGATTTCCCTTAACTTCCTGTCCTATGGACCAAAGGGGAAGTCTGAGGAAATCTCAGGGTGTCTCCAGAGCCAGTGTCTCCATTGGAAGATTTCACTTCCTGTTCCATAGCCAAAATAAGTGAGGGAATCCCTGGGTGTCCCCATCAAGAAGATTTACCTTCACTTTCTGTCCCAATGACCAAAGGGGAAATCATGTGACATCTTGGGGTGTCTCCAGAACCAGTGTCCCCCCATTGGAAGATTTCCTGTCCGGTAACCAAATCAGTAAGTGAGGAATTCTCAGGGTGTTGCTAGAATTAGTGTCGCCATCAGGGAGATTTACCTTCACTTCCTGTCCAGAAGACGAAAGGGGAAGTCATGTGAAATCTCGGGGTGTCACCAGAGCCAGTGTCCCTATTGGAAGATTTCACATCCTGTCTTGTAGCCAAAAGAGGAAGTGAGGGAATCCCAGGGTGTCACCAGAGCCGGTGTCCGCATTTTGACGATTTCCCTTCACTTCCTGTCCCATGGACCAAAGGGGAAGTCAGAGGAAATCTCGGGGTGTCACCAGAGCCAGTGTCCCCATTGGAAGATTTCACTTCCTTTCCTGTAGCCAAATAAGGAAGTGAGGGAATCCCAGGGGGTCTCCAGTGTTCGTGTTTCCATTGGAAGATTTCCCTTGACTTCCTGTCCCATGGACCAAAGGGGAATTATGAGGAAATCTCAGGGTGTCACCATAACCGGTGTCCCCCCATCAGGAAGATTTTTCCTTCACCTCCTGTCTCATAGACCAAAGGGACACAAAGTATAACTAAATGCAAAACATTATTTTAGATTGGATAGGGTGAAGCTGGATTAGAACCCCTGTCTGGTTTTATCGCTGTCTGTGTCCCCGTTGGGGAGATTCACCCTCTCTATTTCTTGTGCTTATTGTCCCCTTAGAAAATAAAAGAAAACCAGAACAGGAATTGAGGGAAAATCTTCCAATGGGGACACTAGTTCTGGTGACAATCAGGGATTTCCTCTCACTTCCTGTTTTGTGTATGGAGACAGGAAGTGAAATCTCCCAAATAGGGACCAAACTCTCTCAGGGGTTATAATCCTCCTTTGCTCTAGGACAGGGGGGTCTCCATATAAAGGGCCATCTTACTGTCTGTCAGACTTTAGGGGGGGTCCAGGCTGTCACCGGTGGGAGTAGACAATGGTGTCAGTGGGAAGAACGGTGCCTCATTTTTTGCTGTCAGTGGGGGCGGGGTTTGCCTGTCGGCGGTGGGAGGGGCTTTCCCTCGTCACTGTCGGCAGGGGGGAACATAGTGCAAAGGGCCGCAGTCAGCCTGCAGTTTGGAGACCACTATCTAAAAAAAAAGTTATTTAGGATGGAGGTCTGCTGTCGATCTTATAACTATCAATCCGCTGCTGCTCCTGCAGGGCTCTAATGAAAGCGGCAGGGTCTGCATCCCTTAAAGTGGTTTTAAACTTGCCTTTATAACTTGTGCCTATAGGTCGGCCGTCACTAAATGGCGGCCCGCGGTCCATTGGCGGCCCGCACGATGCTTTCACCCGGACCGCGAGGCCGCCTCCTTTATTCATTCAATGGTTTGCTGGGACCGCGGGTGTCCCAGCAACCAGTGACGTACTGTGTGTGCGCTGCGGTTCCCGGCCGGTGTCCTGTCGGGCCGCGAGTAGGGGCGTGACGTCACGCGCACGACCCGCCCCCCGCTCCTGACTGCGGCTCCCATTCAGCCAGGCAGCGAGTTGGGGCGTGACATTATGTGCGCGCCCCGCCCCCCTGCTCGTGGCTTCTGGCTCGGCTCCTGGCTCCAGGTATGTGGAGCACAAGGGGAGAAAGGAATGTGGTCATAGCTGCACTTAAAGCTGATGGGAGGTTTTTAAAGTCTGCAGATTGATGGGCATATTTTGTAGTGCTCATTAGAGTGCCCCATAAAAAAAATGTGCCCATCAGCATGCCCCTTATTTTATGTTAAGGGGCACTCTAATGGGCAGATTTAATGTTAAGGGGCACTCTAATGGGCAGATTTAATGTTAAGGGGCACTCTAATGGGCAGATTTTATGTTAAGGGGCACTCTAATGGGCAGATTTTATGTTAAGGGGCACTCTAATGGGCAGATTTTATGTTAAGGGGCACTCTAATGGGCAGATTTTATGTTAAGCGCAACACTGATTTACACGGTTTTGCCCATCAGAGTGCCCCCTAACATAAAATGTGCCCATCAGAGTGCCCCCTAACATAAAATGTGCCCATCAGAGTGCCCCCTAACATAAAATGTGCCCAGAGTGCCCCTTATTTTATGTTACGGGTCACGCTGATGGGCCTATTTTATGCTAGGGGCACTCTGATGGGCACATTTTATGCTAGGGGCACTCTGATGGGCACATTTTATGCTAGGGGGCACTCTGATGGGCACATTTTATGCTACTCTGATGGGCACATTTTATGCTACTCTGATGGGCACATTTTATGCTACTCTGATGGGCACATTTTATGCTACTCTGATGGGCACATTTTATGCTAGGGGGCACTCTGATGGGCACATTTTATGTTAGGGGGCACTCTGATGGGCACATTTTATGTTAGGGGGCACTCTGATGGGCACATTTTATGTTAGGGGGCACTCTGATGGGCACATTTTATGTTAGGGGGCACTCTGATGGGCACATTTTATGTTAGGGGGCACTCTGATGGGCACATTTTATGTTAGGGGGCACTCTGATGGGCAAATTTTATGTTAGGGGCACTCTGAAGGGCACATTTTATGTTAGGGGGCACTCTGATGGGCATATTTTATGCTACTCTGATGGGCATATTTTATGCTAAGGGGCACTCTGATGGGCATATTTTATGTTAGGGGGCAATCTGATGGGCATATTTTATGCTAAGGGGCACTCTGATGGCCATATTTTATGTTAAGAGCAATGCTGATTTACACGTTTTGTTTTGCCCATCAGAGTGCAACCTAACATAAAATGTGCACATCAGAGTGCCCCCTAACATAAAATATGCCCATCAGATTGCCCCCTAACATAAAATGTGCACATCAGAGTGCCCCCTAACATAAAATGTGTCCATCTGAGTGCCCCCCAACATAAAATGTGCACATCAGAGTGCCCCCTAACATAAAATGTGCCCATCAGCGTGTCCCTTATTTTATGTTAAGGGTCACGCTGATGAGCAAATTTTATGCTAAGGGCACATTTTATGTTAGGGGGCACTCTGATGGGCACATTTTATGTTAGGGGGCACTCTGATGGGCATATTTTATGTTAAGAGCAACGCTGATGGACACGTTTTTGTTTTGCCCATCTTTCTGAGTCATAGCAAAGACTTCAGATTCGGACCTCGGCCCAAAGAAAATTTTAGCAACCGGACCTCCTTGAATTTTAATTCATTACCCCTGCTATAGGTGATTCTATAATAAGGCTTATCTATAGGTACTGTAAATATCTCTTAAACTTGCACCGTTTAGGAGATATTTACATTTTATGCAGCCGATGACTTCATCGGCGCATGCGCTCAAAAGAAATGGCCGCCAGTGCCGTTTCTTCAGAGCCCTGCGCCATGACCGGCGGCACCTGTGCGCATGTGTAGGAGTGACGTCATGCGGCTGCAGCCAGTAATACAGCTGGAGTCTGCAGATCTGGAAGGAAGACCGGGGGAAGATGGATGCGGCCTCCAGTGGGGACAACGCAGGCTTCGTTTGCAAGTAAGTGTCACACAATGTGCTAGTATGCGATGTATACTAGCGCATTATGCATTTACTTTGCAGGGATGGAAAAAAAAACGTTAGGCCTCTTTTACACGGTCCGCCTCCGTAGCTCCGCGATCCCCGCTGAGCCGGCGGATGACAGCTCCGTCTCCGCTTGCAGTGTGGAGAGGGAGGTGTCTCAGCCCCCGCTGCCCTCTATGGGGGATCGGATGAGAGCGGACCGCCTGTCCGCTCTCATCCAATCCGATCCCTGAACGGAAGGAAAAATAGGGTTTCCATCCGTCCAGATTTCACGGACAGGATCGGATACGGATGTATCTCCGCTGACATCCGCTGCCCCATAGAGCTGCATGGAGGATCCGATCAGATCCGCCTAAATAACTGACAGGCGGATCTGATCGGATCGCCCGTGTGAAAGAGCCCTTAGGGTCCTTTCACGCGACCGCTCCAATCAGATCCGCCTGTCAGTTATTTAGGCGGATCTGATCGGATCCTCAATGTATCCCTATGGGACAGCGGATGTCAGCGGAGACACCTCCGCTGCCATCCGCATCCGATCCTGTCCGTGAAATCCGGATGGACGGAAACCCTATTTTCCATCCGTCCGGGTGATCGGATTGGATGAGAGCGGACAGGCGGTCCACTCTCATCCGATGATTCCCCCATAGAGATGCATGGGGCTCTGACACCTCCCTCTCTGCACACAGAGCAGAGAGGGAGGTGTCACCTTCCTGCTCAGTAGGGATCTGTGTTTACGATCCCCTGCTGAGCAGCACCGATCCGCCTATGGAGGCGGACCGTGTGAAAGGACCCTTTATGCTGGCCATACACGTATGGATTTTTGGATGAGAATATTCGTAGAACATTCTTTGAACATTCGTTGAATAGACGAATGTCGTTCGAAAATTTGTCTTTTTGCTTTTAACATTTAATTTTAAAATGAATGTAATTTCTGAACCATAACCACATACACTGCCCGAAAATTTGTTGATCGAGAAGTTTTCCCTTCTGCCCCTACGAATTTTCCCATCGCTGCAGTAGAAAAGGGACATCGATTTAACCCCACTAACGATTAGAAAATCAAACAAATTTTCTTGAAACGGAAATTTCCAGATGAAAATCTATGTGTATGGCCAGCCTAAGACTTCCTCTTTAAGACTCGATTTTCCTTTGAGAGTATCTCACCAAAATGTACATTTTTGTTGCAGGGGATGCCCAAAATCTGACTTGTATCTTAGCGCGGTCTTGTAATAAAGGGCAAATCTTCCAGTAGGGACATTAGTTCTGGTGACCTGGGTGAGCCCAGAGGAATTCTTTTTAATTTGCAGGGATTTCCTCTCACTTCCTGTTTGGCTATAGTGCAGGAAGTGAAGGGAAATGTCCACGGTGGGGCACAGATGGCAGAAAAAAATCTGACAGGTTATTATAATTGGGGATGCACCGATCGGATATCGGCACCGATATGGCCATTTTTGATGGATCGGGGGATCGGTAACATTGACCGATCCACTGGCCGATCCGGTTTTTGCTGAGTAACGGCTCAGCCATCCCTTACTATATGCAGTAGTAGTATGGGATGGGAGCCGCTACTTCCTGTATAGGTTTGGCTCACAGGCGGCGTGATATCAGATGCAGGCTCACAGGCGGCGTGATATCAGATGCAGGCTCACAGGCGGCGTGATATCAGATGCAGGCTCACAGGCGGCGTGATATCAGATGCAGGCTCACAGGCGGAGTGATATCAGATGCACTCCGCCTGTGAATGGAGGAGCCACACACATGAAGCAGTGGCTTTGCTCTGTACTGCAGCCGCTTGCTTTGTGTGTAGCTCTGGATCGGTTCCCGTATCGGTATTGGCGATTTCACAATACCAGATATCGGTATCGGATCCAAAAAAAGTCAGATCCCTAATTATAACCCTCCCTTACTCTATCCAGTGAAAAAAAAAAAAAAAGTTTTGCCTATAGTTCTACTTTAAGAGCTCTATGGTCGCAGCATACACTTTCCTTTTATAACATAACATTTGGAGCAAACCAGAGGTTTGGACAGGTATCCCTCATGGACTATTGGACAGACCACTTGAGTAAAATCAATACAAATTTTTATTAAACATATAAAAAGAACACATCATATACAATGCAATAAAGTGTCCCTGCCATGGGACACTATACATATGTATAAGAGAACATGACAGCGGTATACATGTCAAATTGCGGTGGTGAGATATCAATAGTGCCTAACATGTTTCAGACTGTATGAGGTAACGTCCTTCTTCAGAGGCTTCATCTCAGTTCACACACATATTTAGATAAGACAGTATCATATAGATATAAGTAATAATGGACTGTTATATACTGCAATATACATCTTTGTATTATGGTACTCATGTATCCATACAGGACTGACAACTAAATGTGACTAGAAACGCAGACAAGTCAGTTCTGTGAAGCACCAATAAACAGGTCACTGCTGTAAGGACCGCTACTCAGGTGACCTGACACAATGGGCGGACTAGGAGCTGCAGGCATCACCCCGGTACAACCACTTCTTCAAGCTGATGTACAGGCACATCGGTTTGTGGGAAGTGGTTAAAAAAAGTTTTATTGTTGCAGCCACATGTATTGGAGAGCGGTGTTCCTTGTCTGCTAGCAAAGCCTTTGGTTTTATATTTGTAAAGTGGCTAAACAATGTTTGTTTTCTTACAGGCACCTGTTTTGATACCGTAAGCAATCTGCCAGTGTAGACAGGCATTGGAACCCAAGGCCAGGAAAATGCCGGGAGTTACCCAGTGTGAAAGTCAAACTGTCCTGGCCAAAGCCAGTCCCACCAGAAAGAACCGCCTATCTCTACGCTTCTTCCAGAAAAAAGAAACTAAAAGGACCTTAGACTTTGCCGAAACACCGCAAACCGAAAGCCAGAATGTAGAGGAGAAGGAGCCCGAAGTGTAAGCAAACTGACTCGTATGCTAGTGCTCTTGGTATTGTTTTGAACATTTAGAATCTTCGGTTGATCCGTCTTTCAATATACATGTAAAAAAGATCAAATTACTAGCCGGTATCAAGTTCCAGGAACCTTGAGGTGATTGTACATATCTGCAGCAGTCACCATTGCCTCCCCCTCTCTAAAAGCTGGGTCTTTCTGATAGGTCTGACACTTCTGGGTACCATTTGAGTTTATTTCCCTCTCCTATTCCTGTTGGGCCTTTACTAATAATGGCTGCCTCTTTGGCTTATAGGAATAAGTGGGAGGAGGGGACAGGCAAGCTATTACCAGGAAGTACAGGCACCTTCCCCAATCAAAACTGCCAAGCATCTGTGCACATAATTGACCATGAAAGCTGCTACAAGTTTAGATGCCTGCACATTTTACCCACTAGTAGTATATTATGTGAAAGTCACTTTAACATGTTAATGTATAAAGAGCCTTGCCCCTGTATACATTCATTGTCTGTAGTGACAGCCTTTTTGAGCCTCTGGCAACAGACTCTGAAAGTAATGATTGTTTGCTAGGGACCATGTGATCTAGACTCAGGCTTAGACTTAGGCTTGTTCAGAGCAATAAAAGGAGTGTGTTTTAATGAATGTGATTTAGATTCATAAAGCTGATGTGCAAAAAATCCTGTCAAGTTTAAGTGCTGCCCTTCTGAATATGTGAAGCTCAAACTTGGTCCTAAAATCTGAGGGACGGGTCTAATGTAGGTATCTGACAGCACAACACAATGACTGCACCTTACTGGATTTGTAACTGTCCTAGGCAGAGTATGCCCACTTTAAAGCAGTCCTCCTGTTTATACCTGTACTGTAAAGAGTGTAAATTGTTCAGACATTAGCTTGGAAAATAATTTGTGTTATATCTTCTGGGTGCCCTGCAGCTCCCATTGGTATTTCCTACATTACAGGATACAGTTGGCTTTCCAGGGGAGTGTTAAAAGCAATAGGGTTACTTTAAGGCCTTGTTCACAAAGGGCATACTGAAACGTACATCTGTGGAAGGCTGTTTACACAGGCATGTGGATGCATAGGTGTTCTGTGCATTATGTCTGAGACGCAATGGCTGCATGGACACGCATTGCTTCTAATCTGTCATCTGTACAGGTGCACGGCCCCAAACTCATAATGTGTTCAGGGCCATGCACCTGCACGTTGGGAGCAGCCTCTGTGTCTGTGCAGCTGCTGCATCCCAATTGAAATCTGTGGCACTGCCTGCACAGGGATGCACGTAACACCAGTGTATCCCCATGCAGGATAAACACGGCCCTCCAGAGACCTACTTTGGTACGCCCCATGTGAACAAGGCCAAACATGCAAATTTTATTAACCTTTAATAGAAGTTCATAAATGGTCATGTCCTTACGCAGTTTGGTTTACCACTTTTTTATATTTTTTTCTATGTACACTTTTTAGTTGTGTTTAAAGGACAAGTTCTCCTTTGGGAACATGTTACTTGTTTTTAAGAGGAGAAGTTGTGTTTCCACTCTGCAGCCACTTCCCAACCCACCGCTTTTAGTGACAGCAAGCTGGGGAACTTCTCCCCAAACTCACTGTTGCAGTATCAAAAAAAGTGTCCGTGCGGGGCTCCACGAACCACCATACTGTGAAGGGGAGAACTACAACTACCGACAGCCTTTGGGGCTATTGGCTTGTAGTTCTCAATGAACTACCTACCAGTGTGCTGTTGAGCTCTCAAAGTAGTTCATTGTCTCTTTCTGTCATGTAACTACTTGCCTGTATGAGGAGATGGCTTGCACAGTCTGCATGCCACACACGAATCTGCTGATCGCAGGTGCAATGTTTTCCAGGTTCCTAGAAAAAAAAAATATAAATGTGCTGCTTTTTTATTTTATTTTTGGAAAAAGATGTTTACAATTTTTACTAAGGTGAACCTATCCTAAAAATGTAATCTTCGGTGTCAATTTTCTTGTAATTGCAATGTGTTTTCTTTTTTTTTTTTTTATAGTTCTGATCAAGTAGTTCCTGCTGCTCAGTTATCCCCTCCTGCTTGCTGTGTGAAGAAAGAAAGCCTAGTTCCATTTGTAGGCTTTAACAACCTCGGCAACACATGCTACCTTAACAGCGTTCTTCAGGTATATAGCTGACCGTGTTTGTTCTTATATTACAAGAGTTGGCATTTTCTTTTGTCTGAAACTTGGCATGTCCCTTTGCACTTCAGGTTTTATGTTACTGCCCCGGATTCAAGAGCGGAATTAAGCACTTGTGTGAGGTTATTTCCAAGAAGAGGGAGACTTCAAAGGATGAAAACGAACAGGTGCTTGAAAAGGTAAACTGTTTAGTATATCTTCTACTGAGTTTCAATACTAAAGGCAAGTTCACATTTTCCGCAAAAAATAACAAAGGCACATATTTTTGCAGAACAGAAATGTGCCTTTATTTCCCCCTGAAGACCTTTTAGCTGTGAATCTTGAGTTCAATGTAAAGCTCCTGCGGACTCTTTCTGTTAGAAAGCTGGAGGAATGAATGAACTATCGGGGCGCTTATCAGTTCTCCCATAGTTCATTGGGAACTACAAGCCATCTGCCGTAGTGGAAGACAGGAATTGTAGTTTCTTCATTCACAGATGGTGGAGCCATAGCCACGCCAATTTTAAAATGTGACAGCGAGGAAGGGGAACCCTTGCCTGCTGTCAAAGGTAGTAGGGGAGGTGCTGGAGCATGCTACACCCTAAATACAGGTTTATCATGTAACGTGCTCCAAAAGCGAACTTGGCCTTTTTAAAGTTGTAAAACTGTTCACTTAATTCTGTGCATATTGGGTATTAAAATAAACACAGAGCCATTATATTTCCAAAGCTAATTACAGGGTTCGTACGGTCCTTGAAAACCTGGAAAAGTTTTGGAATTTTGAGATGACACTTTCCAGGTCATGGAATCTTAGGATTCCACAAAGGTTTTGGAAAAGTCATGGAAATATACTGGGGGGGAGCGGCGGGGGCAGTGGATGCTTAAAGACTTTAGTGTAATTTATTATTTTATTCAGTAATGTTTGTCAGTGCCACATACTATTTGTCTTCCGGGTCCGCGGTATGCCCGTGCGCTGTCACTGGCCAGCAGCAGCCGAGGAGATGATTGTTTACCAATCACTGGCAGCGGGGAGGGCCGGCCGCGGTTTGCCTGGATGTGACTGGCCAGCAGCAGCAAACCAATCACAGGCAGTAGAAGCGTCACTGGAGGGCGCCGGCCGCATGAACGTGATGATGACGCGGAAGGGGGCGGTAACTGTTTCGGTTACGGCACCCCCGCATCATCACGTTTATGCGGCCGGCCGGCCCGCCCTCCAGTGATGCTTCCGCTGCCTGTGATTGGTTTGCTGCTGCTGGCCAGTCACATCCAGGCAAACCGCAGCCGGCCCTCCCCGCTGCCAGCGATTGGTAAACGATCATCTCCTCGGCTGCTGCTGGCCAGTGACCGACAGTAGGGCAAACTGCGGCCCCGGAAGGACACCTACTGTACCAGTCCTATACGGGGAATGTAAAAAATAAATGTCAAATTATAAAGCATCCAATCCTGAGTCGCCTTTCTTTGAACTCTTTTCTGCCTGTTTGTGGGACTGTTAGGTTCGGCCTAAGAGTAGTAAGCGCCGCATTTTGTGCATTTCTGTGCCATCCATATCACTGTCCAGCTGCACCTTCATGACTGCCTGAACTGCTTTATTTCGGCAAGCAGGAGCGCCCATTATTACTGTTCTTTCTCCAAGAGTAAGTGCCGCATTTGTGCACCATCAGATCTGTGCCATCCATACCAGTCCGCCTGCACCTCATGACTGTGGCTTGGGCCTAAAAGATTACTGTGCTGCATTTTGTGCATCTGACTGTGCCATCCATACCAGTCCGCCTGCACCTCATGACTGTGGCTTGGGCCTAAAAAGATTCTTATTTAATACGTATACATAGACATTTCATGAAACATTAGGTCATGAATATTTACGTAAAGTCATGGAAAAGTCATGGAATTTCATTGGTGAAAATGTGTATGAACCCTGTAATTAAATGTTTACTCTGATTTACTTGGGTATAGACTGTTCATTTAGCAACCTTCTACTGTTTCCTATATGGTTTAAATGAACTTGCATACTTTGGTACTATAAAGTTTATTTTATTGAACAGGATGGTGTGAAGGAAGACTTGCCTGCCAGCCATGAAGTTATCTGCAGTCTAAGCTCTCTGGTTCACTCTGCTGAACACCTACAGCTTAGCTTTCTTTTGAATCCAGAAAATTGTGACACTGAACTTGCTGCTCAGCCAAGAAGACTCCTCAACACATTAAGGTATGATCTAATGGTGTTATCTGGCCTCTCTTTATTTTTTAAATTTGTGAAAGAAGCTTGCCTTACAAAATCCTCTAGTGTCCCTCCCTGGTGAAGACAGAAAAGGTGTTCCAAAAATTGTACTGACAAATCTCCCTTCTACTCTATGGATGACTAGGTGTTTGACCTAGAATCAAGTAATTTAAAAATTCTATGTAGGTTTTTAGTATATGTTTTTATTTTATAAGCAAGATATTAGAATTTGAGTTGGTAAAATGCTAAATACTGGGGGAAAAAAAGCACACTGCATAAAAAAAAAACATCCATATTGGATTGAGCTACCATTGGACACAGTCAATACATATTTTAGCTGGAAATTCTGAGCACTTCATGGACTTCTGACCTTTTTTGGAATTTGTTTTTTTTTTGTTTTTTTTTTTGTTTTTTTTCTCTTTAAAACAAATGTGTCTCCTGTCACTTTAAATAGTTTGGGACCATGCTGGTCCAAGCAAACGATTTCCTTCACGAAGTGCTACTTTGGCTCTAAGCACTGTATGAACTGTATGTAGCTTCACCTACATGTACAGTGCTGGTTGTGAGACAGACTTCCTGTCTCACTCCTGGAACAATGCAGAGAGTTGTTCTGTGCAGCGTTTAGCCATTCATAGGAAGCTTTGTATTTTGTGAATGAATACAAAGCTTCCTTTGGCAGGCTGATAACATCACACTGACTCAGCCAGTCAGAGGAAGCTTTGTATTTTTTTTTTTTCCGCGAGTGAGACAGTCTCTCTCAGCCATTACCCAGCACTGTGTACTGTAGGTAGGTAGCTAAAGTTACATGCAGTTCATACAGTGCTTAGAGCCAGTTCCATGCTTAGTGATGAAAATAATTTTAATTAGTTTTGGGGAGTGTAGGGAAGTTAGAACCCCTGTCAAAATGTTACTGTTGTCACCCTCTTTTATCCTGGTGACCAGTGTCAATGGTACCTGTAAAGTGCTGAGAGAACACAAATTTTACAGTTCCTGGAAAACAAGGGTAAGGGTTAATCTCCTAATGGGTGACACGGTTCAGTCTCTCATTCTAGAGAGATTTTTTTTCTTACGTTCTATTGAGTATCTGGGTCATAAACTGAAGGTAAATCTCCCCAGAAGGCTCTGACAGCAAAAATAAAAAACACAGATGGGAGTATTAACCCTTCCATGCTTGATCTCAAACGAATAAAGTTGTTGGCTTAAGATGCACGTAAAATAGTTCCAGTGTAGCAACTAAATACAGGTGAGGTGTGTGTGTGTGTATATTTTTATATCCATATTAATGCTTTTGGTAAAATTAATCCATCCAGCATCCTCTTTGTGTTTTGTAATGCGTTTATGCTTTTTAACAGGGAACTTAATCCCATGTATGAAGGATACCTTCAGCATGATGCACAGGAGGTCTTGCAGTGCATATTGGGAAACATACAGGAAGCTTGTCAGGCTCTCAAAAAGGAGATGGAAAGCTTACAAATACAAGACACAGCCAAACCCCAGCCTGAAAAAGGATCCAACCCATGTGAAACCTCAACTGCCACCCAGGAGAAGCCTCAAAATGATTCTTCATGCACAGGACCTGAGGCTGAAACAAATGTAAATGGGAAGCGAAAGAACGAGAACGAAGTTGGTAATGTAAAGAAAAGGACAAAGCTTTCCAAAGAGCCATCTCTGGAAGAGCACCGAGTGACCAGATCTAAGAGGAAGTCTGATAAACAAGATGACAAAGTGGATGGTCCTAAAACTGCTACTGAGGGCTCTGCTTCCAATCCTAATCAAAAGAAATCCAGATTAGGCCTTAATTGGTTGAAGTCTGGAAAACAGCCTAGTATTCTATCCAAGTTCTGTAACTTAAGTAGGACCTCCAGTACATCACCTAAAAGTCCTCCAGCTGAGCACCAGGTCCAAAGTATAAAACCAAAGCTTGAGAGGACAGAGAGTGAGAAGCCAGTAAAAGATCATGATGGCTGCAAACCAAAGGAAAGCAAAGACGCAGAACCTTCCCAGAATGGTTAGTTACATGTATCTGCTCGTTCTTATTGCAGAATGGTTAGTTCTTATTTGCTAAATTCTGGTTCTTACAATAAAATGAAGTCTGCACATACAGAAAGGCATTTCAGAGATCCGTAACCTTAAAATGTATGTAAACCCTCACAATAATTTTCTTCTTTGGTTGTCAAAATATACCACCAAAATTGTTTTATCTGCTCAATAAGTGCAGAAAAAAAACTGCTGTCAGAAGTACAGTGATGTCCTGTGTGCTCCTCAGTCTGCAGTGTTGTCAGCCCTTATTCATCTCTGAACTACAAAACTCCTCCCCATGATTTGGGGAGAGGTGTTCTGTAGACAGCTCAAGTACAAAAAAAACACTTGGCGCTAGACCCAGGGGAAATCTTCCACCCAACTTCTTTCTACAATGCCCATCAAGGGTGCAGGCCTCCTCTGACTGTGAAGTCCTCTGAGCACACTGCAAAAAACGCAGAGGGCATGACCACCTCGTGTATAACCATTAATTTTTATTGAATCCACATAAGCAAAAAAATACTTGCATACGAAAGAGTTAGTAAGCCAAACAGATCTGCTCCAGCCGTAACGCAATGGCAGTAAGTCCTGGAGACAAATGGTTGGACTGTTTCAGGTATCATGCCCCTTTTCTCACCTCTGGCGGCCGTGACCTCCTGTGTGTCTTTTGCAGAGGTGTTATGTAGTCACATCTTCGGGTGACAATGCTGCTTCTCCATAGATGCAATACAGTGATTAATACGCCATAAGGCCAAAAGTTTATTGGCAGGCCGCAGGCATGATCACCAGCTGAAAAGGGAATAAGAGCCTGGGGTTGTTGGTGTGGAGTAAACCTACCTATGCTCTGCACCTCTGCATTTGAACCCTGCACTGGATATGTGAAACACTACTTCATTTTGAAGGTTAAAGGCTTGGAGCCTGACTTAAGGTCTAAAAGTGCATGCATTGGGGGCTATTCTATAATGGAGTTTAACTTGCCATTAAAAAAAAAAAAAAGCAGTAAAATAGAAGTACAAAAATGGATTACAAATCAAGACTACAGCACCCTATTGATCACTGGCATGCCTGTTGTCATGCTTGGAAAAGATGTTTTAAACCGGTTGCTAACCTCCTGGAATAATTCAGTTGTTATGGTCAGTTTGGAAAAGCAACAATACTTGCAGTATTTTTAGAAAAGCATAAATATTGGGAATATTTTTATCTCTGCATTATTTGCTAATTTTTATCATTCAGTATCGTATATTTTCAATAAGGAAAAATGTATTGCATGAGTGAGTGGAGTTTATAAATGCATTGTAGACTTTCACAGTATTTTGCAAGTAGGAATTCAATTGGCAAACATTTTTTAATGGGGTTTTATTGCCTTAAAGTGGTTCTAAAGGCAGGAGGTTTTTTACTGTTATGCATTAAAGTGGCTGTAAACCCAGATGATAAAAAGTTAACTGAACATTTATGCTAACTCAGCAAAGCCGCAAAACTCATTTGTGCACAGTCTGGCAGGGACATGAGCAGCCTGTCATCTGTAATCCTCCCCGCTTTGCTACTGGAAATAAATCTTGACGCATGCAAAAAATGTCACCATGCTGCCTCTCCTTTTGACATGCAAAAGAGAGACCCGTGCTGGAGCATGAGTGAAGGGTGCATGCCTCAGTGGAAGTCTGTTTAGTTTCAAGATGTTGTAACCATCATATACATTAGTTCTCAGACATGTTCAATAAAAATCTAAAGCTCTGTGTTTTTTACCTCAGTATTTTCATTTCTAAGCCTATCACAGCTCTCTGAAAATCTCCAGTCTGTGGGCAGCAGAGTCCTGACTTTACTGGCACCACCTCCCAGCTTGTACATACCACCTCCCAGCATGGAGTGTCGTGCATGCACACTTCCAGCACTCTGCATGCTGCTAAGCTGTGTAGAGCTGGAAGGTGGGGCCATTGATGTCACTACTCTGCCTTCGGAGCTCCTGTGCATAGACACTCCCATGGACTGGAGATTTTCAGTGAGCTGTGACAGGCTTAGAGTTGAGAATACTGCAGTAATACAGTGATTTGGATTTTTGTGTTACACACCTGAGTCCCCTCTCGATCCAGCAATGTGCATAACAGCAGCAGCTTTCCTGGGTCTTTCTCTCCCCATTGGCTCACACAGCAGCGGGAGCTATTGGCTCTAAAGTAGATTGTGCAATCAAATTGTATAGTGCAGAGGTCTCCAAACTTTTTTAAACAAAGGGCCACTTTGCTGTCCTTCAAGCGTTGGAGGGATCCAGACTGGTCAGTGAGAGTGAAAATTTGTCCTGGCATAAGTGGTAGTATACCGTACCCCCTTATTTGGTGAAGAAATAAAGGCCCATTATGGGTGTCAATGGGAGGAATAGCGCCCCAAGGACCAGATAAATGTAGGCGAAGGGCTGTTTCCTGCCCCAGGGCAAGTTTGGATACCACTAGTATAGTGTGGGGCCAGATTTATGTTTACTGTGACACCCCCTGCATTGCAAGGGTTAAATGCTCATTAAATCTAAGGGTAGGGTAATACGGTGTACTCTCCTTATACTTGACTTCAGAAGGCTAACTCCATCTTTGCCACTGGTCTCACAAAGCCGCCTCCTCCTTAGATGTGACTCACTGTAGTGTCATTGTTTACAATGCATGGCCGGGAGTAATGTGTATAATTCCAGAATTCTGCTTGAATGGTTTTAGGTCAGCAATAAAATGTAAAGTCTTTCCAACATCGTGCAAAACCAATAGGAGGATGCCTGTGGGTTGTCACTCTGCAATTCAGTAAAATGGGCTGTAGACAATTTAGGTTACATGCTGTAAAAATGTCTTGACCTACTAATTCAGTCTTCAATGTTGAATAAAGGCGATTTAATCTTGCCAACAATCATGCTTTTACCTAAATAACTTTTGCTCTTTGGTTTGGATGGTGCTTGCTGCAACTTTTTAAATGCCAAGAAAAGAATCTTTCTGTACCTGAAATAATATACTTCATAATTCTAGAGTCAACTGATTTGGAACTGGTGGAGAAATTGTTCCAGGGCCAACTGGTGCTGCGGACTCGCTGTCTTGAGTGCGAGTGTTACACTGAGAGAAGGGAAGATTTCCAGGACATCAGTGTACCTGTGCAAGAAAATGATCCCCCCAAACTGGAGGAGAACTCTGATAGTGAGTACATGAACTATTAACATATTTTTCCATATTTTACAATGGGGGTCTTCTCTGCCTTTTGTATAGATGTATTCAGTGTCTTGCCTAATCTGTTCATATGTTTACAAACTGCTGCTTTCATTTTTCCAGTTGGGTAGTCGTTTTGTTTAGGTTGCTGGAAGCTGAAATTGTTGGTAAAGTGAAATTAAAGTCGTGTTTGTTATTTAAAAAAAAAAAAAAAAAACCTACTTGCCTGCTCTGCGCTGTAGTTGTGCACAGAGCAGCCCAGATCCTGCTCTTTTCGGGGTCCTTTTCCGGTGCTCCTGGACCCTCCCTGAGTGCCCACACAGCAAGCAGCTGTGGCTCGGCCCCGCCCCCTCTCCCTATTGGCTCACTGACTGACAGCAGCGGGAGTCAACAGCTCCCACTGCTTTCTCAGCCAATGAGGGAGAGCCTCCGGACTACGTGGGTCACGTGCAACTTTGCTGGATTGAGATGGGGCTCAGGTAAGTATGAAGGGGGGCTGCTGTATATGACAAGTTTATCTTGATGCATAGAATGCATTAGGATGAAAAGCCTTCTGCCTTTAGAACCATTTCAAAACCACCAATATCTGTCAGAATTGGACATTAGCATGGATTGTCAGATGTTTTGGATGTGGCTTCCTGAAGAGGAACAGCTTCAAGATCATTTTGATAAGGTTTACCCGTCCCGCTAGGGAGAGCCAGAGCTTAGTCCAGATCCTAATTTTATTCGGAACCGTGTTAGAAGAGGGCTAATGTTGAGCACACTATATTGATTCGGGTCCGCCGAAACCACCACCCCCAGATACTTAAATTTATCAACCACTGGAACCGGGCAGTGAGAGTCCAGTGGTTGAGCGGCGTCCGCATCCAGATGCAGCAGCACCGATTTGGACCAGTTGATGGTGAGGCCCGAAAACCTCCCAAACCCAGTGATCGAGGAACAGCTTAAACAACGAGATCTTTACCTAATATGGCTTATTTTGGGTTTTTTTTTTTTTTTTTTGTTTTTTTTCCTAAAGGAAACCACTAGTTGTAAAATGTAAGAGCAATCCTTCTGTACTGTAGACAGTTGACAAGGAGGGATATGTGCTCTTAAAGAGTTGGCCTATCTTAAAAGCTTTAAACAGGAGCCTGTAAACCATTTTAAAGTGTGTATCAAGCCAGAAACTATTCTTTTGGTTGGAGTGAGAGGACCAAGAATGCCTGTTAGTGTGTTTTTGTTTTTTTATTCTTCTGCTGTATAGGACTCCAAAGGCCTGCTGACCATCAACAGGAAGTGAGGGAAAATCTGCAACAGTGACACAAACAGAAATAAAGTTGTAGCATTTCCCATACTTTTACTAAGGAAGAAAAAAAAAATCTAAAGTTCTTTTGCTTGCCTCTGTACCTCCTGATTTAGTTGTATTGAACACGGTAGACCTAATTCTAGAGGGCTCAGTATTTAATTATTACAGGTGCTTGTATAGCACTGTCAATTTACACAGTGCTTTACATATATAATTATACATTCATATTTGTCCCTGCCCTCAAGAAGCTTACAATCTAAGGTCCCGAACTCACATTCATAACATGCTAGGGACAATTTAGACAGGAGTCAATTAACCCAGTGGTCCTCAACTCCGGTCCTCAGGGCCCACTAACAGGCTAGATTTTAAGTATTACCTTGGGGAGATGCAGACTAGAATACGGCAATCACTGAGCAGCAAATGATATCACCTGGGATGTATTTCAGTTATCTTGCAAATCTGGCCTGTTAGTGGGCCCTGTAGGCCAGGGTTGAGGACCACTGAATTAACCTACCAGAATGTAGTGGGTAGGAAACGCACAGGGAAACATACAAACTCCAGGCAGGTTGTACAGTTGGGATTCCAATTGACGACCCTAGTGCTGCCAGGCAGAAGTGCTAACCACTTAGCCAGTATTCAATTTCAGTGAAATTGTTTTTAGTAAAAAAAAGTGGTGCAGGGTTAGAATATTTGATTGTAATGCTCCTTGCTATTTGGGGAGGCTTTCCTTCACTTCCTGTTTGTAAAATGGCAAGTAGTAAGAAGAAACATCCCCACAATGTGAACCTTACCAATTTTATTTAGTTGAAAAGTTTTGGCTGGCCAAAATATTGTCTTGGCATGATGGCATTGGACAAGCCCATAGAAAACTAACATTTTGTTCTTTTTAACAGTCTCTCCTGATCCCAGAATGGAAATCAAGACCTTGAAATGGGCCATATCCCAGTTTGCGTCAGTGGAGAGAATTGTCGGAGAGGATAAGTACTTCTGTGAAAACTGCCATCATTACACAGAAGCAGAGAGAAGCCTTTTGTTTGACAAGATCCCAGAAATAGTAACCGTCCATCTGAAATGCTTCGCTGCAAACAGCTCAGAGTAAGTCTTATTAGGGAAAAAAAAATCTGAGTTTAGGTCAGCCCCTCCCCCTCAATACTCCCATTTAAAAAAAAAATGCCCTATGGCATACTTATTTGCTAGACTTTGGTTTTTCTTTGGCTTTGACTAAATGCCGCTTCTGTGACGTGCCTCCTACAGAGAATGGGTTCTGTGTCAAGTAGAAGCACTGATTGGTTGCTTCTACCTCATACAGAACCGGTCCTTGGTCACGATTTTAAGAAGCATTTTCTTAAAGGAGTGGCTTGTTGTAGTGAGCCATCTCCAGAGTACAAGTATTTGTTTACATTGGAAAGCAAAGTGTTCCTATTTGAATGGGCTAAAAGTTCTCAATTGGAGGCGTTCAGTTTTTAGAATACAGTAGACTAAAAAGCCTATTTAAACTCAGTCCAGCATGTATTCTTTTTTTATTTTAATTTTTTTTAGGTATTTTTAATTTCAACTGGGAATACACCAGTAGCACACTTTTTTTATTCTGATGCACCCAGAATCTGGTGTAGCTGTGCATGGCTACCAATCAGTTTCTAACTTCAGCTTGTTTGTTTAAAGTGCTTGTAAATACCTTTTTTTTTTTTTTTTTAAACAAGTTATACTACCCCCCCCCCCCCCCCCCCCCACACACACACACACACACACAGCCTGTTCCCTACTATGCATGCACGAGTCGTGCTGCGCTTTCTAAATGGTCCGGCCGCATTCTGGGACACACAGGTCCCAGAAGACGGGGGGGGGGGTTGGGAGAGGAGGGGCCAGATATGTCTTAGATTGCTGGGCGGCAATCTTATAGAATGTGGAAGCTGGTACCCCCAAAGTGCCTAATGTGGAAGGGGGGGAGGCGTGAACAAGCAAAGCTTCCTCTTTTGGGTGGAGCTCTGCTTTTAAGCTTTGACGTAACCTGGAAGCTGCTTACAATACAGAGCTGCACCAGATTTTGCATACTCCAGTTTTAGTAAATAACCCCCCTGTCTTAGGTTGACGATGCTCACTCGCCATACAAAATCTATGGGGACATAGCATTGTTACCTTGGAAAAGAGTGTTAGGACTACGGAATACCTAGCACACTTCTCATCGCCATCCTGTGGGGGGTGTCCTGTAATCCACAAAACAGAGCAATGTAATTTATAAGATTGCAACACATGAAGTTATTAGTTCTAGATTTCTGGCAGGATCCATCAATATTTTTTGCACTTATCAAACATATGACTAGCTTTCAGTGGCACATATTTTAGACAAAAACTAAGAAGCTCATTGTTATAGTTTACATGCACTTTAACCTCTTTTTGTTTTTACAGATTTGACTGCTATGGAGGCCTTTCTAAAGTAAACACCCCTTTATTAACACCATTACAACTCTCTCTGGAGGAGTGGAGTACCAAACCATCCACAGACCTCTATGGTCTGTTTGCGGTAGTGATGCACAGTGGAGTGACTATAAGCAGTGGCCACTATACTGCATATGTAAAACTCAGTGACCTCAGTAACTTTGAACTCAACCAGATCAAATTCCCCAGCGACCACCATGACATCGTTAAGACGGAACCTTTAACGCAGGATGTCCAAACATCCGATGAAAACCATGATGGTGAAACTTCATTTCGAGCCAATACAAACTTGCCATCAAGTAGTAAAGTAAATAAAAAGGGAACGGATGCAGTTGGACTTCTTGGCGGACAAAAAAGTAAATCTGACTTTGAGCAGCTGCCAACACCCAAAACACCTAAAACTGAAAGAGTTTCCAGTGCTGTATCGGGCGATAAAGGACTATCTGACGCCAACGGCGATCTCCATTCGGATAATGATCAGAAAGTTCAGTCTTTTTCAGATGGACTCTGCTCGAGTAAATCCGCTGCCCATTTGTTACAAATTTTAAAGGAGTATGAAGGCAAATGGCTGCTTTTTGATGACTCTGAAGTGAAGGTCACAGAAGAGAGGGACTTTCTCACTACGATTTCCCCCACCACTCAGTCTACATCTACTCCCTATCTGCTTTTCTACAGAAGACTAGCGAAGTAGAGTCCACCTACACTCTGCACTTTGTATATTGTGTAAAGTCTTCCATTGTTGGGAAAGGACAGTTGTGTATATATTTGTATTTTGTATATAACAAATCTTACTGGATTGACGAGTCACAGTTATCACCATAAACCTGTGGACCTATTGTGTTAAGCGTTTGTATATAGAGTTTATGGTTTTGTTCTTGTACATTTTTCAGACACTTATTACACTTGATTATTTTCTAACTTTTTAAAATAAAGTTTCCTATCCAAAATTCAGTGGTCCTGTCACAGGACCCATATGGCCATGCCAGGGCAACTTTTTATTTAAAATGCAGGTTACCTTTCATGGAATGTGGCTTGATAGAAAGCTACTTTACAAACCCAAGCAATAATGTATAGGCTTTATAAACCTATTTATTAATGAAATTATAGAATTATGGCTTCTGTATCTTGTGCAGACTGAAATCCTTATAGCTTATATTGGGGGTAACAGATTCTATATCTGTAACATTTTTCCTCTGGGCAGTTTCTAACTTTCATATATTAGAAAGTTTCTTACGATTTTTGTAATTAAAGTATTTCTTACATTTGCCTTGATGTGTATTTTAAAGATATTTTCTCATACTCAGTTGCCATAGTTGTAAGGGATAGTGTGTACCTCTGGTTGATGGTCTTTATTATTTTGAGTATGAGGGCCAGTTCACATCAGATGAGGGAAACCCTCATTCCATGTGCGATTTCTGCACTGCATTCAAAACGCTCTGCAGTGGTGGTCAATATTAGGCAAGTGACACCCCAAACCCCAGTTGCAAATGCAGTATGTTTGCTTGCACTGGATTACATGGGGGGGGGGGGGGAAGTACCATGCAATGTGGTTGCAGTAAATTTGCAAAAGTAGGACATGCACTATTTTGGGTGCGGCGCAATATGAATGGGCTGACATTACACCGCCCAGAACTGTATGTGAATCGCACAATGTTCCCTTGCAATTCTCGGTGTGAACTGGCCCTCAATTACAAAGCAACAATGCTTGTCCAAAAAGCATTGTAAAGCTGCTGTATGTACAATATTTTGAAACAGTGGTACAACAAATGCAGTGGTATAGTTGAACATACAATAAGCTTGGTTGCTTCCATATTTCAGCGTGTTAAGCAGGCCACAGATAACTTGATTTCTCTTTCCTGAAATCTCTATTCCCCCATCAATTCAGTCAGCGCTATTCTACCAGTGGGGAGGGGGGAGAGCAACAGGGAGCCTTCCTGGCTGGTAGAATACAACTACTGCTAGCAGTAATAGCTGTCTGCAGAGATCGAATGTAAAATAAATCTGACAGGCTGGTTGTACCCAAGCCAATTGATGGATTCACTTTGGCTACAATCAGCCTGTTTTTTTTTTTTTTTTTTTTTTTTTTTACATCGTTCCACTGCTGGAAAAGTGCAGCATGGTTTTTTTTTTTTTTTTTTTCTTTCATGCTCTGGAACTGCAAGCACTGGTGTGAACTATGCCATTTGAAACCATATAACCTACTTTCCATGTGTAATGCAGAAAAAAAATGTACTGGACTGCATGTGGTGTGAACTGGCCCTCAAAATGGTGGAGAAAGGGGGAATTATTCATGCACTCAATTGAATAGGGAATGTTTTTTGGGAATTGTTTTTTTTTTTTTTTTTTGGTTTTTTTAAGTGATAGTCTTTTTTTTTTTTTTTAAAATGATCATACTTGCGCTGTGCAGTTGCTTTTGCCCATAGTAGCCTGATTGTTCTGTTCCCTTGTCGGTGCTCCTGGCCCTTCTCCTGCCGAGTGCCCCTACAGCAAGCAGCTTGTTGTTGGGGCACCTAAACCAAACCGCTGCTGTGTGTCCATTCAGACACGAAGCCCAACTCGGCCTGCCCCTCTCTCTTCATTGGCTCACTGACTTTGACAACAGCTGGTGCCATTGGTGCCTGCTAATGTCTCAGCCAATGAGGAGGGAGAGTCCTTGGACTTTGTGGCTCTTGTACAACATTGCTGGATCGAGATGGGGCTCAGCAAAGAATGAGGACTGCTGCACACAAAAGGTTGTTTTTTTTTTATTAATATTAATGCATAAAGATAAAAAAAAAAAAACCTGCCTTTTTAGAACCAATTTAAGCCAATGTTTTTTCCATAGTGGCCATGGGTATTAACATGGGAGTACCTCATGTATTTTGGGAAAGTGATGTTTTCCTCCAGTGACTAATAAAGTGACTTGAGGTTAAAAATCAAGTTGGCAGCTCTGGTCATGTAGCTATACTGAATAGAGATAGCTATAGAAAGGGTTTTGTGAAGATACCGGTCACGTCCAATGGGGTTTGGTGGACTACAAACTTATAAGGCCTTTGTATTCCCCAAGGAACTTTGAGTAAGGAGCGTTTGTGATTGCATTCTAACAAGCAGAGAAGTGCGCTCTAAATTTAGAGGTTAGGTAAGGGAGTCCCATACAATTGTATTATCATTTTCTCTGCGCAGTCCCAGTGCTTTGCACATCCTTGAGTTTGCATAGTTATGGTCTGTAAAACATTGATCGGTAGCAAAAGCAGACTTTAGTTCTTCCTATTTTCTGAGGGAATCCAATTTGACCAAATGTGAAGTTTCCATGGTAACTTTCTATTGTTGGGTTGAAAGGCTGCTTGCAGCATAATGTGGGTGGTTGCCACCTGGAAAAAAGTGCACAATGTTGGGAATGGCGCTATCACTTAAAATATTCAATAATAAAAGTGTATTTTGTGCGCATTAATAAAAGCTAAACTGCATAAAAACATCCGTATTTGGTAAGGTGCATACAGTGCATGTGCCCCTTTTTAAATACAAAGTGCTACGTGCTGGTTAAAACTTCAATAAACAATGCATGGGCTGTGTTTAGTGTACCATATCATATATCACATATGTATATAAAGTGCTGAGTGCTAATATAGCAATAAACCATGTGAGTGATAATGTGCTTTTTTGGTAATGGATATGGTGCCTGTGGATCCCCACAGATAGCACCGCTGCTTACCGCACACGTAAGGCAGATGACTCAGCCGTTCCTCGGTCACTAGAACACAAAAGAAGCCTCCATTGCGTAGTATATGGTAGTTGTGTTTAGAGCAAGTAGCATCCACTCACATTTAGGGAGTTCACTATCAGTATAGGTGTTCGCCGCGATGCTTCCGCATTCCAACGGCTCAAACCACCGTTACCGGAAGTGACGTATTGATGTAACAAAACCATGCCCTATGTGTTTTGTCATCTGGTTGCCACCTGGAGTCATGCTGTCCTCTGCTGCTATAGAGTATCTTCACTCCCTGGAGTCTTCCTTGGCTCTGTTGAGGCTGGGGGTCTCTCATTGCAGTTGATTCCCTTCAGCTGTAGAGACTCTGCTGTGTTAATCAAGTCCTTTTCAGAGATGCTTACCTCCTGAGGAGTTACAGTCTACTGTATTTACTCCCAAATAAAGGAGACTGCCTTGGCTCTTAGACATAGTTCACACAGGCTTAATTAATTTATTGTTTTAAATAGTGGAAATCAAGCTTTCTTGGTGCCTCCATGGCAGCATACATATGGTTGGGTGCTCTGCCCGTGACCATCCCGCAGGACCCCTTTAACTCTATAAAGAAAGAACTTCCCCTCCCAATGCCTTTCTTTTTTTTTTTTTTTTTTTTTTTTCTGTCCTTGAGCCTGCGTATCACCTAGGTCAGCCCTTACCTCACCACCATGTTGGTGTTACCTTTATGGAGTCCCCGGACTTAGGTTGCTAAATGCGGCAATTAGTATGAGACCCTGTTTTTATTTCAGTGGATCTTTTTTTTTTTTTTTTTTTAAATGGCAGGGGGCCTTACAGGGGTCAGATCTGTCTCTTCCCCCGAGAGGTCCCCTCAATCTTGGGAGCTAGCCCAGTGGTGGCTGGATCAGGATGGACAAGGAGCTGCTTTACAAATGTCTACACAATTCCTAGGCTGTGACAGCACTAAAAAAGGGAATACCTGAGGGCGCCTCTCCAAGTTCCTCCATGTGGTATCTCTCTCTCTCGGGCAGGCAGGAAGGCTGCCTCATTCCCCCCTCTTCTGTGGTGCTTCGCGCCTGCCGCCTCAGGCTCTTTTTGCCAGCTTCAGGAGGCAGGACCTCGGCGGCGTCGGATGACCAGGTGAAGTGGCCACCTTGGTACTCCCAATGTGAGTATGTGTAAATGTATATATTTCTCTTACGTCCTCCGACAGTCACCGCCTCTTCATATTCGTCACAATGGGGTTATGACCTTTGCTCCGTAGGAGTAGCTAGGCAACAGAATATGTCAATATTAAGGCTTTTAACATATCCCACCCCCAGGGGGTGGTCCCCTCAGTCAATACCCTCCTACTTCCTGTATCCATACCCCAGTTTCAATGTCTAGCTTGTCAGGAGTAGCTGGATGTTTCTATGCTGTGGGGCATTTTGTCTCAGCCTTTTCTCTTTTCTTGATTTTATTTGAGTTTTTTTCTCTCTTTTTACTTAGCTGTTACTTTTGTCAGCATTAGTTAGCTCTTCTAATGAAGAGGATCGTGCGGGCTGGGTCTCGGGCTGATCCCCCTGGTCGCAGGTTGTGGGTCAGTGGCTTCCCAGCTTGCCATCGAGCGTTCAGTCAGGTATTTTTCCTGGCACAATGAACGACCCATCCCTGTTCGCTGCAGGGATGCTATGGTGAGGTGGCTACCTCACTGGACGCCTTGCGGTATCGCTCCGCAGTCCTCCTGCGTCCTGGCTGCGACTCTCCCTGTCCCATATGCAGTGGCTTGATCGCTTGTGCGGGTTCCCCACGCCATATTAGGAGGTAAGTGTATCTGTGTGGGGACCTGTCTGTTTGGGGGGTGTCAGTCTGGGACTGTGTAACCCTGCCCCTGTTTGCACTGTTGGATTCCCTATCTGTCTTAGCTGCACTCTGTGGAATGCAAGGAGGGGGGCTATACTGCACTGTCTCTGTGTCAGACTGTGTGCTGTCTTTTACTGTGTGACAGGCTGTGTGCTGCGGGGCATGATGTGGATCATGTTGTGCATACTTGCGGCGACCGCTGCTGCGGTCCGCCATTGTTTTTAGTGTACTGCATGTGTACTGGTGTTTCACTGTGGGCGGGAGCGGCGTTTTTCGGCGCCAAGCGCCGCCATTTTGGCGGCGATCACTCCGGCCTCATGCTGGCACTGCAGGTGGCCATTTTCTTGTAGCCCTCCATAGGCTTTAATAGAGCGCCCTGTATTGCATCACTTCCTCTTCTCCTGGGCACACCGATCGAGGCAGCAGCAGCAGCGGTGGTCTCTGCAGGTTTTATCCTCTCTGTCCTGAATCCTTGCCTGAGTTTGTGCTTTTCCCTGTGGGGGTCGGCTTGTGCTGGTGTGTGAGTGCAGTGGGCTGCGCTGACCGCGCTTTTAAAGGGGCAGTTACCCTTTATTCTCCTGCAAAATTTTTTGGGGGCATGGATTCTCAGGAAAGCAAATTTCCTCTCACTTTGGTGGGAGGCCAAGGGGCTGCTGTTTCCCCCCCAGGGGGTGATTTGGCTGCTGTTGTGGCTAACCTTGCTGCTCAGGTGCAAATGCTGGTGGCTGCTCAATCCACTAAACGGCCCAGAGTTTCAATTTCCTCTGATTCCGAGGGTGAGGGTGATGGGGCTGCTATGGCTGGGGTCTCCTTATCGGGGTCCCGTTCCTCCCTGGATCTTGTGGGATCAGAAGTGGAGGCTGAGGTGGAAGGGGTTGATAATTCTCCCCCTGGCTCGTCTGAAGAGCTTGCACTCATGGATGAATTGGTTGCTTCTATCAAACAAACACTGTGTTTGCAGGATGAGCCATGTCCTCCTGCTGTTTTAGCCTCCTATGGGACGCGGCGGAAACGCAGATCTTCACAGGTTTTTCCTTGCACTGATGATTTTCAGCGCGCTGTTAGTGAACAGTGGCGCAATCTGCGGAATCCTTTTGCTGTGCCAAGTAGGTTCAAGCTGCATTATCCTTTCACGCCCGCTACTGATGAACGTTGGTGTGTGCCACCTCCGGTGGATCACGCGGTAGCGGTTTTGAATAAGTCCACTGCGATTCCTGCTGAGGATACGCCGGTGTTCCGGGATGCCACGGACAGGAGGCTGGAGTCTCTTACCCGTCATACTTATTCGGTTACCGGTTCTATGCTCAAAGCTATTTTTGCTTCACTTATGGCAGCTCAGGCTGTCGCAAATTGGACACAGGTGCTTAGGCGCGTCCTGGTGGCTGACTCTGCCCCTCCAGAGACGTTGGCTATGGTGGATCAAATCCATCAGGGTGTCATGTATTTGTGTGATGCGGACTTGGATATAGTTCCGTTGGCTGCACGTGTGCACAGTGTGGCGGTGTTGTCACGCCGCCTGATTTTGCTGAAGTGTTGGTCTGTGGACCAGTCTTCGCGCAAGACCTTGGCTAATCTACCCTATAACGGATCTCACCTTTTTGGCGATTCCTGGGATACACTGATTAAAGGGATCACGGGTGGTAAGAGCACGCTCTTGCCCCAATTCCACAAGGCTAAGGCGGCTCCTGGTAAGAAGACCGCTTCTTTTCGGCCCTCTCAGGGTTCCTTTCGTGCCTTTCGGTTGCACTATAAGGGCAAGCCGTTCAAAGGCCAAGGCTCCCAGAAGAAGCCGTGGACGGGTAAGCAGAAGTCCGGCCAGTCCGGATCCGCTGCCCACAACAGTGCGGCCTGAAGGGGCGCCCTCACCCGGTTCTGGGGTGGGGGGACGCTTGCTCGGTTTTCTTCAACCCTGGCTGGCCCGTGTTCGGGACAGGTGGGTTCAGGAAATCGTTCGATCTGGCTACAAGATCGAGTTTCTCTCTCGGCCGGAGAGCAGATTTTTTCCCTCAAATCTTCAACTGTCTCTGGAGCGTTTGAGGGATCTGCACGTGGCAGTGCGGGACCTGCGGGCTCAGGGAGTAGTGGTTCCGGTGCCTCATCGGGACAGATTTCGGGGGTTCTATTCCAATCTGTTCACCGTGCCCAGGAAGGAGGGCAAGGTGCGTCCGATTCTGGACTTGAAGGCTCTGAACCGCTTTGTGCGGGTTCGCAAGTTCCGCATGGAATCCCTGCGGTCGGTGGTGGCTGCCCTGGTTCCGGGGGAATTCATGGCCTCCATCGTCTTGAAGGATGCGTATCTTCACATCCCCATTTTCGAGGCTCACCAGAGGTACCTTTCGATTCGCCATTGCGGAGGATCATTACCAATTCGTGGCGCTGCCTTTTGGGCTCGCTTCGGCTCCACGGGTGTTCACCAAGGTGCTTGCACCGGTTCTGGCTTTGTTGAGAGCCCAGGGCATCTCTGTCCTGGGGTATCTGGACGACATTCTGGTTCGGTCGGCGACCAACCAGGGTCTGGTGTCAGACCTGTCCGTCACAATGCAGACTCTGCAGGAGTTTGGTTGGACGATAAACTTTCCGAAATCTACGCTGTGCCCGTCGGTTCGTATTCCCTACCTGGGGATGATTCTGGACTCAGTCCAGGCGAAGGTCTTCTTGCCGGAAGACAAACTCAGGTCTCTTCAGGAGGAGGTCAGGGACGTTCCGTGCTCGTCCATCCGGACGTGCATGCGCTGTTTGGGACTGATGGTCTCAGCTTTCGAGGCGATTCCCTTCGCCCAGTTTCACACGCGGGGTCTCCAAGCGGAGATCCTGTCCAGGTGGGACGGGCGACTGCAATCTCTGGAACTTCAGATTTCATTGAGTCATCGCACCAGAATGGATCTTCTGTGGTGGCTCCAGTCCCCGACGGTGTCAGGGGGCAAGTCTTTTCGTCCTCTCTCATGGACGGTGGTCCCCACGGATGCCAGCCTGTTGGGCTGGGGTGGTGTTCTGGGCGTTCTGTCCGCCCAGGGAACTTGGTCGGGGGAGGAATCCTCTCTTCCGATCAACATTCTGGAACTACGAGCGATAAATCTCTGCCTTTGACGTTGGACGGACAGGCTGCAGGGCCGTCCGGTTCGGGTGCAGACAGACAATGCCACAGCGGTGGCCTACATCAACCACCAAGGGGGCACCAGGAGTGCCCGGGCGGCTCAGGAGGTGGCCGACATTCTGTCTTGGGCCGAGACACACGTCCCGGCGATAACGGCAGTTCACATTCCGGGGGTGGAGAACTGGCAGGCGGATTATCTGAGTCGCCAGACCCTGGACCAGGGGGAATGGTCACTTCACCCGGATGTCTTCCAGATGTTGTGCGCGAAGTGGGGTCTTCCAGATGTGGACCTGTTCGCGTCTCGTCTGAACAACAAGGTGAAAAGGTTCGTGGCACGGACACGTGATCCTCGGGCAGACGCGTCAGACGCGTTGGTAGCTCCGTGGCATCAATACCAACTGCTGTCCAGGTTCCTTCGCAGGTTGAACTCGGAACCGCACACGGTGATTCTTGTGGCACCGGACTGGCCTCGCCGGTCCTGGTACGCAGACCTCGTGAATCTGGCGGTCGACGCCCCGTGGCGTCTACCTCTTCGAAAAGATCTCCTGTCTCAAGGACCGATATTCCATCCTGCTTTACAGTCGCTGGCTTTGACGGCCTGGCTGTTGAAACCGAGGTCCTGAAGGATAGGGGTCTTTACCCTGAGGTCATTCACACTGATCAACGCAAGGAAGTCTTCCTCGGGGAAGGTCTATTACCGTACTTGGAGGGCCTATTTTGCCTGGTGTGAGTCCAGGGGGCATTCCCCCCGCTCATACTCGGTGTCTAGGGTGTTGTCTTTCCTTCAAACGGGTGTGGACCAGCGTTTGGCGCTGGCTACGATCAAGGGTCAGGTGTCTGCGTTGGCCGTTCTTTTTCAACGTCCTGTGGCATCTAACTCCTTGGTTAGCACTTTTGTCCAAGGGGTGCGACATCTGGTCCCTCCTAGGAGGGAACCCCTGCCTCCTTGGGACTTGAATCTTGTTCTGTCCGTGTTGCAACATGCTCCCTTTGAACAGATCAGAAACATCTCGTTGTCCATGTTGTCCAAGAAGGTTGCCTTTTTGGTGGCGATCACTTCGGCTCGCCGGGTGTCGGAGCTGGCAGCTTTGTCCTGCAGGTCTCCGTATCTGGTCGTTCACTTGGATAAGGTGGTCTTGCGACCTAACCCTTCTTTTCTTCCGAAGAGGATTTCGGATTTTCACCTCAATGAGGATATTGTCCTACCTTCGCTCTGCGCGAAGCCCAAGCATTCGAAGGAGGTGGATTTGCACTCCCTGGATATTGTTCGGGCAATCAGGGTTTACCTGAAATCGACAATCTTTTCGCAAGTCGGATTCCTTATTTGTCCTTCCAGAGGGTCCTCGGAAGGGCATGGCGGCGTCGGCTTCTACCATCGCCAAATGGATCAGACAGACCATTGAACAGGCATATGCTTTGAAGGGAAAAGTTCCTCCTATGCCTGTGAAGGCGCACTGTACCAGATCTCTGAGTACGTCTTGGGCCTGTCATCATCAGGCTTCTGTGGCCCAGGTGTGTAAGGCGGCGACTTGGTCGTCCGTTCACACCTTCACGAAGTTCTACAAGGTGGATGTTCAGGCATCGGCTGATGCTTCCTTTGGCCGCAAGGTTCTTAGTGCGGCAGTTCCTTAGGGTCCCTTGGCTGTTTGGGATATGATTTTATCCCTAGGTTATTTGTTTTCTCCTGGGTTGTTGCTCCTGTTGAGCACCTTTTTTTCATGCTGCCCAGCTAGTTTCCTTCCCTTGGTAAGGTTCCTTTCTCTGATGTGGAGACGGCGTTGCCTTAGGCGCGACTGCGTTTCCCACCCCTCATGTTTGCACTGCTTTGGGACGTCCCCATTGTGACGAATATGAAGAGGCGGCGACTGTCGGAGGGCGTAAGAGAAAACGGAATTTTTGTAAAATCTTACCTGTAAAATTCCTTTCTCTGAGTCCTCCGACAGTCGCCGCCCCCGCCCCTCTTTTGGGGTTTGGTTGTATATTCTACTGCTATTCCACTGAAACTGAGGTATGGATACAGGAAGTAGGAGGGTATTGACTGAGGGGGACCACCCCCTGGGGGTGGGATATGTTAAAAGCCTTAATATTGACATATTCTGTTGCCTAGCTACTCCTACGGAGCAAAGGTCATAACCCCATTGTGACGAATATGAAGAGGCGGCGACTGTCGGAGGACTCAGAGAAAGGAATTTTACAGGTAAGATTTTACAAAAATTCCGTTATATATATATATTTCTCTTACGTCCCCCGACAGTCGCCGCCGCCTCTAAGTCATCACTATTGGGTATTGACTTCCGCTCCGCAGGAGTAGCTAGGCATAAGACTTAGTCAAAAAGAACAAAGGCATTTGCATATACACACCCATGGGGGCTGTCCCACTAGGTCAATACCCCCCTGCAGTGACCACTCCCAACTCAGTTTCTTTCTGCCTAGCGTCAGGAGTAGTTAGGCTTCCCTGTGCTGGGGCTACAGTCTCAGCCTATCTAATCTTTTTTTCTTTGATTTTCTTTGAAAATGTCAGTTTTTTTCTTACTTTACTAGCTGTTTATTTTGTCAGCTTAGTTTTTAGTCGACTCTTCGGATGAAGATGGATTCATGCGGTGCTGGGATTCGGACTGACCGCCCTGGTTCTCCAGAGCAGAGGGTCAGATGGATCCCCAGCCCGCCATCGAGCGTTCAGCCGTGGTTCGTCCTGGCATTATGAACGACCCATCCCTGTTCGCAGCAGGGATGCAGCCGTGAGGTGGCTACCTCACTGGACACATCTGCAATTCTGCAGTGTAATGTCCCTGGCTAACGGCATTCCCTGTCAGATGAGGACAGCGGCTTTCCGTTCTGAGAGGCTCCCCACACCGTCTGGTACAGGTAAGTACTTGTGTGGGACCTCTGTCTGGGGTGGCAGTCCTGTGTTGCTGTGTGGCTCCCTGAGGCAATCCCTGCAGGGATCGCTTGTACATACATGCGGTGCTGTGTGTTTTTGGGGGCCCCCTTCCCCTGTCTCACTTTGGTGTTTTGTGGGGGTACAGACTTTGTGTGTGGCAGGCCGCAGCGGGGGAAAACCGCGCGGTCCGCCATTTTAGGTATGGGCAAGCATGTTTGGCTTCACTATGGGCATTACTACATGCTGTTTTGGCACCATCCGACACCATCTTGCGGTGGCAGAACGATGGTTCTGACCGCATGTTCGGCGGCCATTTTGCCGGAGCCTTCCATCAGTCCTATGGAGCAGTCATTGCAGCTTATAATTCAGCCTTTTTCTGACGTCACTTCCTTTTCCTCTGAGGCAGCGACATCGGTGGTAACACTCTGCGGGGCTCTGCAGACTATCTCTCTCACCCTTCTGTATGGTCTTTTCTGGCTCAGTTTTTTCTTCTCCTGTTTGGGGGTCTTTTGTCACTGTACCTGTAGCGGTGGGCTGCGCACTCCGCAGCAGTTTTAAAGGGGCAGTACCAATTATTTTGCACTGTTGTTTCATCTTGGGCAATGGATTCTCAGGACAGCAAATTCCCCCCCCCAGCCTTGGTGGGGGGCCCCGGTTCTCCTGTGGCCCCTCTGAAACCTGATTTGGCCGCTGTAGTGGCGACCTTGGTGTCCAATATGGAGGTGCTGATGGCTGAATGTGCTGCTAGGAAGAGGCCCAGATTGTCTCTCTCCTCTGATTCAGATGGTGATATGGCTGCTGCGGCGAGCGTGCCCTTTTCAGGGTCTTGCTCATCCTTAGACCCGCTGGGGTCTGAGGGGGAGGCGGAGGTGGAGGGGGTTGATACTTCCTCCCCGGGGTCGCCTGCAGAGCGCGCGACCATGGATGAATTGATTGTTTCTGTAAAGGAAACACTACATTTGGAGGATGAGCCCAGTCCTCCGGGCATTGTGTCCTTATTTGGGACACACAGGACCCGCAAGTCGGCGCAGGTTTTTCCCTGTCCCGCTGAGTTTCGTTACACTGTTAATGAACTGTGGCGCACCTTAAAACGTCCATTCCTGGTACCTAGTCGGTTCAAATTGCTTTATCCTTTTGCGCCGGCCACGGAATCAAGATGGTGTGTGCCTCCACAGGTGGATCACACTGTGGCCGTATTAAACAAGGCAACCTTGGTTTCTTCAGAGGATACCCCGGTTTTTTGGGATCCCACGGACCGGCGGTTGGAGTCTCTAGCCCGCCATTCCTATACGGTGGCGGGCTCGTTGCTCAAACCCATTTTCGCATCCGTTTTGGTGGCTCAGGCGGTGGCTGATTGGACTAAGGTGCTTAGGAGCAACCTCGTGTCTGATGCTGTTCCACCTGCCCGGCTGGATATGGTGGATTAAATTCACCAAGGAATCATGTATTTGTGTGATGCGGCCTTAAATGAGGCCCCTTTGGCAGCACGCCTATCTAGTGTCTCGGCGCTAAACCGTCGACTGATTTGGCTGAAGAGCTGGTCGGCTGACCAGTCCTCGCGGAAAACAGTTGCTGATTTTCCCTATGCTGGTTCTCGCCTTTTTGGCGGTGCGTTGGATACTCTGGTAAAAGGCGTCACAGGGGGCAAGAGTACTTTGCTGCCACAGAACCCGAAGAACAAGTCCTTTCGTGGCAAGCGGGGTTCTGCGTCTCGATCCACTCAGGGGTCCTTTCGTGCCTTTCGAAACCAATCGAAGGGCAAGCTCTTCAAGGGCCAGGGTAATCAGAAGAAGCCCTGGGTGGGCAAGCAGAAGTCAGGCAATGCCGGCTCGGCGGGTCAATCCGCCTCCACCTGAAGGGGCGCCCTCACCCAATTCCGGGGTGGGGGGACGTTTGTGCAGTTTACTCCAACCTTGGCTGCTCCGGATTTCGGACAGGTGGGTTCAGGAAATCGTTCGATCAGGGTACAAGATCGAATTCCTGTCCCGCCCAGGGAACAGATTTTTTGCCTCAAATCTTCATTTGCCTCCTGGGTGTCTGCAGGACCGGCACCAAGCGGTGCAGGACCTTCTTGCTCAGGGGGTGATTGTCCCGGTTCCTCATCGGGACAGGTTTCGAGGATTCTATTCAAATCTGTTTACTGTGCCCAGGAAGGAGGGCAAAGTATGTCCTATTCTGGACCTGAAAGCGCTGAACCGCTTTGTGCGCGTTCGAAAGTTCCGTATGGAGTCTCTCCGCTCGGTGGTGGCCTCCCTGAGTCCAGGGGAATTCCTGGCCTCGATAGATCTGAAGGATGCGTATCTGCACATCCCCATTTTCGAGGGTCACCAGAGGTACCTTCGGTTTGCTATCGCAGAGGACCACTATCAGTTTGTGGCGTTACCTTTCGGTCTCGCTTCGGCTCCAAGGGTTTTTACCAAGGTGCTGGCGCCAGTTCTGGGCCTGTTGAGGGCACAGGGCATTGCGGTCTTGGGGTACCTAGACGATCTTCTTCTGAAATCAAGTGTCAGCCAGGACTTACTGCGCGATCTGTCCACCACGGTGCAGACGCTACAAGAGTTCGGATGGACAATCAACGTTCAGAAATCGACGTTGTCTCCATCGGGTCGCCTTCCCTATCTGGGAATGATTCTGGACTCTGCTCAGGCGTTCTTGCCGGAGGACAAGCTCCGGACCTTACAGGCCGAGGTCAGGTCCCTCAGGGACAATCCGTTCTCGTCACTCAGGACCTGTATGCGGGGCCTGGGATTGATGGTTTCGGCCTTCGAGGCGATACCCTTTGCTCAGTTTCACACGCGGGCTCTCCAGGCGGAGATCCTGGCCAGCAGCTGTTGTGGAACTACACGTCCCATGAGGCATTGTAAAGCTCTGACATTCAAAGACATGACTAGACACGATGGGAATTCTAGTTCCTGAACAACTGGACCGTCATAGTTTGGAGACCCCTGATCTACACTGTCTAATTTAGGACTATTATCACTGTAATTTGTGTTATATGCACCTTAATGTCCACTTGTGTGGATGTTTTTCTTCACATATTTGTTACATACATGTGATATTTGCTTAGCACGTTGGTTTATATTTTTATATATGTAACATTTTAGTATCCCTGTTGGATTAATTTAATACGTTTTTTTGTGATCACACTTGCGTGGTTCCCTTTATTGGACCACTGATAATTTAGTGAAGCAGTTTTATCACACTGCTTTCAGAAATATTATCTGGTTTTGGGGGTTTTACGTAATTTTTAGGCCTTAAAGAGAGCAAAAAAAAAAACACACAAAATTGGCTCTAGCAGTGAAAGGGTAAAAAGTAATCCATGACAAACACATTTCATGGGTAAAAATATTTCATTGTTTAATGAGTCTGAATATTACAATACAAAATATACAGTGAATGGCGTTTGAAAACAAAGCCTAAATACCAATAAATAATGTCAATTTATTAACCTATCAGTGATCGTGAAATCAAGAGTTATAATTTGGACTGCTAAATACTTTGGAGACTTGCAAGCATAAGTTGCTGGAAATGTACCATGGCAAAGGGATTTTTTATTAATAGCAATGCTTGCAGTGCATAAAAAGAAGAACCGTCCATGCAGTACAACAGATGGCAGATACTGAGAGTCCTCTTCGTGTCTCTTGAATGTCTGAATATCTGCATAGTTCCCATGCTAAGTAGGGGTCATATTCAGACACAAATGGTCCTGTACCGGATAAGAAAATAGAATCGGATTCCTTAGTGAGAAAGAAGATAATATTCCTAAAAGTCGTACTAAACTAACATCACAAAACACTTTCTACAGCTAGATGTCAGCCTGATAAGAGGTTCACAGCCGGTGGCTGACAGCTCTGATCTTGCCACTAAAATGTTGTTCAGCCCCCCCTCAATGACTAAGGGTCCTTTCACACGTGCTTTCCGTTTTTGCTGAGCGGAGATCGATCCGCTGATCCCCACTGAGCAGGTGGATGACAGGTCCGAATCCACTTACTTTGCAGAGACAGACCTGTCAGATCCCCGCTCCCCTTTATGGGAGATCAGATGAAAATGGACCGCCTCTCTGTTATCATCCGATCCTCCAGACATAATAGGGTTTCTATCTGTCTGGATTTTACAGACAGGATCGGAACGGATAGCAGCGGATGTCAGCAGACATGTCCCCGCTGACATCCACTGCTCCATAGAAGTGCATGGAGCATCCGATCAGGTCCGCCTGAAAAACTGACAGACGGACCGGATTGGAAAGCCCGTGTGAAAGGGGCCTAAAGTAAGTCCTTTTATTGGTCTTTCATTATTAAACAGGCTTATTCAATAAAATAATGAAGGAGCAACCTGGTCTAACTTAACCACTTTACCACTAGAGGATTTTGCTGTCTTACGTCTGGCACACTTTTTGCGATTCGGCGCTGTGCGACTTTAACTGACAATTGCGCGGTCGTGCGACGCCGTACCCAAACTAAATTTACGTCCTTTTTTTCCCACAAACAGAGCTTTCTTTTGGTGGTATTTGATCACCTGTGCGATTTTTACTTTTTGCGCTATAAACAAAAAAAAAGCGTTTATTTTGAAAAAATAACAATATTTTTAACATTTTTTTATATGAAATTCCCCCCCAAAAAAATGTAAAAATCAATTTTTTTAAAAATTTTTGGTCAATTTGTTTTATGCTACCTATGTTTGGTAGAAAAAAAATCACAATAAGCGTATTTTGATTGGTTTGTGCAAAAGTTATTGTGTTTACTAACAAAGGGAAAGATTTCTGTAATTTTTGGTGTTTTTTTTTTAACGCGTAATGGAGGCGATCTGCGATTATTTTTGCGGGACTGCGACATTGCGGCGGACAGATCGGACCCTTGACTGACATTTTTGACACTTTTGGGGGTACCAGTGACATTACTGCAGTAATCAGTGCTATATATATGCACTGTTACTGTAAAAATGACACTGGCAGGGAAGGGGTTAATTTTATTGGAGAGGGAGGGGTTAATGTATGCCTTGTGCTTACTAACGTGTGTGGGGGGAGGTGACTGAGTGACACAGGGACAGATCGAGGGTTCAACTATGCTGAACCCTGCAATCTGACCCGGCCTGTCACTTAGGAGATCTGCCCGCTTGTGTTTACACAAGCAGGCGGATCTCCACACTCGATTCCCCGATGATCGGGGAAGAGCAGCGGCGATCGCCGCTGCTCCTCCCCTGGCCCGACTCCTGCTGTGACTGAATACAGCGGGAGCGAGCCTCCAGTGGTGTGCGTGCGCCGCCGAGGAAGGGGAGTGTCTGGCGACGTAGGTCTACGTCGCCAGACGATAACGAACCACTTTGCCGCAGTAGGCTCAACGTGAGCAGACGGCAAGTGGTTAAAAAGTAACTCCACTTTTGTTGAGGAAAAACCCTCCCTTTCTGGGTGATCTCTGTACATTGCAAGGATTTTAAAGGGTAACTCCACTTTCGCGGGGGGTAAAAAAAGAAAGAAAAAAACGATATAGCGTATACAATTGCGACACAAATCGTATTAATGTTATTAAAAATGAACTTTCCTTTTCAGTCTGTAGCCGCTGTAATTTTCTGAAAATGCAATACAATATGGCCGCCTGGAGGTGTTCTGTACACAGAATGTATACTGACCACACCCCCAGAAACATCATTTACTGCTTGTGTGTTTGGCTCACAAATTTTGGGATTTTTTTTTTTTTCAACAAAAACATGTAGCAAAATACTAATTGGTCTAAAATGAGAAAAAAATTAGATTTTTAATTTTTTTTTTATTGGGAATGTTCTATAGCAGGTGAAAAATATATATATTTTTTTCAGAATTGTCGTTTTTTTTTTGTTTATAGCGCAAAAAATAAAAAATCGCACAGGTGATCAAATCCACAAAAAGAAAGCTCTATTTGTAGGAAAAAAAGACATAAATTTTATTTGGGTACAGCGTCGCACGACCGCACAACTGTCAGTTAAAGTAATGCAGTTCCGAATCGCAAAAAATGGCCAATAAGGGGGCAAATCCTTCCGGTCCAGAATTGGTTAAAAAAAAAACAGCATTTTATTTTACATTTTTTTTCTTATTTTACATACTAAAAGTTGAGCTCTCAGCAGTGTTAATTTTGGCAGCAAATTTCAATTTAGTTTTAGTCTTAGTCTTAGGACTAAAATGGCATTTTAGTTTTAGTCCCATTTTAGTCTTCTGCAAGTGTTTTAGTTTTAGTCGTATTTAGTCGACTAAAACTCCAGTACATTTTAGTCGAATAAAATGTCCTACATTTTAGTCAACTAAAACGTCCTACATTTTAGTAGACTAAAACTCATTTTAGTCATCTATAATGGAATGGGTGTAGTTCAATTGTAATTTGCAATGCATTATTTAAGCATTTCTCTACAATTTCCAAACTCATTATATACTACTGCTGGTCCTGTTATTATTTATGGTATTAAGCTTTGAGCATGCACCAGTGTTAATTTTGGCAGCAAATTTCGATTTAGTTTTAGTTATAGTCTTTTGACTAAAATGCCATTTTAGTTTTAGTCGTATTTTAGTCTTAAGACTAAAATGCCATTTTAGTTTTAGTCGTATTTTAGTCGACTAAAATTGTGTTCATTTAGTCGACGAAAACGTTTTAGTCGGTTTTAGTTGGCGAACTTAACACTGGCTCTCAGGGAACCCCTAGTAGGAGAAGGCCATCGGGGGTCATATGGAAAATGCTGCTTACATTGTTGGTGGTAAGTGGGAATGCCAGTGGCCAGAATGACACCCTTGCCGTCATACTGCTGGCTCTGCCAAGTGGTGTTGAACCTGGAACTAAGCTGGCACCATCAGAGGGGAGGTTAGCCACAACTCAAGGCACCCTGGAGCCACAACTCAAGGAACCCCCGGGAGCCACAACTCAAGGAATCCCTGGAGCCACAATTCAAGGAACGCTGGAACCACAACTCAAGGAACCCTGGAGCCACAACTCAAGGAACCCGGGAGCCACAACTCAAGGAATCCCTGGAGCCACAATTCAAGGAACGCTGGAACCACAACTCAAGGAACCCTGGAGCCACAACTCAAGGAACCCGGGAGCCACAACTCAAGGAACCCCCGGGAGCCACAACTCAAAGAACCCCCGGGAGCCACAACTCAAGGAACCCCCGGGAGCCACAACTCAAAGAACCCCCGGGAGCCACAACTCAAGGAACCCTGGAGCCTCAACTCAAGGATTCCTGGAGCCACAACTCAAGGAACCCCCGGGAGCCACAACTCAAGGAACGCTGGAACCACAACTCAAGGAACACTGGAGCCACAACTCAAGGAACGCTGGAGCCACAACTCAAGGAACGCTGGAACCACAACTCAAGGAACCCTGGAGCCACAACTCAAGGAACCCTGGAGCCACAACTCAAGGAACGCTGGAACCACAACTCAAGGAACCCTGGAGCCACAACTCAAGGAACCCTGGAGCCACAACTCAAGGAACCCTGGAACCACAACTCAAGGAACCCTGGAGCCACCCCTAGAGGAACCCTAGGATTCCACAGAACCTTGGTTGAGAATAATTGGTTTATTGTATAAGCCTGTTACACGTCCCAAGTAAAAAAATAAGAAGGGTAAATCAGTAAACTGTCTTCTGAACACCTTGATAAATAATGCTGATGCACCTAAACCAGCTAAAGAGTCTACATTCTACATATACTGGCTGGATCAGGAGATGGAAAGGACTTCCATCTTCCTTAGTCAAAGAAAAATTGGATTATTGTGCTTTCCTGCTGCAAATTATTATTTCTGGTGGGTTGAATTCAAAATCTATCCACGCTGAAATGGCAACATGAGAAAGAAAATAGCAACTTTTATCCAGATAAAAAAGTGAAATGCTGCTAAAACCGTCCATATACAATTGTGGTCATTCCTTTGCAAAGCATACAACGTTCATCGTCCCACCTGTAGGACATCCTCACTGTGCTTCATATATTGGATCAGTACTCGGAAGGTTGCAATCCATACTCAGACTGACAGCGGTGTATCAGCTAAAGATTTCTAGTGCAACCTCAGAATCTTCTTTTTTTTTTTTTGTCCAACGTTGGCGTCCTGGCGGTACCTAAAAACATACAGTGTCCAGTCCTCAGAATTATCTGCATGGTATCAATGGCCCATGGATTGTCACCTGACCAATTTACTATTAGTGTGCAACCAGAACAAAGTGTGCTATTGAGCTTTAAAGTGGTTGTAAACCTCAGACATAAAAATATGAACAATGCATATCCCTCTATAGTGTATACTTGCCTCAATCCAGAGTCCAGAGCACTTAGTGGTTGATTTACTGGAGAGCACAAAATCTGGTGCAGCTCTGTATAGAAACCAATCAGCTTCCAGGTTTTATTATTGAAACTTAATTGAAGCTGAAGTTAGAAACTGATTGGCTACCGAGTACAGCTACACCAGATTTTGAGTGCTACAGTTTTAGGAAATCTCCTCCTTAGTGTCATTTTTGTATGCTGCTTCGTTCCTCTGCTATCAGCATGAGTCACCTGTGATGACTTTTCCTGACACCAAGAGAAAAATGGTGACAGGGGAGGGACCTCCAGCTGATTGACAGTCTCATCTCTGTCCCTGTGCGGAGGGGGTGTGTGTCCCTTCCCTCCAACCAGCTCTCAGAACTCTCCTCAATGAGCTCTGCAGAGTGCAACCTCAACTCTCCACCCCCCCCCCCCCCACATTTTTTTTCTGAACGCTCGGACAAACGTTATAAATTCTGGACTTTGAACCAATGTAGAGAAGAGAAGACTGCAGATAAACAGGTGCAACTTATGTAGGGGGGGATTTGTTTTATCTCTGTGTATTACCTGAGGCCAGTCACTTCACTGGATATATGTAAAGGTTTACCATTTATCTAGGGGTCTCTGCGCCTTTTTTTTTTTAATAAGACCATGCAAGTGGTTCAGGTAACGACTGTTCCCCCACCCTGTGGACTTGTCATACTGGGACATGTAGTCCACCAGTACCAGAGAGCTTCCTAAAGGGCCTCTTGTACCACAGTAAAGACCATTACCAATTCTTGTGGTTCATTTGGTGACTATTAAAAAAACAACAAAAATAAAACACTTACATCCCACAATTTTTTGGCCGCAATATTAGAAAAGAACAGTACCCTTAAAAAAAAAAATTAAAAATGACCTTTAAATGTTTAGAATATAAATTAAAATGATGTAAATACAAATTAATGTATATTGCATAAATAGAGATAAAATGGTTTCTAGTACCACAGGAAACATAAAATAAATGAAATGTAACACAGGTAAAGGAGACATTGCTGCGGCGGACCGTCCAGTAACAGTCTGTGGGGAAATGACTTTCAGGTCGCGATTTAGCAATGGTTGGGATCGCGGCGTCTATAGTCCCTCCAGAAGAGCAAACGGTTTCCTCGCTGCCGGCAGACGCCTGGATCCTTTTATTGGTACCGAATCTTCGTCGTTCTCTCACAGGTCGGCTTTCCGTAAGCTCATCCTGCTGAATGAATCCCTGTGGAATAGAGAGAGAAGAATGTATCAGATAATCAATATACTGGATGTGACAAGAAGGAGACCCACAGCTGCCACATCTCACTTTTCATTTGTTCAGAGCTTTCACAATAGAGCAATGACACCACTAACCGGTTCAAAGACAACAGAGATACACTATATTATCAAAAGTATTGGGACGCCTGCCTTTACACACACATGACCTTTAATGGCATCCCAGTCTTAGTCCGTAGGGTTCAATAATGAGTTGGCCCACCCTTTGCAGCTATAACAGCTTCAACTCTTCTGGGAAGGCTGTCCACAAGATTTAGGAATGTGTCTATGGGAATGTTTCACCATTCTTCCAGAAGTGTATTTGTGAGGTCAGACACATCACACACCTCACCAAAGAGAAGCAGTTGCAGCCATCACATTAGGGGTGAGTTAATTAAATGTTTGACCAAATTATAGGCACATTTTTAAGTTGATAATTTTTTACGACCCCCAAATGATTTTTATAAATACCCAAATGGCCCTTGGCAGAAAAAAGGTTCCCCACCCCTGGTCTAAATAATAATAATAAAAAAAAGGTGTAATGATTATGTGTATATCTTATCAATGCCCAAAAATAAGTAAAGGTATATATTCAACTCAGTATAAATATACAATTAATGCTTCCAGTTATAAAAAATGCTTTCCGTGCTGCATAGTAAATACATAAAAAAAATAAAGTGCATCTACATTCATAAATATACATTCGTATATATGTGACAAGGTGCAAGACATAAATAATATTATTTACGTTTTGCACCTTGTCATATATAGGAATGTATATTTATGAATTTGGAGGCACTTTATTTTTATGAATTTAACCACTTCCCCACTAGCCACTGTGCTGCTACTGCGGCACAGTGGCTCGTTATCGTCTAGCGACGTAGACCTACGTTGCCAGACTCCTCCCCTGTAGGCGGCGCTCGCGCGCCACTGGAGGCGCGCTCCCGCTGTTTTCATTCACAGCGGGAGTCAGGCCAGGGGACGAGCGGCGGCGATCGCTGCTGCTCTGCCCCGATCGTCGGGGAATCCAGTTTGAAAATCCGTCCGCCTGTGTAAACAAAGCGGGCGGATCTCCTAAGTGACAGGGAGTGACAGATTGCAGGATTCAGCATAGCTGAACATGCGATCTGTCCCTGGCTCACACAGTCACCTCCCCCCCCCCACACGTCAGTAAGCACCAGGCATACATTAACCCCTCCCTCTCCAATAAAATAACCCCTTCCCTGCCAGTGTCATTTTTACAGTAACAGTGCATATTTATAGCACTAATTACTGCAGTAATGTCACTGGTACCCCCAAAAGTGTCAAAAATGTCAGTCAAGGGTCCGATCTGTCCGCCGCAATGTCGCAGTCCCGCAAAAAAAAAAAATCGCAGATCGCCGCCATTACTCGTTAAAAAAAAAAAACACCAAAAATGACAGAAATCTTTCCCTTAGTTAGTAAACGCAATAACTTTTGCGCAAACCAATCAAAATACGCTTATTGTGATTTTTTTTACCAAACATGGGTAGCAGAAAACAAATTGGCCAAAAATTTTAAAAAAAATTGGTTTTTACATCTTTTTTGGGGGGAATTTCATATAAAAAAATGTTAAAAATATTGTTATTTTTTCAAAATTTACGCTCTTTTTTTGTTTATAGCGCAAAAAGTAAAAATCGCACAGGTGATCAAATACCACCAAAAGAAAGCTCTGTTTGTGGGAAAAAAAGGACGTAAATTTCGTTTGGGTACGGCGTCGCACGACCGCGCAATTGTCAGTTAAAGTCGCACAGCGCCAAATCGCAAAAAGTGGCCCAGACGTAAGACAGCAAAATGCTCTAGTGGTAAAGTGGTTAAAGGGGATGTAAAGGCAGAAAGTTTTTTTTTTTTTTTTATCTTAAAGTTTTACTAAACCCAGATCCTGCATTCACATTATCTGGTCTCCCACAGTACTATGAACAAAGAAATGTAAAAATTTAAATAAATATAAACTGCTAAATACCTTTTTTTTTCATCAGCTGTATATAGCAGTTAGAGCAGTCTTGTGAGTGCTGAAAGATAGGAGGAGTTTTCATTTCTCCCACGATTGTCCTATTAGGCTTTAAGACCCCTGCCGCTCTGTCTGGACAGTGCTGATTGGCCCTGTGCTGATCACATGCACCCTCCCAAGGAAAAAAAAAATTCTCTAGCAATACACACCAAACTGAGCAGCCTGACTATATAGACTCTGTAAATATAAGGTTATTTTTTGGAGTCTGTGGAAGAAGGGGAGGATCAGAGAAGACAGGATTGAGCAGCCTTTTTACACAATGCAGAGGATTAACCCCTTAGGTTCCACAATAAAGGGTATAACATGCATGCTTTACTGCATATATAGACTGATTTTACTGCTGTGGGTTTGCTAACACCATTCACCTGGGGTGGCATCTTTATTGGTACCATAGTGTTCTATATTTCAATATGCCCCTGTCCACAGACCAGGTTACTCATTCACAGACCATGTTACCCACCACAACACATTTGTGGGGAAGAGACCCTTGCCCTCTCAACATTGGAATAAGCTGCTTTGTTAATGCAGCTGTTTGGAAGCTGGCAGTTATAGGGGGGATTAGCATGACTGGGAGGAGGGTGCTGTTAGCAAGCTGGCAGTGGTGTGCCAGGTGTAATGAAGATGAGGTGAGGAGGGTAGTGTATTAGGAGGTGCTTAGTGGGGTGCCAGGTGTGATGAGGATGACAGGGGGGTAGGTTGTTAACAAGGATGCAGTGGGGTGCCAGGTGTGATAAGTATGATGACAGGGGGTAGGGTGTTAGCAAGGTGGCAGTGGGGTGCCAGGTGTAATGAACATGAGGATGACAGGGGGTGGGGTGTTATCAAGGTTGCAGTGGGGTGCTGGGTGTGATAAACATGAGGATGACAGTGGGTGGGTTGTTTGAAAGGTTGCAATAGGGTGCCAGGTGTGATGAAGATGAGGATGACAGGGGTGGGGTGTTAGCAAGGTATCAGTGGGGTGCCAGGTGTGATGAGGATGAGGAAGACAGGGGGTGGGGTGTCAAGTGTGATGAAGATGAGGAAGACAGGGGGTAGTGTGTTAGAAATGTTGCAGTGGGGTGCCAGGTGTGATAAGGATGACGGGGGTAGTGTGTTAAAAAGGCGGCATAGGGGTGCCAGGTGTGATGATGAGGATGACAGGGGGTAGGGTGTTAGGAAGGTTGCAGTAGGGTGCCAGGTGGGAGGAGGATGAGGACGACAAGGGGTAGTGTGTTAGCAAGGTCGCAGTGGGGTGCCAGGTGTGATGAAGATGAGGATGAAAGGTGGTAGTGTGTTTGGAAGGTTGCAGTGGGGTACCAGGTGTGATGAGGATGACAGGGGTTGGGGTGTTAGCAAGGTGGCAGAGGGGTGCCAGGTGTGATGAAGATGAGATGACAGGGGGCAGTGTGTTAAGAAGGTGGCAGTGGGGTGCCAGGTGGAATGAGGATGACAGGGGGTAGTGCGTTAGCAAGGATAGCACATTTTTGGCATGATCTGTATTATTTAAGGATTTAGAAATTGGAGAGATCTGTGCATACAGGATCGCACAGCCTTTTTATACAATGCAGATGATTAATCACTTAATTTCCAATGATTAGAACAAGCATGCTATTCAGCTTATACAGACAGATTTTACTGCTGTGAGTTTAGTAACACTTTTAATGCATTCTATGCATTAACATAAACAATCTTCTGTGTGTAGCAGCCCCCCAGCACTCCCTAATACTTACCTGAGCCCCATGTCTATCCAGCAATATCCACAAGTGCCTTGGCTGTCTGTGACTCTCCCTCCTGACTGGCTGAGACACAGCAGCGGCGCCATTGGCTCCTGTGGCTGTAAATCAAAGTCAGTTAGCCAATCAGTAGAGAGAGGGTGCAGGGCCAGGCCGTGGCTCTGTGTCTGAATAAATACAAGGACCTGTGACTTTCATGCACATATAATGTATTTAGTGGATTTATTCTGGCTTTAAAGAGACAATGTCGGTACTCCCAGCAGTGCAGGCATTAGGCGCTCAAGAGACAGTTGAAGAGTAAGCTTTATGAGCGGAGGATGGTGCTTTATTTCTCTAGAATGTCAAGCAAGAAGACAGATGGCAACTCTATAAAACTGTGATCAAGGCTCATCGCCGAAACGCGTTAGCCACTCTGTTTATTTACTCACTGGGATGCGACAAAGAATTGGAAGTTTTATGGAGTTGCTGGCTGTCCTCTTGCTTGACGTTCCAGTCTTACGGAGTTGGAGAGATCCCCGCAGTCTGTGCACCTGGCAGACGTTTCCATCTACTTAATGGCTCCACTGTTCTGAGCGTTGCACCTTTTTATTTGATGGCTTTATTTCTCTAATTGGGAGTTTTCTGAGTTTCTTTTTATTGGTTAGCAGCTGTAAAAGATCTCAGAAGGAAGACATCAGATTAGAACCTTATATGATGGTCTCAACTCGCCTGTTCACCACCAGCAGAGGGAACCCAACAAATAACCAGAGAACACAGTGATTTTCATCCCGCTCCTTGCACTCTCTCCTTTCAAGGAAAACCCAATAAAAACAAGCTATACCTGTGACAGGTGGCTGGGACCACATTCTTGAAGAGCTGAGGGATCTTCCTGTTAATGAGTGGTTGCAGCGCCTCTTTCAGGCGGTGGTAATTACGTTCTAGTTCCCTCTGATATTCTTTCTGATCGGGGCCTATAAGGCTCTTGTTTTTCCTCAGGGCATCCTCACACCTGGAAAAGACAACACACCAGTTACCATTAACTCTACCAAACCTCAATATTTAAAGAGGATGTAACCCCAAAAAAAAAAAAAAAACCCCTGTAAGTCAAAGGCATAATGAGCTAGTATGCATCCCATACTAGCTCATTATGTAATACTTACCTTCGATCGAATCCCCACAGCAGCACCTGCACATCGGTGTCACCGCTGACATTTTCCCCAGTTGCTTCCGGGTTTGCATGCTCCAGCGCTGTGATTGGCCAGAGCCGCGATGATGTCAGTCTCGCGCATGTGCACGGGAGCCGCCGTTCACGGCACTAGGCTCGAAAGGAACGAAACGGGTGGCCGTTCCTTCAGAGCGCATGCGCCACTGATGTCACTGGCTGCTCGTAATGTAAATATCTCCTAAACAGTACACGTTTTTTGGAGATATTTACACTACCTATTATAGGCTTATCTATAGGTAAATGTTTGTAGAAGGAGATTACTTCCGCTTTAATGCTAGCCATACATGACTTAAATTCAGTAGGAACCAGGCAGCAGGTGTGTATGTTTTCCCCATGTTGGCATTGTGTCCACCATAGCATTTGCATTGGCAGAGCATAGTAGGACTGGCCATAAGAGTGATTACTCTGACACAGTTGGCCAGCTTAAACATGTATTGCAATGTACACTATATTACCAAAAGTATTGGGACGATTGGGACTACCGAAATCGCTTGTGTTTATTTGAATAGATTTGAGCATCTTTTAGAAATATCAGACCCTTAACCAGTTCTGGACTGGAAGTATTTGCCCCCTTAATGACCAGGCCATTTTTTGCGATTCGGCACTGCGTTACTTTAACGGACAATTGCGCGGTCCTGCAACGCTATACCCAAATAAAACTGATGTCCTTTTTCCCCCACAAGCAGAGCTTTCTTTTGGTGGTATTTGATCACCTGTGAGATTTTTGTTTTGTGCTATAAACAAAAAAAAGAGTGATAATTCTGAAAAAAATATATATATTTTTTTTTTACACTTTCTGCTATATAACATTCCACAAAAAAAGAAAATTTAAAAATCAACTTTTTTTCATCCTTTTAGGCCAATTTATTTAGGCCAATTATTCTGCTACATATTTTTGGTAAAGAAAAATCGTAATAAGCGTATTGCAATTTTTAGCGGGATTGCGGCGGACAGATCGGACCCTTAACTCACATTTTTTTACACTTTTAGGGGGGACCAGTGACATTACTACTACAACAGTGCTAAAAATATGCACTGTTACTGTAATAATGACACTGGCAGGGAAGGGGGTTAACCCAGGGGTGATCAATGGGTTAATTGTGAGCCTAGGGGAGTGTTTTCTAACTGTGAGAAATGATAAAAGAGACCTGTGTTCCAATATAGAAGGATCACAGGCGCTCTGTGATCCTTTCAGAGAGAACAACGTTCTGCTGTGTTTATGACAGCTGACCGGTGTTCTCTCTTAGCGGGGAGCGATCGCGGGTGCCCGGCGGCAATCTGTACCACCGGTCCCGTGGATCCGCATCACCGCTGCCTAGTGGAGCGCTCCTGCGGATCGCCGTACAGGTACGGCGATTCGCGCAACCGAGCCAGCCTGCCGCAGTATATATGTGATGGGCGGACGGCAAGTGGTTAAGTGGGAAATAAGGTGACTCAAGCATGAGAAATCCCACCTATTGTTTATGCAGATTTTTCCCCATTGCACTCTTTTTTTTTTATAGCATTTTCATTAATTTTCCGATTATAAAAAATATAAATCATTTATTCACAATCTTCCCTTTTCCCCTCTCCCCCTTCCCCCCCATTATCCCTCTTTTTTCTTTGACATATATTTATTTTTTCCTCTATGCCCTCCACTTCTTCTCTCAGACTCCCACCAACGTAGAGCATTTCCTTGTGCTCTTAAACTATCCAACTCCTCCATATATTTAGAGGCGGTTCACACTAATCCGACTTGTCAGGCGACTCGGTCGCCTGACAAGTAGCTCCCAATGCTGTGCAATGGAACCGTTCTAATCAGAGCGACTCAAGTCGCTCCGACTTAGAAAAAGGTTCCTGCACTATTTTTTGGCAAAGTCGGAGCGACTTGCATTGACTTCTATGATGAGAAGTCGTTTTGCAAGCCGCGCTGAAGTCGCGCTGCATGGGCGACTTCAAAGTCGCCCGAAGTTGGGGCGACTTTGAGTCGGATTAGTGTGAACCGACTCTCACACCTTTTTCTATTTTAGCCTCTCCATAATGATACAATTCTTCCATGTTGTACATCAACTCTAACCTTTTAACCCAGTCTCTTACCATTGGGCTTTATGGAGATTGCCAACATTTTGGAATCAAATATTCTGCTGCATTTATTAGTGGAGGTATCACTGATTTCTGATATTGCTTTATTGTAAGTTGAGTGTTGTGAAGTAAATAAGTTCCTGGGTCTTTAGACATACTCATTCCCGTAATTTCCTGTACAGTAAACCCCCCTCCATTGCGGGGGTTACGTTCCGGACCCAGCCGCGAAAAGTGAAATTCCGCGAAATAGAAAAACCCTATTAAAATGCATTGTAGGCATGTTTTTTTTACTGTCACTGTACGTGTAAAAGCATTTTAAGGTCTTTAAACACACTTTTAAAACAATAGAAACTCATTTAAACACATAAAAGATACTTAGAGACAGAGCAAGAGCTATGAAAAACACAAAAATATTTCATTTTTAATGATTTATATAGTAAAATAAAATTACAAAAAAAAAACGCGAATTACCAGGACCGCAAAAACTGAACCGCGATGTAGCGGGGGATTACTGTATCTGTTGTATCATTTCTTGCCACATGGTGACACACACAAACAATCGCCTAATTACTCAAACACTGACCTTTTAGTAAAATCTTTGAAGCAAAGTCTGAGCTTGTTATGGTGCCGGAAGAGTTTTGGGTCATTCGGAATCTCCGACAGAAACACCTGAGCGACCTCCAACGGACCCTGCGAGAGAATATCATAAGAGAACGTCACATGAACGGAGATCAGCTTTTTGGAACTATAACCTCCCTTTTGAAAGTTGTGATTTTTGCACTCACCGTGAAATCCATTCCAGTTCATCGACGGACTCAAAAAAATCATAACTACTGGGTTATTTTGCCTCCTCCAGGAATAGGACTAGACAAAACAAAAAACACTTGGCTATGCCCATGGGCCGTCCTCAGCTGGTATGTAACCCCCCTCTAGATAATCAGATTAGTAGCAAGCAGTATTAGAAGTATCAGAACTCCATAGAGGGGTGGGTGCTGTGTCCGTCGATGAACTCAGAGAAATGGATTTTACAGCGAGTACAAAAATCCAACTTTCTCTTTCGTTCATCGATGGACACAGCGCTCCATAAATCATAACTAATGGGAAGTCCAAAAGCAGTGCCAAAAGGAAAATGAGAGGTGGGGAAAATAACCTGAGGCTAAACATAAGAGCCCTTAACCAGGACACAGGAGCCTTAACCGGGTCACAGCAACACCGTCTGAAAAAATAAAAGTGTAAAGAAAAACACCCCTCAAGAGGGAACAGCCCCTCTTAAACACTTGCCGACTGCCGCACGACTATTTACATCGGCAGTCGGCCCCTCACAGGCAGAGCGACGTATGGGTACGTCACTAGCCTGTAAGGGTTTTGGGAGCAAGCGCGCGCCGCCGGATGCGCGCTCCCGCTCAGTCACGGACCCCCCTGCGCGTGTGCTCAGCGGACCAGATGTCGCCGGGCACTCGCGATCGTCCGTGACAGCGGGAGAAAGGCAGGCGGCTAATGTAAACAAAGCCGTCTGTCAGTTCTCCCCTGTGTATGAATGGTGATCAAACGGTTCTACTATGTAGGACCGTTGATCGTTGTTCTTACACACACAGCCACAGCCAATCACAGTTAGAAACACGCCCCTAGGACACACTTAACCCCTCCATCTCCAATACAGTTAACTCCTTCACTGCCAGTGTCATTTTTACAGTAACAGTGCATATGTATAGCACTGATTACTGTAGTAATGTCACTGGTAACCCCAAAAGTGTCAAAAATGTCAGTCAAGGGTCCAATCTGTCTGCCCCAATGTCGCAGTCCCGCAAAAAAAATTGCAGATCGCCGCCATTACGCGTTAAAGAAAAACAAAAATTACAAAAATCTTTCCCTTTGTTAGTAAACGCAATCATTTTTGCGCAAACCATCAAAATACGCCTTTTTCCGATTTTTTTTACCAAACATATGGTAAAAAAAAAAAAAATTGGCCTAAAATGTAAAAAATTTTTGATTTTTACATTTTTTTGGGGAATTTCATATAAAAAATGTGAAAAATATTGTTATTTTTGCAAAATTGACGCTCTTTTTTTGTTTATAGCGCATTATCAAAAAAATCGCACAGGCGATCAAATACCACCAAAAGAAAGCTCTGTTTGTGGAAAAAAAAGGACGTGAAATTCGTTTAGGTACTGCGTCGCACGACTGCGCAATTGTCCGTTAAATTCACGCAGTGCCGAATCGCAAAATAGGCCCTGGTCAGGAAGGGGGTAAAATCTTCTGGGGCTTAAGTGGTTAAACAGCAGCCTGCAAAACTTTGCGGCCAAAAGAAGCATCCACAGATGCCAAAGTATCTACTTTGTAGAATTTTGTGAAGGTATGCACAGACGACCACAAGTGGCCGCCTTGCAAACTTGTGATATTGATGCTTGATGACAGAAGGCCCAAGAAGTAATCAGCGCCCTCTGTAATGCTGCGCCCTCAGCAAGGGGACCCCCCCCCCTCCCTGAAGGTACTGTACTCTACAGATAGGACATACGCTAGGGGAGACTCTGGTGCGCAATCTGCACCAGTCTCTGCACTGGGAGGACCCCCGTGCACTACAACCGCACTACAACCAGTAGAGAATGCACCTAGGGGCCTCCTACACTGGGACCCCTCCATACTACCAGGGCAGGGCACACGCTATCCCAGGACCCTTTCAGAGGGGGGGTGGCGGGGGAGACTCCAGGGGTCTACGCTACATCCTCTGCCCTGGGACCAGACTCCAGGTCCAGACAGGGGGAAAGGGGGAACCCCAGCTAAATGAGAGATTTAAGCATGGGAGGAGGGAACCTGCTGGCAGGTCCGAACTTCCCTGGAGTTTACCCGCGTCCACCCCAAAAAAACACCAAAAGGGAGAGGGGGGACTGTACTTACCCTTCCATGGTGCAGGTAATGCTCCAGACAGAACTCCTCGCCACCGAAGTCGGGGAGCTCTCGGCCAAGGGACCGCTGCGACTCAGACCCTGCGAGACATTTAACTTGCGGGCCAGCCTCTGTCCGCGAGGCTATGTCAAGGCCGACCTAGCACACACCTGCAGTCTTGCACGCGCTTGCTGGCTGGGCGGACCACTGGATCTAGATTATCCAGCCTGTCGCCCAGCCCGGCAGTTGATTGTAGATCTCCCAAGAGAAAAAACAAAAAAGATGCAAGGAAGAAGAAAAAGTTGCCAGGACCAGAGATCCCAGTGGGGACCTAGGTTCTTACTCCTGACTGGACGGATTAAAACTGATTACCTAGAGCAGATAACCAGCTGAGGATGGCCCATGGGCATAGCCAGGTGTTTTTTGTTCTGCCTAGTTCCACTCCTGTAGGAGGCAATATAACCCAGTAGTTAGTTTCCTGGCTGCCATATTGTTTTTCGCTTCACTACTATATGCCACTGAGCCAGGAAAAGCAGATAAGAACTTTTAATCTCTCTCAGAATTTTCGGATTTAAGTGCTTGTTCTAGATCAGCGATTCAACACACACTATATTACCAAAAGTATTGGGACACCTGCCTTTACACGCACATGAACGTTAATGGAATCCCAGTCTTAGTCCGTAGGGTTCAATATATGAGCTTGCCCTTTGCAGTTATAGGAGCTTCAACTCTTTTGGGAAGGCTGTCCACAAGGTTTAGGAGTGTGGCTATGGAAAAGTTTGACCATTCTTCCAGAAGCACAATTGTGAGGTCAGGCACTGATGTTGGACGAAAAGGCCAGTCTCACAGTCTCTGCTCTATTTCATCCCAAAGGTGTTCTATGAGGTTGAGGTCAGGACTCTGTGCAGGCCAGTCAAGTTTTTCCATCCCAAAATCGCTCATCCATGTCTTTATGGACCTTGCTTTTTGCACTGGTCCAAATCATTTGGTGGAGGGGGGGTTATGGTGTGGGGTTGTTTTTCACGGGTTGGGCTTGGCCCCTTAGTTCCAGTGAAGGGAACTCTTAAGACGTCAGCATAGCAAGACATTTTGGACAATTTGTGGGAACAGTTTGGGGATGGCCAACATGCACACCAATACACAAAGCAAGGTCCATAAAGACATAGATGAGCGAGATAGGGGTGAAGGAACTTGTCCTGACCTAAACCTGATAGAAGACCTATGGGATGAATTAGAGCTGAGACTGTGAGCCAGGCCTTGACCTCACAAATGAGTTTCTGGAAGAATGGTCAAACATTCCCATAGACACACTCCTAAACCTTGTGGACAGCCTTCCCAGAAGAGTTGAAGCTGTTATAGCTGCAAAGGGTGGGCCAACTCAATATTAACCCCGCGGACTAAGACTGGGATGCCCATGTGCGTGTAAAGGCAGGCGTCCCAATACTTTTGGTAGTATAGTGCATGTCACCTGATATATTTACTTTAAAAAGAATAAGTTCACCTTTCGTAACATGTTACTTCCATATTCAGGGTGTAACATGTAACATGTTAGGAAAGGATCGGCCTCAGCACCTCTGTGAAAACTACAAGCCGACAGCTGCAAAGGCTGCCAGACCTTGTAGTTTAACATCCACCCACCCGGCCGTGTGATGCGGCTGGGTGGGTGAAGCCCCGCTCAGCCACGTTTTTTTTTTTTAAATTGTGACAGCTAACGGGGATCCCTCCCCAGCTGTCACATTTAAAAAAAATGTGGCTGAGCGGGCTCCACCCACCCGGCCGTGTCAGGCATTAACAGTGTCCTGTGAATGGAAAATTACAAGGTCTGGCAGCCTTTGCGGCTGTCAGCTTGTAGTTTTCAATGAACTACCGCAGCGCTGTGGAGCACCATGGTAGTTCATTCTTTCTTCCTGTTAGATTGTATCTGTTTACCCATAGGGGAGGTACGGACACACAGATACATAGGCTGGTCTGCAAGAGACCTGCATAGCACCAGCAGTCTGCTGATCCCTGGTGCAATGCTTTACAGGCTCAAAAAAAAAATGCATTTATTCTTTTTTTTCTAAAAGGTGAACTTATCCTTTAAAATATAAGTTTACCTTTTCCCAAAAAAAAGGAAAAGGTGAGCTAACAGCATACACCTTCCCCCCCCCCCTTCCCCTGGTCCTAACTGTACTTCCCTCAGTGGATGATCATCATTCACTGCCCACGCAGCCAGTGCAGGGGCCTGGGGATGTGAAAGCCACAGTCTTCTTCCGGGATGGATCAGAGCAATTTTAATTGGCCATGTGTTAGCATGTGACCACAATGACCAATTAGAATCAATCTGATCTGTACTGTCATGCCTAAAGAAAGAAGGGGAAGAACTGTGACTTTCAAATCCCTGAACCCCTGTACTGGCTGTGGGGGCAGTGAAAGCTGATATTTCATGTAGGTAAGTGCAGTGGGGACGGGGGGTACAGTATTTGTTCACCTTTTCCTTTTATGACTTAAGCAGAGCTGCAGTAACTGCTGGATAGCATTAACTGTCTACTGGAACTGCAGTGACCTGTAGGAAAGCGGAACCAACCTGATTCACTGTGGTCCCTACTGAACCCTGGAGGACCATTTGCAGCATTTTCGGGTCAGCTGGATCTTGGTGGGTGGCGAATGCCAGCTCCTGAGTCTTCTTTTGCATATCTTCTATCGCCACTTCAATGGGTGTGAGGATAATCTGCACCACACATAGGAAACACACAGAGGGAATGGTTACGGATAAGATAAGACTCTGCACTGAATTCTAGGACAATACCCCCCCGGACAATATCCCCCACGGACAACATCCCCCCTGGACAACATCCCCCCTGGACAACATCCCCCCGGACAATATCCCCCCTGAACAACATCCCCTCTGAACAACATCCCCTCTGGACAACATCCCCTCTGGACAACATCCCCTCTGGACAACATCCCCTCTGGACAACATCCCCTCTGGACAACATCCCCTCTGGACAACATCCCCTCTGGACAACATCCCCTCTGGACAACATCCCCTCTGGACAACATCCCCCCAGACAATATCCCCTCTGGACAACATCCCCCCTGACAATATCTTCCCTGGACAACATCCCCCCGGACAATATCCTCCCTGGACAATATGCCCCTAGACCAGTGATGGCGAACCTTGGCACCCCAGATGTTTTGGGACTACATTTCGCATGATGCTCCTGTACTCTGCAGTGTAGTTGAGCACCATGGGAAATGTAGTTCCAAAACATCTGGGGTGCCAAGGTTCGCCATCACTGCCCTAGACAATATCCCCCCTCTAACCCTAACCCTATGTCCAGGGGAATGTTGTCCCGGGGGGATATTATCCGGGGGGGGGGGGTGTTGCCCAGGGGGGATATTGTCCTGATACCCTCTGCACTGTGTATTGGTCCCTAGCACAGTCTACTTTCACAGTTAGGCTAGCATATGCTCTGAAAAGCAATCCACAGTGGAGCGGTCAGGCTTTCAGGATTCTTTTTTTTTTTCTTAATTACAATGGAAACAATGCACTGCAGTCATGAGCCAAACTCTTGTGGTTGTGGCACAGCCCCATTCACTTGAATGGCTTAGTTTGACTGGCAGTGCCACCAATTTAGAATGCCGCATTGAATTTGCAGCTGCCGTGACCCAAAACATTGTTACTGTGACTTGTGGACAGCCCCCCTCTGGCTGTTTTGGGGACTTTAGGTGTGTGGCGAGGTTGTGGTAAATCCATGGCTTAACTACTGCAGTGGCCCTACAATGCAACAAAGGGAATAGGAATAAACTGCATTCGACAATCGAAATCCGTGTTCTCCAAACTGCGGTCCTTTGCTTGCCTTTATCCGGCCCTTGGGGCACTTTTTCTCCCACTGATACAAGACACTATTTATCCCATTGACCCCAACAATGAGGCACTATTCCTCAAACGGAGACCAACAATGGGGCACTATTCCTCAAACTGAGACCAACAATGGGGCACTATTCCTCAAACTGAGACCAACCATCGGGCACTATTCCTCAAACTGAGACCAACAATGGGGCACTATTCCTCAAACTGAGACCAACAATGGGAAACTATTCCTCAAACTGAGACCAACAATGGGAAACTATTCTTCAAACTGAGACCAACAATGGGGCACTATTCCTCAAACTGAGACCAACAATGGGAAACTATTCTTCAAACTGAGACCAACAATGGGTCACTATTCCTCAAACTAAGACCAACATTAGGTCACTATTCCTCAAACTGAGACCAACAATGGGAAACTATTCCTCAAAATGAGACCAACAATGGGAAACTATTCCTCAAACTGAGACCAACAATGGGAAACTATTCCTCAAACTGAGACCAACAATGGGAAACTATTCCTCAAACTGAGACCAACAATGGGAAACTATTCCTCAAACTGAGACCAACATTGGGTCACTATTCCTCAAACTGAGACCAACAATGGGAAACTATTCCTCAAACTGAGACCAACATTGGGTCACTATTCCTCAAACTGAGACCAACATTAGGTCACTATTCCTCAAACTGAGACCAACAATGGGAAACTATTCCTCAAACTGAGACCAACATTTGGTCACTATTCCTCAAACTGAGACCAACAATGGGAAACTATTCCTCAAACTGAGACCAACAATGGGAAACTATTCCTCAAACTGAGACCAACAATGGGAAACTATTCCTCAAACTGAGACCAACATTGGGTCACTATTCCTCAAACTGAGACCAACATTAGGTCACTATTCCTCAAACTGAGACCAACAATGGGAAACTATTCCTCAAACTGAGACCAACAATGGGTCACTATTCCTCAAACTGAGACCAACAATGGGAAACTATTCCTCAAACTGAGACCAACAATGGGAAACTATTCCTCAAACTGAGACCAACAATGGGAAACTATTCCTCAAACTGAGACCAACATTGGGTCACTATTCCTCAAACTGAGACCAACATTAGGTCACTATTCCTCAAACTGAGACCAACAATGGGAAACTATTCCTCAAACTGAGACCAACATTTGGTCACTATTCCTCAAACTGAGACCAACAATGGGAAACTATTCCTCAAACTGAGACCAACAATGGGAAACTATTCCTCAAACTGAGACCAACAATGGGAAACTATTCCTCAAACTGAGACCAACATTGGGTCACTATTCCTCAAACTGAGACCAACAATGGGAAACTATTCCTCAAACTGAGACCAACAATGGGAAACTATTCCTCAAACTGAGACCAACAATGGGTCACTATTCCTCAAACTGAGACCAACAATGGGTCACTATTCCTCATACTGAGACCAACAATGGGGCACTATTCCTCAAACTGAGACCAACAATGGGAAACTATTCCTCAAACTGAGACCAACAATGGGTCACTATTCCTCATACTAAGACCAACATTAGGTCACTATTCCTCAAACTAAGACCAACATTAGGTCACTATTCCTCAAACTGAGACCAACATTGGGTCACTATTCCTCAAACTAAGACTAACATTAGGTCACTATTCCTCAAACTGAGACCAACAATGGGTCACTATTCCTCAAACTAAGACCAACAATGGCACACGATTCCTCAAACTGAGACCAATGGTGGGGCACTATTCCTCCCACTGACACCAAAGGTGGGGCCCTATTCCTCCCACTGACACCAAAGGTGGGGCCCTATTTCTCCCACTGACACCAAAGGTGGGGCCCTATTTCTCCCAATGACACCAACAATGGCCCACTATTCCTCCCACTGACACCAAAAATCCATTGTTTACTCCCACTGACACCAGGACAATTTCTACTCCCAATGGCCACAGTCTGGCCTCCCTAAAGTTTGAACAACAGTAAACTGGCCCTGTGTTTGAAAGGTTTGAGACACCTGGTCTAATTGATGTGGCTATGAGGGCACGGAAATACACCAGGATTTTTATACTACAGCATATTTACGCCTCAAACTGTCTGTGTGCATGTGAGCCCTAGGATAAGGCTGTTGTTTTTCTAAGGCCTTGTCCACACAGGGCATACTAAAGCATGCACCTGTGGAGGGCGGTGATTACCCACCTTGGGATTCGCAAGTGTTCCATGCATCCCCATGCAGGCACTCCTATTCATGTCAACTGGGATGCAGTGGCTACACAGACGCAGCTCCCAATTTGAAATCCGCACTCACACAGTGCATCCCCAACGCGGCACTCTATGGGCATATGCCTTAATATGCCTGGTGTCAATAAGGTCTAATGTTCATGCTGCTCCAGAAGATAGACCAGTAGACCAGGAATCCTGACTTTGCTGAACACATCCTTGTTCCAGGTCAGTAACTTACTAAACAGTGGAGCACAGATAGGGATGACAATGCTGGGTATTTTTACACCTTTGTAACTAGAGAGATTTTTACACAGAATTTAGATTTTTTTTTTTACCTCCAGATTATACTACAAAGGGATGAGGTGTGATGCTGCTGGAAAGAGGTAAAGGGCATGAAGTTTAACAATCTTTCTTGAACCTACAGCCTAAATAAAGATGTCCTCCTTCCGCAACACTAGGCTGAACTCTCTCCTCCCATGCAGAGAGGTCCAGCATATAAGAAGATAAGCCACACCCTTTGGCTTAGTGCCCATGCCCCTAAAGGCATGACTTAAAGCGGTTATATGCATTGCATACTAGCTCATTATGAATTACTTACCTTAGAACGAAGCCCCGACACGGACCCCCGGACATCACTGCGGGCGCTGCCATGATCCCTCTGCGTCTCTTCTGGGTTCGGCGGCTCTGGCGCTGTGATTGGCCGGAGCCGCGATGACGTCACTCCTGCGCTTGCGTGCAGGAGTGATTTTCCGGCAAGCTCCCGGCAAGGAGAACTGAAGGTCCCCCCGGACCTTCAGAGCGCATGCGCCGCTCGCGTGAGCGGCTTCATGCACTGCAAATATCTCCTAAACCGTGCCGGTTTAGGAGATATTAATTGTACCTACAGGTAAGCCTTATTATAGGCTTACCTGTAGGTAAAAGTGTCAAAAAGCGGGATACTACCGCTTTAAACCGTGACTCCAGCAAGTGCATCCATCATGCATATTCTTCCTTGATTTTTGGTGTGCTTTATGTATTGCTTCCACATCTGTGCAGGAATACATTGTTATAATTTGCGTTTGTGCAGGAACTTCCTGTAATAAAGACCGCTCACTGCTCTCTCTCCTTGTGCAGGGTGACTGATCTTGTTTCCGCCCCCTACTGTAGTTTTCTGCAGGCAGCCTGTAGTGAGTGGGGCCTGTTGGGCCCCTCCGACAGCTCTGCTCTCTCTCCTTGTGCAGGGTGACTGGTCTTGCCTCCGCCCACTACTGTAGTTTCTGCAGGCAGCCTGTAGTGGGTGGAGCCTGCTGGGCCCCTCCCACAGCTCTGCTCTCTCTCGCCTTGTGCAGGGTAACTGGTCTTACCTCCGCCCCTCCTAAAGTTTTCTTCAGGCAGCCTGTAGTGAGTGGGGCCTGCTGGGCCCCTTCCACAGCTCTGCTCTCTCTCGCCTTGTGCAGGGTAACTGGTCTTGCCTCTGCCCCCTCCTGAAGTTTTCTGCAAGCAGCCTGTGAGTGAGTAGGGCCTGCTTGGCCCCTCCCACAGCTCTGCTCTCTCTCTCCTTGTGCAGGTTAAAGGCTAGTACACACTATAAGAAAATCGGGTGAACATTTTCGTCCAAAGGAAGTTTCCTTCATTGTTTCAGATTTGCTTTGAAACAACGAGGAAAATCAGACGATCGTTTGCCCGATTTTCACTGTTCTGGTCTCCGCCCCCTCCTGAAGTTTTCTGCAGGCAGTCTGTAGTGGGTGGAGCCTGCTGGGCCTCTCCCACAGCTCTGCTCTCTTTACAGGCTATGTACAGCACAGTGATGATGTCACCACTAATTTTACAAGGCAATATATGGGTTTCCAAATGCATTTGGTGCACGCAAAGTGGATTTATTGAATTAATAAAGCTATCGAAGAGTAAAGTAATGTATATTTAATTGAAAATGAAGAAAGGGAGAAGCAACAATTTTCGGCCTAGTGCCTATTCTCCTAGAGGCACAGCCTATACCCAAGAGGTCTGCTATGTCCCCCTAAATGAACATTCAAAGAAGTACAACTTGTCATTCTAGTGCACAGTGACCACACACGTTCACTTACCTCCTCCTTATGAATGACGTTGATGCGGGTTTTGATGTAAGGAAAAGCGTGTGATGTGGTCAGAATTGTCTTCCTCTTGAACTGCTCGTGTAATTCGCCATGCGCCCGCCCGTCTAGCGTGAAGGGGGTGCAGTACATAAATCTGCGCAGATTGTAGTTCTTATCAAAGTAGGTGATTCTGTCCTTCATTTCGTAAGTGTCAAAGTACGGCTCCACATAGGTTATCTGTATGAAGGCCTGGAGAAGAGGAACAAGCTAACATAGTTACATACATAGTTTGTGAGGTCAAAAAAAGACATCAGTCCATCCAGTTCAACCTATGATGTGTGTGTGTGTTTGCTGTTATCCGTACATTGTATACCCCTGTATGTTGTGGTCTTTAACCACTTAAGCCCCAGCCCTATTTCGGACACTTTTTGTTTACAAGTTTAAATCAGTATTTTTTCCTAGAAAACTACTTAGAACCCCCAAACATTATATATATTTTTTTAGCAAAGACTCTGGAGAATAAAATGTCGGTCATTGTAATATTTTTTATCACGCGGTATTTGCGCAGCGGTCTTTAAAGCGCCATTTTTTTGGAAAATTTTTGAAAAATCACATTTCACTAATTTTAAAAAATACTAAACAGTAAAGTTAGCCCATTTTTTTTGTATATTGTGAAAGAACATGTCACGCCGAGTAAATAGATACCCAACATGTTACGGTTTAAAATTGCGCCCCCCCGTGGGATCGCGACAAACTACGGTCAAAAGAGATCTCAATCTGCGACGCTTTAAATTTATGTAACGGTTACCAGTTTAGAGTTAGAGTGTAGCTCTTTTTTTTAAATTATTGCTCACGCTCTGGCGATCGCGGCGATACCTCACATGTGTGGTTTGAACAGCGATTTCATTTGCGGCTCGACTTCCGTATACGTTTTTTTTTGTGCGCGAGCTAACGGTGACGGGGGCGGCTAAATTTTTTTTTTTTTTTATTTTCCCATTTATTTTATTTATTTTTTTAACTTTATTAAAGTTTTAAAAAAAAAATAAAAATCTGATCACTTTTATTGCTGTCACAAGCAATGTAAACATCCCTTGTGACACCAATATGTAGTGACAGGTACACTTTATGGAGGGATCGAGGGTCTAAAAGACCCTAGACCCCTCCACTACACTTCCCTGTATGCAAAACGCCGAAAACGGCATTTTTGCATACAGCCGTTTTTCAAATTTGCCGCCTTTTGCAGCACAGTAACCCGGAAGTGACGTCATGGACGCCGCCTCCGGGTTACGTCATCGGAGACCCGATCGATGCCGTTTCCGGCATTCATCGGGACTCCATCCAGCCGGCGGACGTGCCGGCTGGGTGCTCGGGGCTCCCGGTGGAACGGGAGCCCCGGGCAAAGCCACGGAAGGCGGCGGGAGGGGGGGGGACGTCCCCTCCCGCCCCCCCGGGTACCGATCGAGCGGCTCCCGAGCCGCATCGGTCGGTACCGACGGAAAGCCAACCGTCGGCTCTAAACCACGGTACCGGGATGGTGCCTCTAGCTAGAGGCATCATCCCGGTACACTACCGCAAAGTTTACTGACGTAGACCTACGTTAGTATGCGGTAAGTGGTTAAGGTGCCCATCTAATAGTTTTTTGAAACTATCGATGCTCCCTGCTATAGTTACATAGTTTGTGAGGTCGAAAAAAGACATCAGTGCATCCAGTAAAAGACATCAGTCCATACTTAAGAGACTCATCGGATAACGAATGTCAGCTCGCTAAACTTCATTCTGTCTTTCATCGCAGGATAATATCTTCATAAAATCATTTACTTCATGCTAGAGGAGCATATCAGTGTGATTACATTATGTTATGAATCACACGGATATGCTCTTCTACCTTTAGAAACAATCTCTATGGTTCCTCAAGAGCTAGACGGTCCCGAAAACGCGGTACTTCCGCGAAACGCGTAGACCCCCATCAGTCTAACCTTAAGAGACTCTTCGGATAACAAATGTCAGCTCGCTAAACTGCATTCTGTGTTTCATCGCAGGATAATATCTTTGTAAAATCATTTATTTCATGCTAGAGGAGCATATCAGTGTGATTACATTATGTTATGAATCACATTGATATGCTCTTCTACCTTTAGAAACAATCTCCATGGTTCCTCAAGAGCTAGATGGTCCTTAAAAAGCAGTACTTCCGCGAAACGCCTAGATCCCCATCAGTCTAACCTTAAGAGACTCTTCGGATAACGAATGTCAGCTCGCTAAACTGCATTCTGTCTTTCATCGCAGGATAATATCTTCATAAAAACATTTATTTCATGCTAGAGTGGCATATCAGTGTGATTACATTAGGTTATGAATCACACGGATATGCTCTTCTACCTTTAGAAACAATCTCTATGGTTCCTCAAGAGCTAGATGGTCCCGAAAAAGCTGTACTTCCGCAAAACACGTAGACCCCATCAGTCTAACCTTAAGAGACTCTTCGGATAACAAATGTCAGCTCGCTAAACTGCATTCTGTGTTTCATCGCAGGATAATATCTTCGTAAAAACATTTATTTCATGCTAGAGGAGCATATCAGTGTGATTACATTATGTTATGAATCACACTGATATGCTCTTCTACCTTTAGAAACAATCTCTATGGTTCCTCAAGAGCTAGAAGGTCCCGAAAAAGTGGTACTTCAGAGAAACACGTAGACCCCAATCCTATATCTCGATCATATACAATGCCACTCCAGGGTGGATAGATTTGGTAGAATCAAAATGCAAGCTCATTTTTCATATGTTGTAGGTTTTCACATGTTTATTGTCAAATAACCAATAAAATATTTTGTATTTTTATATATACTTTTGTATTTGTGTGTACTTTGGAGGGGTATTTAAAGTCCTACTTGCTCTTTCTGTTCCCAATGTACCCTTTTTTTGGTGACAACTTTGGCGCATTTTTGATGAGCATGTTTTTGCAAACTTTTCATATATTTTGTCACACAACAAAACACCCATTTTTTTGGGGGGTTTGGGGTGCTATTAACAATGAATGGCTCCCAACCATGATTTACGCACTTTTATTGCAATCCTGGAAACATTGATAGAAACACGCGATTCTGCCTGTGTTTCTGATACGCTCACATCACCTAAAGGTTCTGCGTTTAGTAGTTCAGAACACTTCAATTGACGCTCAAGCTTCATCTGTTAACCACCTGTCACTTGGCTTTTTGTCTTCAATAAGGTGGATTTTTCGTATATGGGCAGCCGTCCGGAACCCTTTTGTTTCCCAATAATATAAGCTAGGATAAGCTGAATATAGTGCCCGTCTGCTCACCTTGTTTGAATCTAATTTGCATTTATCCACTGGGTTGGAGTCTTTGATAACTTCCACAGCATCTTCCCCGAATCGTTCGCCATAGAAGCCCTACACAGATACAAAAATTCTATCAGACACATGCTAAAAATACATAATGTACTTTAAAAAAATATACACTGCTATTTCATGAACTTCCATGTTACTGTTCTGTGTGTAAGGCAGCCCATTCATTTAATGGGCTGCCCTACCCCTAAAAATATGAAGAAAGAAGTCCTCAACTCTTTTTTTTTTTTAATTGCGTGCTTGAAGAATTAATGGCACCCCCGCAGGTCTACTTCAAGTGCAAAGAAAAAAAAAACCTGGAGAGCAGGGCTCTGAGAAAAGTATTTTTTTTTATAATTTTTATTAAAAAAATTGAGAAAAGTCTAACTATATAAGTAGTAGTAAGAGCGCTAGACCCACATGTCAAGGAGTCTAAAATTGTATTTTATTGGATATTTAGTTGAATAAAAAATAGCCTGCACATTTTAGGTCTTAAAACATTTCCTCTTCACTGGGGCTACAATGCAAATAAAAATATATAAAAGTTAATATGCAATAATGAAATATGTATTGTTAAAGAATCTATTATAAATACTGAAACTATAAAAAAAAAAAAAACAACCAAATGATGTCATAATATCATATAAAAGGTAAAACAAATTTACTATTGTAACAAAATAGCCAAACAATTAGAATAAATAGCTACATAGGTATTTATAGTAGATTCTACCATAATACAATATTTAATTATTGCATGTGAACTTTTATATTTTTGCATTGTAACCCTTTGGATTTTTGTTATTCTACTGAATATATAAGAAAATATAATTTTGGACTTCTTGACCTATAGATGTGGTGCTTTGAACGTCTCCTTTAGTTATATATTTTTTTATTGTTGTCAGTGTTCCTGATTCACCCGGTTTGTCCTGGTGATCATTGTCAGCAGGACAGGAAGTGATGAAAACTCCAAAATGTTACTATGATAAGAATATCAGGAATAAAGAGGAAATCTTCCAATATGATATCTATTTCAGTAAGAGTAAATTTGTTGTAAATGTTGTGTTTCTAAAATTTGAAAATGAAAGAAAATTCCCCCAAAGGGTACATATCGAAATCCCCCCAAAGGGCTTTATATTTTGTGACGGAAGTCACTTTGGTTGGGGGGGGCCGTGGAACCCAGCTTACCTTTGAGAGCCCTGGAAACCCATTTTGCAGCTCCCCTGGCCCCGCTTATGTGTAAGTCACCATGTGTCTATTAAGGGCACTGGGTGACCAAGAAAATGGACAGTTACTTAATGGACACTGAGAATATGGTTTTGATTACTTCAAATGGGACAGCAATATTTATCAACAATATCTCTCAATAAATATATGAAGACTATTCCTGGTCTGTTTGATTCTGAATTTGTTCATTGAAAGAGCTAATCACATTGACCTCTGTAGCATGTTCTTCAATGTAAGAGATGGACAGTGGTGGTCTCCTGCTATTGTCTGTGTATTGAGGTGTTATGCGTTTTCTGCTAAGCATGTCTGTCCCATTGTTAATTTGTAATTAACTCACTTATTGTTTCTGTCCAGATGGCTAGGTAAATAGCTCAGGTTAAGTATGTTTCTGTATACAATTTCATCTGCATATGATAATGTAATCAGGCTCACATGACCTGTGTGTGGTATATATTTGGTGTGAGTTTGTTCAATAAAGGTTCCACATCCTATACAAGCTATTCTTGGCTAGTTTTGTATGGGGGCGGCTAGAATATCTGATATCTAGGTTCAAGACTGAAGTAAGCGGTATTCCCGACGGAAGCCCACAAGCACATTGTAGGGTCGTGGTTCCGTTACATATATAATTTAGTGTTTTGTTTTGTTTTTTTTTTGTAAAATTCCAGCTGAACAATTAGTGAAAAACCTACATTTTTTAAAATCTGGCTCTGTAATGTGAAGTAAATGGAGAATGGCGATTTTGTGAAATGTTTATTTCATGATCCCAATCTGACACAAGGAATAGACCCCAGTAAGAGGGAATCCCAGTTATACAGGAAGGGGGTAGATTAGTGAATATATTGTACCTCCAGCCTGTGCGAGATCTCAGCCAGCTTAGTTATGGCTGGCTCTTTGTAAACAAACTCCTGTTCGTCTAAATCTCCAAATCGGGTTCCATAAAAGCCAACCCGGAAATAGGTGCCAAACATCCTCTTCCCAACCTGTGGAGAGGGAACGGTTATTGTACGATTATTAAAAACCAGAAGACAAACTGGTAACATATTAACACACAGTACACAACCCACTGAGACAAATTCAACTTATTTCTATAGTTCAAACATGTACAGGATGCATTTTCCAATTTATTGTTCAAGATGGCCACCTTCACTAGGAAATTATTTTTCTATATGGAAGAACTCCAGTCAAAACACAATTTTTGAGATTTGAGTGGAGAATGGTTAGACTTTCTGTCAAAGAAGGGGAAGCAGGGTTTGGTTTTCAGCATTACCTTGGCTATCATCAAGTAAAGAAACCTCTCCAATGAGAAGCCATAAATATGGCCAGAGGGTCTAATCATTCCTTACTCTATCAATTACCAAAGACATTTTGGTTGGAGCTTTGCTTTAGATTGCTGAAAAGATTACTTGCTTCCTGCTGAATCCAAATACTTCCTGGGTTTTATGTAAGGCCATTCAACACAAATCTGATATTTCATTCATGGGTGGATGCTGGTGGCCTAAATCCCCAACAATAAGGCACTGTAAATGAGAAATCCAGTTGCATGGTGGAACTGGGAGTTTTTGCTGTTGGATCCTTAAAAACATAGGAGGCTAACTAAACATACCAGCATCCACAGCATGTTAAAACAGCAGTTTAGGAAGGACCAAGCTTCCCAAATATACTGACTGCAGGGGTCTGAGAGCCACATGTAAATCATCAAAGGGCTGGCCGTGGCCCTCTGGCCACAGGTTAGACACCAGGGGTTAAAAAAATCAGGACTTTTTGATGTTACTCACCGTAAAATCCCTTTCTCTGAGTTTATTGATGGACACAGCTCCCCTAGGATCTTGGAAAAGCACTTTTACTTACCCAATCCTCTGCTCCTGCTGACTTCTCTGTTCTGCTAGACCAGTCCTGGCAGCATCTTCTCCCCTGCACTCTGCTGGCCTAAGGTCCTCTAATGTCATCAAGGCCAATGTAGGAACATACCCCAAGGGACAGAACATAGGGGAGTGCTGTCTTCTGGAAGAGTAGGGGATAAGGTAAGTAAAGGCGATTTCTCTTATGTTCACTGACAGACACAGCTCTTCATATTCTCAACCACAGGGTTAATTCGCCACAGACAGGAGTAGGACACTAGGCAGAAAAATAAACTTGGCAGTCCTAGCTGGTATAAACCCCCCTCTATGCTGTAGGCATCCAGTTTGTAAAAAGCAGTGTCAGAAGCATCAAACTCCATAGAGGGGTGGGTGCTGTGTCCGTCAATGAACTTTAGAGAAAGGTATTTTATGGTAACAAAAAAATCCCGCTTTCTCTTACGTTCATTGATGGACACAGCTCTTCATATTCTCAACCAAAGAGATTTCCCAAAGCGGGGCCAAAAAATGAGGGGTGGGAAAACCTAAGGCCAAAAGAAAAAAAAGCAAAACCGGGCCAACAGGAGCTCAACAAGAACACAGGAGCCTAACCGCAACCCCCCCCCCCCCCCCCAAGAGGAAACAAACCCCACAAGCAGCTACCTACAAAACTTTGCTGCCAAAAGAAGCATCCACATCTGCCAAGGCATCCACTTACAGACATAGTGCACCTTCACTGACGACCAGGTAGCTGCCTTGCAAACTTGAGACACGACGCCTGATGACGGAAAGCCCACCAGGTACTAAGCGCCCGAGTAGAGTGCACCATCACGGAAAGGGTGGAACCTTCCCCCTTAACGGTGTATTCCTGAACTGCCATCTGCCTGATCCACCTGGAAATGGTAGCAGAGGATGCAGGAAGCCCCTACCTCTGCCCATCCGTGATCACAAAAAGAGAGTCTGACCGTCAAAAAGACTCTGTAGCTGAGAAATGCACCCAAATCGTCTGAACAACATCCAGGATGTGCAGCGCAAACTACTTGGGATGTGAAGGCCTGGGGCACAAAGAAGGCAGAACAAGGTCTTCATCCAAATGAAAACCTGAGACAACCTTCGGCAGAAAGGACGGACATGGGCAGAGAACCACCTTATCTTTGTGAACCAACAAATAAGGAGTACAGGATAAGGCCTCCATCTCCAACGCTCTGCGAGTGGAGGTAATAGCCACTAAAGAGGCAACCTTCTGTGACAATGTAAGCAAGGAAATCTCCTGAATATTGTGAATACTTTCAAATGGAGGCTTTCTGGGGACAGAGAGAGCTGGGTTCAAGTCCAAAGGCGGCAATGGAGAGCGCACCATCGGAGCCATGTGCCGAACTTCTTAAAGGAAAGTACGAACCAAAGAATGCGTGGCCAGGGGTCGCTGAAAGAAAATCGCTAGAGGGGACAGCTGGCCCTTAAAAGTACTCAAGGCCAACTTTTGCTCAACACCCTGTTGAAGGCCAAAATTCGAGCTACTGAAGAATGGGGGTGGACGCCGGCAGACTCACACCACGATTTGTACGCCTTCCAGGTACAATGGTATATCTTTCTAGAAGCAGACTTCCTCACCTTCAGCATAGAAGCGGAAGAAGCTTGAGAGGGGGGAAAGCGTAAAAGGAGGTGATGCTGGCTCCATGGCGCTACCAGGGTGTCTGTGGCGTTTTCTAGGGGATCCTGCGACCTTACCACGAACCTCTGCACTTTTCTGTTGAGCCGCGATGCCAAAGGATCCACGTGGGGAGTTTCCCATCGCAGACACAGATGATGAAACACCTCCAGATAAAGAGACCACTCTCCTTGGTCCAGCGACTGAGGTGTTCCGCCTGCCAATTGTCCATGCATGGGATGTGCACGGCGGTGAGTGCCGGAACGTAGCTTTCTGCACACCTGAGAATGCCGGAAGCCTTCAGTGCCGCGATCACACTCTTCGCTCTGCCTATTGAGTGACATAAAAAACTGCCAAGGCACTGTCCAACTGGATCCGGACCGGGAGCCCCGTGAGACGCTCCGTCCAGTGCTCCAGGCACAGCCTATTCGCCCGAAGTGCCAAGACATTGATCGACAATCTGGATTTCTCAAGCATCCAGCGACCCTGAGCAGACCATGGCTCCAGCACTCCTCCCCACCCGGACAGGCTGGCATCTGTCGTGACCACTATCCAATGCAAGGGAAAAAAGATTTTCCTTCTCGAAGAACCCGAGACTGAATCCAACAAGCCAGGGACTCCCTTGTCTCTTGACTCTGTGGTCCAAGGAGTTGAGTTACCTGTCCCAAATTGCAGGCCCTGGACCAACTGGTCCGCCAGTTCCACATAAGCAGGAGGAACCTGCTCCCTACCTAGACCATGGCACAAAAGCTTAGCCCATTCAGTTAGCGTTTGGGATACCAAGGCTGTGGCCAAAACCGGCTGAAAAGCAAAAATGGCAATAATAAACATGGCACGGGCCACGGACTCCACTTTTCTGTCAGCCAGAGGGAGACTCCTCCACCAGAATCATGGTTGCCTTATTCAACCTGGAAACAGTAGGGTCCACAACGGCAGAGTGGTCCACTTCTTAAAAAGCAATACCTCAAAAGGGACAATGCACAGCAAAGCATTTTGGGACCACAAAGGATCGCTTCGGACGTTCCCAGTCCTTGTAGACAAACTTGTCAAAACAGGCAGGATAAGGAATCACCTTGCCCGCACACGGTGGTTTGTGCATACCAAAGGAAATGGCCACATCTCCAGCTGCCTCAGCTACATCAGCGGCAGAGCCGGACTCAGGATCTGAGGCAGAAGAAGCAGGAGAGGGTGGGGGACGACGCTTCCTGCCCTTCTTACGCCACCTCCACCTGGAAAATAAGGGACTCCGGAACCGTCGTCAGTGCGTCAAGGGGAAGCTGAGAACCCAACCTGCCACCTCCAAGAGGGGATAAGGTGGAGAGATGTGCTCCTGAGACTCCATAGAAAGAAAGTGAGGGGACCCACAGAAAAAAAATCTGCCTGTTACACACCCCATAATGCCAGCAGAGAGAGGGATACCCAACGAGGACTCACCACCACCTTGGGAGGAGAACTGACAGCTGAGCACCAGAAGAGCCAGCAGAGCGCCCGGGAGTTCACAAGAGAGGAAACAGAGGAGGAGCCAACAGTAAAAGCAGCCCACCGCCGCATTCCTGCCTTTCATAGCACATCCTAAGCCAGTTGGGCCAATGGAAAATGGCCGCCAGGAGGAAAGACTACATGCCCCAAAAACATGGCCGCCACATCCAAAGTCCAGTAAGGGAGAGAAACAGAAGCTGCCAAGCCTTCAATAAAATGGCAGCTAGGACCCAGTACCACAAAGTGAACAGACCTAAGGGAAGATGGACACCACCTCTGCAGGAGAAAACCCACCATGCGGACCACAGGGTAACTCCAGGTATGTGGACCCAGCAGGACAGGCATCCCTCCCCTTTAGAACATGCACGCTCTCCCTGCAGGAAACAGGGCAGGGACCACAGCACCCAGCAGTCCTCAGAAAGAAGCCCACCTAGGCACAAGGAGCAAACGGCACACCTAAAGAAAACGGGGGAGGGCAGGGGGGCCAATAGGATAACCTGGCAGCAAACTGGGGGCCTAGGTGGGAAGAGGGAAACCCACAGGTCAACCATCCCAGGAGGGTACCTGCGTCCACCCTGCACTGCCCCTGGAGGAGAGGGGGGAACTGTACTTACCAATCCATGGAGGTGCAGGCACCACTCTAGACAGATCCACCTCACCACCACAGTGAGGTGGCTGGGGGCCAGGGAAGCGCTGTGACAGACACTGGAGCCTGGTCATATGCATCCCTGTGAGAATGTTTAACTCGCTGGCCTGTCGCTGACCTAGGGGAGGCTGGGTCGCGGCCGACCTAGCGCTTAGCTGATGGTCTGCACGTGCTTGATGGCCAGACTGGGGTGACCACTAGATCTAGATCATCCAGCCCATCGCCCAGCCCAAGCTCAGATCTCTGCAGGAAAACCAGGGAAAAAATTAAAAAGGGATAGAACGAAAGGTCCCACCGGGGAGAGCTAGGTCCTTACTCCTGAAACTAGGCAGAAAAAAACTGGATGCCTATAGCAGAATGGGGGGATTTATACCAGCTAGGCCCATAGGTGTTGCAAAGTTTATTTTTCTGTTTAGTGTCCTACTCCTGTAGGTGGCGATATAACCTTATGGTTGAGACTACGAAGAACTGTGTCTGTCAAGAGAAATGACCTGTACTTACTACAGAGTGCTGTCTGCTCTTCCAGAAGACAGCACTCCCCCATGTTCTGTTCCTCGGGGTATGTTCCTGCATTGGTCTTGATGACATTAGAGGCCACCAGAGTGCAGGGGAGAAGACGCTGCCTAGACTGGTCTTGCAGAACATAGAAGTCAGCAGGAGCAGAGGATCGGGTAAGTAAAAGTGCTTTTCCAAGACCCCTAGTCCTAAATTAGTAATTCAATCTTGCAGTGTGTGGGTGCAGCCACACTGCAAGGAATGGTTTTCAGTTTTCCTGGAGTTCACCTTTTACTGAGCCAGCTGAGGAGTAAGTAATTGGGATAATCCATTCACTGTGTGTAAATTTCAGTTTGAGCTGTTGAGGTCTTAAAAGATTACGCTTTTCACAACAGCTGATAAATAGAAGATACACCAAAAAAAAAAAAAAAAGGGGGCTAACAGCTGTAATGGGTATTTAGAAAGAGGACCACGTAATATTTAAAATGCAATGTGAATATTTACCTAGATAAAATTATAAATTTTTACCTTTACCATAACTAAGAAAGCAAGACAATATGAACACAAATAGTATACATTTCTTTGAAACATCCAGTGGGGGCATTTTTAGTCCTGGCATGTATAAAAATATTTTACCCAGAAGCCCATTCTCCTTCTGGAGAGAGTTATCAGCCTGGAATAACAGCACAAAAGGTGCAAACTATCCTCTAATTCCTGAGCTTGGTGGTTATTAGTGGTGGCTGTTCATAAACCAATTGGAGTTCTAATTTAAGATGGAATGTGCAGAGTAGCGGAAACATTTTAAGGGCTCTAAAGTGCTTAGTGTCCTATTATTTTCTGGGAAAAAAAATAATAGCGCAGCTCGAGAGAGGAGATTACACCAATTAGCCAATATAGAGTTGAAAGACAGAATGAAGCCACCATTTTGGTTATTAAATGCATAGTAACCCCCTCTCACTACAGCAGGGGACAAGGGACAATTCACATTCACAACACAAAGGGAGGAAGACTGCGCCAGCCAAGACTGCCAGAAAAGAAAAACAAACATTGTTGGGGTTTACTAGAACTGACCCAATTTAAAAAAAATTTGTACACAAATTTGTAAACATTTTTCCCACTTTATTATGTAAAGAGAACCAGCCATGAATGGGCATAGGCAAGAATCTGAGTATTCAGTCTAAAATTATTAAAACTGTGCAGACGTATTTATGAATTGTTCACATTTGACCCCTTCTTTAAACTTTATACATTTTCACACTTTAGCCTGAGAGTCAGCAGATCAAAGGTTATCTGAAGCCTGACAGTTGCTGTCTTGTCAAGAACTTGAGCTCCCACTGTGCAAGTGGCAAAAAAATTAGGAATTTTGACTCATCCTTCAATTCCTTTAACTTGGAGTACATTACAGGACAAGAGACTTCTATTCATAGACATTGTATTCTATGCAGGCCAGGTTCAGGTGATTGGGCACTGGCAAAAAACTTGCTAGAGACTTTTTTTTAAAGAAAGCAATCAAGTGTATTCAAATACAAAGGGGGGGGGGGGGTTCTGTGTCCAGTACTGTACTCCAAGATAAGAAATTTACAGGTAAGTCAAATTTCCTCTAAACTTAATTGTATGGAACAGGACTTGCATTCATAGACCAAGGGACCTCCCTAATTAATAAACTGAGGGGTAGGCAACAACATAGCAAACAGAACTGCCAACAGCCCCAAAGAGAAAACAAGGGTAAGAACCCAAATGAACACTGAGATGACAGCTTGATGCACCTTGCAGTCAAAGCTCACACCCAGGTGATCGCTTTGCAAATCTTGGATACAGATGCTTGATGCTGAAAAACCCAATAAACACCAACAGCCCTTGTGGAATGAGTTCTGATAAGGAAGAGGAGCTTACTAAGGGCGAAGACCTTGGAATAAAAGGTTGTTTGATCCACCTAGCGATGGTGCAGCAGAAAGCAGAATACCCCCTAAGAGGTATATGTGAACATGGCGGCTAGGTAGCTTATGAGACCCTTGACCACATCCAAGCAGTGTAGGGCATATTTTGGGTCAGGACAGGTGAAGGAAGAACAATGTCCGCAATTCGGTAGAAAGAGGAGACCACCTTTGGTAGAAAGGAAAGTTTTGGTCTCAAAACCACACTGTCCTTGTGAAATATAAGAAAAGGCTCTTTATAAGACAGAGCTGTCAACTCATAAACAAGCCTAGCAGATGTAGCAGTCACCAAGAAGGCAAACTTACAAGGTCTTTCGAAAGTAATGTCTCTAATCGGTTCAAAGTCACGATACCGGGTTGAGACACAGGAAGTCAAATTGAAGGATTTAATTGAGCATCTCCCTGAAGAAAAGTTTTGATTAGGGATTTCAAGGCAAGAGGCTTCTGGACAGCTTGTTGAACCTGGAGGCCAAGATGTTCATATCTGGCTTTCCCCATCTTTGAAATATTTTGGGGCACAGAGACCATACCCCTAGGTCTATGTGTTGTGGCTTAGAAGGTCTGCCTGCCAATTTTCCACTACTCCTTGTAGTAAAAATGTGGATGGCAGAGAGAGCTAGAATGTGAGTTTCCACCCAGGAGAGTATCTGACTTGTTTTACTTAGAGCAGCTTGACTTTTGGTGCTGCAGGATGCATTTGGCCCTTTTGTCCCAGCTCCCTTGAACCTATGATCTGTCATTGCTTAGTGAGGGGAACCCCAATGGGTAACTTGCGAATGGGAGGGGTTTGGAATATAGAAGCCACTATAACCCTAGGTGCTGACTATATCCCTGTGGCTGTGTTTCTGTGGCAAAAGGCAGTAAGAATAGAAAAACGTGCTGTGTGCATTTTCACAGAAATGCGTAAGCTCAGAGGCGTGATGCTAACTGCATCAAACTCCCAAGACTAAATAGGATAAAAAAACGATTTAAAATTTCTTGTGCCAAAAAATGTTGGAGAAAATGGCAGGGGGTACCACCATAAAGTGAGTATCTCACAATTCCTCTGCCTATAAAATTGCATTGTATGCTAAGCACTGCCAGCTGTCTTACCAAGCCAGACCTAGGAACTGGTTCAAAATACAGGGAAACCCTGTTTTACCTTATCCATGACACTAGGCTTACTAAGGGCCCAGACATCACCCATCATTGTGGGTATACCCCCAAAGGGGTTTTCAGGGTCTTGGAACCATAGAGAAATGGACTATGGCCCTTGACCTGAATGGCACCCTGCAGCTAACTACACACATTGCACAACATATGAAGATGAGCGCCCAATACAGGATCCAGTGCTTGAAGCAAACATTAAAGACTGGCCTGGGTACGGATCCCAAGGTAACACGGAAGGATACCATTTTGGAAACTCCTCGATAGCCCAAGGCAGTAAGAAGTCAATTCTTGATAGAAGTATCAGAAGGAAAAAAAATTAAGAATTTAAATTTATTTCGCCAGAGGGGAACAGGTCCATCACCTAAGGACACTAGAAAACAAACTGGAGTCTCATGCAGTGGAAGGGGTTATACAAATGCACACTAGGGGCGGCCCTAGCAAGTTTTTTTATGCCAGTGTCCTATCACCTGAACGTAGCATGCATTTTACCCAGGGTCCATTAGATATACGTCCTGTATTGTACAATTAAGATAAACATACATTTATTCTCCCAATGATTGGATGAGTAAAGTAAATACTTCTTTGTCTTATTTACTAAGCTAAGTATTCCATTAGTAAATCAGCCCCAGTCTTCGAGGTTCAGGTAGTTTTTTGATAGGACAGCAAAGACCAAGTTTCAGGTCACATCTGACTCTCAATTGGAAATGCCACTAAATAAGGGTCAAGCATGAAACTTTCATAAATAAATCAGCACATTTGCACGTAATATTCAGATTCCTATTTTGTTCTCATTAAAATTGAATTACATGATATTTTCTGTACATAAAATATTCTTGCTTGCTGGCACAGTACGGGAGGGTCTATCATTTGTTTTGTTTTTTTCTCTTGACTGAAGTTAAAAATAGAGAGAAATATTCACCAAATCCAACTTACCACAACAGACAAGAGTAAAAAGTGTGGGGAGGAGGGTCAGCAACCGAGGGGACGACAGAGGAAAAAACAGAAATTATTTTCATTAGGGATCGTCCAAAAAAAAAAAGAAATTAAAAATAGAAACAAAAAAAGCAAATGGTAAACTAACAAGGTGAATTTTCGATCATGAATTAACCAGTGAGAGGTGGAAACATACAATGAATGGAAAGTTAATTCATGGCTTGAGGAGAGTAATGGAGGGTGAGCATGCCAGAGAAACAAGCAGAGGAACACGTGGATGCTATTGCACATGCTGGTCCTTATAGTCCCGCAACAGCTGTAGACCCATGGAATCTGGTTTAGGAGTTGGAGGACAGAATAAAGGAATGGGTGTTAGCATGCAAACAGGATGGAATGAAGGTATTAGAAATATCCTCTTCAGGGGTCGATTTAGTGTCAGTCAGAGCCAACCTAAAGTGCAAAGACCCCATCTGCTAACCCTCCCGGCTCTCTTAAACTCCTAATGGGTGATAAAAGCAAAAAAATACTTCTTCAGCAGGAACTGCTAATCCGGGATGCCTCTGTAACTGGTCGCGTGACCAAAAGCCTACGTGGTAGTCATGTTATCTATGCCAAGTCAAAGATCGAGGTTCAGGCAGAGTAGTTGTCTGGCTGATCTTTTCCTTCAGCTGGGATACATTTATAACCTTAAAGAGGCCCTGTCAGGTCTTTAAACAGATAAAAACAGCAGTTCCCGGCAAGAGAAGCAGCAGTTTGTTAACCTTTCTGGCGACCCATGTCTTCTACCTTTCCTCTGTTAAAGCTCTGCATGCCTCTGCAAGCCTCTCCAGGAGTGTCAGGTGCCATGTGCCGTGGTTTCTTCCTCCTTGCCTTATGGGCGTCACCCCACTAATGTAGGGATTGAAGGATAGATTGACAACACCTGGTGGAGGTCACAGGCACCCCGACACTCCCAGAAGTGTTGAACACCCAAAAGACTGATGGATGCGGCAAGGCTGGAAATGAGAGGATAAGGGCTGATACTACCTCCTCTTTGCAAGGAACTGCCACTGGTTTTTGTTTAGTGACCTTAAAAGATAACCTGTCATCAATTTCAAATGGTGCCCTATCACCAACGCAGAAAAAATACACAGATCAGGATTATTAAATTTACTCTGCCAAACAAAGCCTAAAATCTCTAAAATGTTTGAACGGTCATTTACCTGTGAACCCATGCCTATTTTTTTTTAACTTTGGGCAAAATTGACTAGTAAATACAGAATAGGAAAGGCTGCTTACCTGTGTGCATATAGTGTGTTTAGATGACCAGAACGCTAATGCTCCACATCCTACTTCATGGCTATGAAGTTCTACCTGAGAACTTCTGAGAACGTTCAAAATATCACCAGCTGCTGCAGTCCATGTGATCTGAGCCAAGGGTAGTCCTGACCCAAATTCAGTGATAAATTGTATAGCAGCTGAGAATCAGAGGTGCAAGAGATTAAAACTTCAGAACAGGGACTTATGGGGGTCCCATTTATGCCAAATTATGGGTGATTTTTGTATTTCAAAGAGCCACAATGAATTGTGTAGGGTGTTCCCAGCAAACTGCTTCATTCAATGATACTTTGGATGGCTTTGCATATAGGAAAGCTTAGAAAACATTGGACACAATCTGAATGGTCAACAAAGTATTGTCTGTTTATAGTTTCCTGATTTTCATCACTCCATGGGAAGGGGGTCATGGTGAACCAAGGTTCCCTCTGTGCAATGTCCAGGGGGGTCATAATTATATAGGCATAGGTTGCGGACAATAATAACAAGTCCAACATATTTTAAGGACTTTCAGACAGTGCATCCAAAAAAACAAGCAGACACAGGTAAACAGCCTCTTGAAAGTTAACCTATGATGTGTCCCACAAGCAAGTACAAGTGTTACTCTACAAATGTATCCCTGCATTCCAGTGGAACCTCTACACCAGGGATCCTAAAACTACAGCCCTCCAGCTGTTGCGGAACAACTACACATCCCATGAGGCATTTTAAAAATCTGACATGCACAGACGTGACTAGGCATGATGGGAATTGTAGTTCCTGAACAACTTAGGGGCCATAGTTTGAAGAACCCCGTCTACAAAAAAGCTCAACCTTTCCCTAAGGTGATATATAGGCCCTACCATTCAACTTGTTAGGAAGCAGTAGTTCTGCCATTTGAAGGCTAAATGATGGAGGAATGTGTTAGAGCCAGGAGGGGACCAGGAAAAGTTAAAGTCCTGCCTGTCTACAGCCTGAGCCTAGGATCAAAGGGGCTCTAAGGCAGTGGTCCTCAACTCCGGTCCTCAGGGCCCACTAACAGGCCAGATTTTAGGTATTACCTTGGGGAGATGCAGACTAGAGTACTGCAATCACTGAGCAGAAAATTATATCACCTGGGATGTATTTCAGTTATCTTGCAAACCTGGCCTGTTAGTGGGCCCTGAGGCCCAGGGTTGAGGACCAAGGCTCTAAGGGACTAATTTTTAGACTTGACTACTTGAAGGAACCACAATGTGCTGCACATCAGCACCGTTGTTAGGTTCAAATGTAACTGTAGCCAAAACATTTAATATGTTGGCTGCCTTACCCCGATAGATCAATCTCCCTTCACTTCCTGTCACACAGACACAAAGTAAGCTGAGATCTATCCAGATTGAGGCAAAATCCCTTCGAAGACTAGGGAACACGTGTCCCTAGTGGAAGATTTCCTTTCTCCCCCTGTTCCTGACAGCTGCTTGATCTCCTATAACTATATTTTGGTACCAAATGTTCACAGGACAAATAGAGGGGTTGAATCTTCCAAATGTGGACCCCAACATGGGTTATTACTCCACTCAAAACAAATAAGTTTTAGCTATACATAAAGTTTAGGTACTTTTTTTATGCCAGGACAGGTTCACTTTAATATAATGCCTTGCCTACAATTTAGAGGGAAATAAAACACTAGAAAACTTGGTTTAATGAAACGCAGACAACATGCGTTAGCAACAATGCCACCTTCATGCAGAGGGATTGAGAAAAACAAAGACGATAGCCTTGCAAAGTTCATCTGTTTTTATTTGTAAAGGGATTCTCCATGGACCTACAGACTTTCTTCCTCCAATGGAATGGCTTCCTGAAAAAATGGATATACCCGCTTCATGGGCCTCTCTATGGTGCTGATGTCAGTGTGCCTCACTATGATGTCAGATGAGTGAACCTATCGCTATCCAACTTACTCCCTCCACACAATCCTACTGGCTAATGAATAGGATAGACATTCTTACTAGCCAATGGTAATGTGTAAGAGGCAGCAAAACAAAGTGCTAAAACTATGTCCCGTCAGGTTGGCCTGACATTTGGGTAGAATGGGAGCAATGAATGTTGCAGTTTATATCCATCAGCATCCTTTTTTTCCCATTTTTAAAGGCCAAGTTGACCTTATGACTAAAATTGCCCATACAGACAAAGAGCCCCGTAAAGCACTGTGCCTTTTTTGTGTGCAAAATACAGTGTATTGCGAATATCAAGAAAGGTGGCTTTGAAAAGGTGCCACATCCAGAAAACAAAAAAATACAGACAAGAAGTACTTTTATGGATAATTGATGGACTTTAAAGGCACAATATGAGACATACAAAATTAAATAAAAAATTATATTTTATTATAAGCATTTTAAAAGCTTGTGTATAAAAGATTTGAAGTAGCCAACCACAGTAGTATATCCTCTATACATTATATATATTGTTTCCCCTTAAATAATGCAGGACATCAATGACCATTAGCAAGGGTGGTATAACAATAATCTGTATAGTCCAGATGATCTCGTCCAGCTTGCAATGGTCAGAGGGTCTTGTGCAGCTTGCATCGGTCAACCTAACTATACAGATTATTGTTCTACCACCTTTGCTGAAGGCCATTGATGTCCTGCATTATTTAGAAGGAAACTACATATATATATATATATATATATATATATATATATATATATATATATATATATATATATAGAGAGAGAGAGAGAGAGAGAGAGAGAATATACTCCTCTAGTTGACTATTTCAAAGTATTTATACACAAGCTTTTAAAAGGTTTATAATAAAATATTATTTTCTATAATAATTTGTATGTATCATGCTGTGCCTTTAAAGTCCATCAATTACCCGTACAAGTACTTCTTGTCTGTATTTTCTAAGTGTATTGTGAATAACTTCGCCTCTGTTTACACCCCAAAGCCTGCCTGTCAAATTCCCATATTGTTTTACTTTGCTTGTTCATAATAGGTTCCAGGACACAGCAGACCTTAGGTGCTTGTTCTCAGCATTACAGTAGCAATCTTCTCATTCACAAGTGGTGCATACACAGTGTGCGCTCTCTTTCCCTAACCCATGAATGCTAAGCTGTTGGAGAGCACTCACTGAGCATGCACTGCTTATGAAAAAGCAAAGCGCGTTGTCGTGATGGTTGAAATGAGTGTCCAAGTTCTGCTGTGTCCCAAAAGCTATTAGCTATTGAAGGTAAACCATATAGGAGTATAACAGGCTGGTTTCAGGAATGTCAGCAGAAGCCTACAGGTGTGCCAATCATATTAGTTGGTTTTGTGCGTGATCCTTCTACTCCCACTGGCCCGCAAAGCCCCATCTTTTTCTATCCCTTTGTAGGGTAAGGGCCTATCCACACGGTACCCTTTGTTTGTGTCAATCATATTATGCTGTATTTTGCAAAATGGCAATTGTAATATACTGTGCATTTGAGGGGGAAAGTGCATATTTTATATTTCCTTATTTAAAGTTGTCTAGTTGTCTCGCAATATCTAAGAAAGCCTCCAATATCCTGGTAACTTTAGCTAACTTCCTACCAAAGGAATGTCATTACAAAGTGACCAGGTTCTTAAAGGGTTATTTTGCTTTCAAGGGGAGTTGGCCGTGGGTTGGCCATTCCTTACACACAATTCCTATATACTACAGTGTCGTATCAGAGCTGCTATCATGCATGCGTCTGTGATCATCTGCCACGCCACGCAAACGGGTGAGACTCCGTGGCGAAACAGCATCTTTAGTTAAGTATCCTTGTTATATTTTCTAATATTATTATCTGTATCTGTCATTACTTAATCAAATGTTATACTTATAAGTATTTGTGTGATCTCTCTTTGCACATAGGGAATACAACATCATAAAGGTAATCACATGACCGTGATAAAATAACACTGTAATATACAGGGGCCCCTTTTTAATCACAAGGTGGACTATTGCCTTCAAAGTTTTGTGCACTTTAAAAATCCAAAATACACTAAAACCTTTGTTACGGGATCAGCTATTGATTTTCCTCAGAGAGAATATTCCCAGGCCAGAAAGCAGAATTATATCACACTATGAACATTGGTTGTCCGTTTTGTACCACCAGTGATTCCCTCTAAATCGACCCCTTGCCCTGGGGCTGAGAGTGGAGAAAGATATTGATGAAAGAGACAGTTTGGTTGGGATGATGAGGAATGTGAAAGTCACTGGTCTGTATTAGTGTAATGTGTATGGTTTACATGCACTATCTGGAACTTTCTCCACTGTTACCGTGATCGCAGGAATCCCTGAATGGAGTGTTTAGGTTAATGGATTCAGGTCACAGCAAACAGCAAAACACAAGACCCACCGCTAGCGTGTGTGGGCCCAGCAGGACTCACACCATTAGTGTTCTTTACTGACTGCAGTGATACCTACCTCCCAGCCAGTACTCTGTATAACAAGAAGATAAAAAAAAAAAGTCACCGGAAAAAAGATTTTAGAATTCGTACAAACACTCACTCAATGCTGACACAGGCAACCACTGGCTCCAAAACTGGGCTGAAAACTCAAGCCCCATGAGGCTTACTCTTTGTACCAGCCTGGGAGGTCACTGGTGGCCTATATATGATTCAACTGGGATCTTCAGATGACTTATAACATCAGATTACTTACTTGCAGATGTCCACATTCAAAAAGAGAGAAACAAACATGCTTAATGTGACGGTTGATAACATCAAAGTAGAACTGTTCTAGTTTTGGAATCTTTGTCAGGTTTTTATTGCTGAAGAAGTCAAGGATTGGAGCGCAAAGTCCAAAAACAATATATTCTGATAATCAGTTGAGAGTAAATGTGTTTCGGGTGTGCCTCTTCATCATTGCTCGAGAATGAGAAGCAACCATCAGTTGCTGATAAACATGCTCAAAGACTGCCGGTCATAATAACGTGAACCCCAAAACGTAAGTCCACCATCAAAAACCTTCTAGCCATCTTCGAGCCCTGATAAAAGGTTTACCTTTGGAAACACCAAAGTAATTAACTATTCATACAGATTCCACTTATTCATTTTATAAGAATTGACTTGTATTTGGACTTCAATATTTTGACTGGATAAGAAAAAAAATTAATTTGGGGCTTCTTTTGTTGTGGGAGAGCGGCCAGACGGGTGTCAAAACACTGTTACATTGCCACTTTTTTCACACCATCACAATTAATTCAATATAGCTCTTGGGATTCAGTGCCAACCATCTAACCCTTTTGATGTTTTTATTGCTGTTCCTGGTCCTCAGGAGCAGCAGGCATGGTTTTCCATGGAGCACCTGCTTCAATGAAAAAGGAAGGGTGAAGGTGAATTTCACATATAGTGGGAGGTGCCTATATATTTCTTGCTGTTTCTCTAAGACAGGAAGTGAAGGAAAATTTCTTTCAGCAATAAAAAACCTGACAGAGGTTTTAACTCTATAATGTTTTGGTTCAGATAGAGTTTCATGTAAAATCTGAACCCCCTGTACAGATATTGAACACTGTTAAAAAATATGTGGTGCCTATTGCTCTACTTTGGGTTTATTTTCAATTTGAAGTCCATTGCCACTACCGGTAGTAAATACAAAATTTACATTGGTGTCAATGACTAGCACAAGGTGTCATAGCCTTTCCAGATCTTGTCTGTATCAAGCTTGACATGTTTTAAGCATGTTCAGGACATCATCCATGATGACAAAAGGTAATAGGGTTTTCCTTATTGGGTCAGGGTACCGTTCCCACATATGGGGCTCTTGGCTACTAGGGGGAGATAACAAAAAACATCAACGCTAACATTACACATCATGTTCCTGATGGCCAGACCCAAGGAGGAGGTTGGCTTTTATAGTGATGGTGTTGAGAATATGGAATATGGAGAATGCAGAATAGAATTTAATCAAGATACATACAGTAGCTATGTAGAGTAACGCCAGGCATAGGTCCTCATCTTCAGTGTCTTGGTTTAAAGTGGACAACAGAACTTTGAGAACCTCTGCTCATCCTTTTAAGGAGGCTTAAAAAGAAACTCTGAAGGCCCTAAAATCTCATAGCATTATAGAAGGTACTAACAGATGTCTTCCGGTACCTGCTGGCTAGTGAAGGTTTAAGACAGCCAATGCCATGGCTCAAAAGATTGCTAGCAAGCTCCTGGGATTGCTCCAGCTTTGTCTCAGTGAACTTATTACATTTCAAAGCTATTGGTTGGATTTAATCTTTAGTCAAACTTATGTTCCCCCAACACTCGTTATTTATTTATTTTAACAGAAGTAGAAAGTGTCCTCATTACCTGGTGGACAATCTTGCTGAACGCTTCCTGCAGTTTACCGTGAATTGTACACAGCTTCTTGGCTTCTCGGTTGGCTTCGTGTATTGGAATTAGGACTTTGTAAACGTCATTCACGGCCTCGTACATGCCGCCCTTAAAGACAAAAATGGATAAAAGGTACGATCAAGACTGGAACATTTTCTAAATGAGCACAGGAAAAAAATCCAGCCACTTTAACCACCTGCTGACTGCTCACAGTGAATATATTACGAGCAGGCGGCAGGTGAAGGCTCGGCAACGTACAGTGCTGTGAAAAAGTATTTGCCCCCTTCCTGATTCCTTTCTCGGCATGATTGGTTTCTTTTTGAGATATTTTAGCGTGCTTCACTTCATCAGATAGCTTCTTATTTAAGTGATTTCTTGATTCAACAGGTATGGCAGTAATTAGGCCTGGGTGTGGCAAGTGAAATTTAACTTAATCATAATTAAGTGTGACAAATATGGATAAAAAAATATATACATATCTATAAATATATCTATATCTATAAATATATCTATATCTATAAATATATCTATATATATCTATATATATATATATATATATATATATATATATATATATATATATATATATATATATATATATATATACAGTGGGTACGGAAAGTATTCAGACTCCCTTAAATTTTTCACTCTTTGTTATATTGCAGCCATTTGCTAAAATCATTTAAGTTCATTCTTCTTCCTCATGAATGTACACATAGCACCCCATACTGACAGAAAAACACAGAATTGTTGACATTGTTGCAGATTTATTAAAAAAGAAAAACTGAAATATCACATGGTCCTAAGTATTCAGACCCTTTGCTGTGACACTCATATATTTAACTCAGGTGCTTTCCATTTCTTCTGATCATCCTTGAGATGGTTCTACACCTTCATTTGAGTCCAGCTGTGTTTGATTATACTGATTGGACTTGATTAGGAAAGCCACACACCTGTCTACATAAGACCTTCCAGATCACAATGCATGTCAGAGCAAGTGAGAATCATGAGGTCAAAGGAACTGCCTGAAGAGCTCAGAGACAGAATTGTGGCAAGGCACAGATCTGGCCAAGGTTACAAAAAGATTTCTGCTGCACTTAAGGTTCCTAAGAGCACAGTGGCCTCCATAATCCTCAAATGGAAGACGTTTGGGACGACCAGAACCCTTCCTAGAGCTGGCCGTCCGGCCAAACTGAGCTATCGGGGGAGAAGAGCCTTGGTGAGAGAGGTAAAGAAGAACCCAAAGATCACTGTGGCTGAGCTCCAGAGATGCAGTCAGGAGATGGGAGAAAGTTGTAGAAAGTCAACCATCACTGCAGCCCTCCACCAGTCGGGGCTTTATGGCAGAGTGGCCCGACGGAAGCCTCTCCTCAGTGTAAGACACATGAAAGCCCGCATGGAGTTTGCTAAAAAAAACACCTGAAGGACTCCAAGATGGTGAGAAATAAGATTCTCTGGTCTGATGAGACCAAAATAGAACTTTTTGGCCTTAATTCTAAGCGGTATGTGTGGAGAAAACCAGGCACTGCTCATCACCTGTCCAATACAGTCCCAACAGTGAAGCATTGTGGTGGCAGCATCATGCTGTGGGGGTGTTTTTCAGCTGCAGGGACAGGACGACTGGTTGCAATCGAGGGAAAGATGAATGCGGCCAAGTACAGGGATATCCTGGACAAAAACCTTCTCCAGAGTGCTCTGGACCTCAGACTGGGCCGAAGGTTTACCTTCCAACAAGACAATGACCCTAAGCACACAGCTAAAATAACGAAGAAGTGGCTTCACAACAACTCCGTGACTGTTCTTGAATGGCCCAGCCAGAGCCCTGACTTAAACCCAATTGAGCATCTCTGGAGAGACCTAAAAATGGCTGTCCACCAACGTTTACCATCCAACCTGACAGAACTGGAGAGGATCTGCAAGGAGGAATGGCAGAGGATCCCCAAATCCAGGTGTGAAAGACTTGTTGCATCTTTCCCAAAAAGACTCCTGGCTGTATTAGATCAAAAGGGGGCTTCTACTAAATACTGAGCAAAGGGTCTGAATACTTAGGACTATGTGATATTTCAGTTTTTCTTTTTTAATAAATCTGCAACAATGTCAACAATTCTGTGTTTTTCTGTCAGTATGGGGTGCTATGTGTACATTCATGAGGAAGAAGAATGAACTTAAATGATTTTAGCAAATGGCTGCAATATAACAAAGAGTGAAAAATTTAAGGGGGTCTGAATACTTTCCGTACCCACTGTATATATGATATACATCTTCCAATTCTAGAGCGTTCATGTACAGTGCTGTAAAAAAAGTATTTGTCCCTTCTTGTTTATATATATATATGTGTATATATATATATATATATATATATATATATGTATATATATATATATATATATAAACAAGAAGGGGCAAATACCTTTTTTACAGCACTGTACATGAACGCTCCGGAATTGGACACAGCACGAGATTGGCAGCTAATTTCAGCCAATATTTTTGTATAAAACCTGCTGATTGGCTTCGACCAATCACAGAACAGGACTCTGTGTACAGAGAACAGCGACCTGGCTGTTTCTTCTCCCTGAAACGCAGGGAGAAAAAAACAGCCAGATCAATAAATAAAATAAGCACACAGACTTACTAGGCACAAAGTTAACCCTCTCCCAGCCAGTGTCATTAGTACAGTGTACAGTACCATCACTGATCGCTGTATCGGTGTCACTAACGATGTCAGTCAGTTGACTGTAAGCGCCAGATGGTCCGCCACACTGTAAGTCGCTGTTAACTGCAATTATAGTATAGCGTCTATAGCTGCATATATATACAATTAGTTTAAACTTATTGGGATTTTTTTTTTCTTTTTACCAAATACATGTAGCAGAATATATTTTGGCTGAAATTTTTGAAGAAATTTGATTTTTTGATTTCTTTATTGGATATTTTTTATAACTGACAGATGAAAATATCTTTTTTTTTGTTCTTTTACAATTTTTATAATAAAAAAAAATAAAAAACCCAGTGGTGATGAAATACCACCAAAAGAAATCGCTATTTGTGTGAAAAAATTATAAAAATTGAATTTGAGTACAGCGTTGCATGACCGTGCTATTGCCAGTTAAGTAGTCCAGTGCAGTGCAGTGCTGAATAGCAAAAAAATTACCGACCTGGTCATGAAGGGGATAAAACCTTCAGGAGGACAAGTGGTTAGTGGTGCTGCTTCTTTTAAAAAATAGTGCTAGTGTAACTTCCTAAAGTCTGTCTTTATATTCTCTTCCCGTAAACAATGCACAGAACAAATCAGTGGGTAGTTCTTGACTGAATTCCAACCAGTCTTTGGGGTACTGAATAATTCTGTCAATAATTCTGTCAATCTAACATGCATTAGCTGGTATCAACCTACTTGTAATCAACAGTATATCAACAGACTGGGGGAGGGAGAAGCCGAAAAGGAGCCAATTAGTTGTGTTGCAATGCAAGAAAAAGTAGTGAAAGGAGGAGAGAGCAGAGTGATAGAGGGGTGATCTAAGCAATTTGCTGCTTCTCCTTTCACTGTCCAGTCACATGATTGGGGAAGATCAAGACAAGACCTGCAAATGGTACTTAACTGCAGCAGAGAAAAATCAGAACTTCTCCCCAGCTAAACAGGGCTGTGTACATCTCAGAAATGGATGGACAGAACTATAAATCCTTCGGAAGATAAAAAGCTCCCATATATAATTATTATCAGTGTACTTGGCTGTTTTCCAGACGGTCACCCTCAAGGAACACTTGGGCTTGGACTTCTAATGGCACAGGTTGAGGCCAGTTTACAAAAGTAGAAGAGTTACCGAGCAGGCAGGGTACATACGATGAATGAAGCAAAAGGAGAGTCTTGAACATGTGTCTATGATTACACGTGTCTCATATAATCAGTGTGTGTCATGAACTCCGGGAATTTTAATACATAAGGCTCGTTCTTGGAAGTCAGTTGCATAATTTCTGAACACAGCCTTAGGGACTAATTGAGATGGGAGCCGACACCCGTCCTTACACGCTGAGATACTTTCTGCTTGGCTTGAGAAAAGAGCTATGACGCTCCAAAACGTGTAGACGCCCCTTTCCTCCTAGGTGTGGCATCACATCCGTGACTGCGCTTTCCATGTTCTCCAAGGATGTCCCGGAACTTCTGGTTTTCGGCTCTTCAGCAATCCATCACCCAGCCAGTGGCTGCACAAGTCACAACCCAGATGAGCACATCAAAAGGCTTACCAGTAATATGATGGCTTACTGTATGAAATAAGTGATCAAATTTGTTTTACAAGTGAGTTACCATTTTTCTTTTTATTAAAAGAGTACCTAGCTACTGCACTTCGAGGGCGCCCAGTGTTGTCTTTTTTTTCTATGTCCTACAAAGATTGCTTCCATCGGACTGTAGAGCAGTCACTAATGTAGCTAGATGATTTCAGACCCTCAAGGGCTCTTTTGTGATATTTCTTGAATTTTATGAGTAATTTAAGGACTATTTATGTATTTATCTCACATTCCTTATATACAGGTGGTCCCCGGGTTACAAAGATCCGACTTACAAACGAATCCTACTTACAGAGGGAGACAACAGGAAGTGAGAGGAAATCTACCCCTAGGAAGGGAAATTCTCTCCACTAAGAGTTCTCATGGGAAAAAGGTGTCTCGGCTGAAGCTTTATCACTAATCCTTGTTTCCACAACAACCCAAAATTTTAAAAATCCAATTGTCATAGGGAGAGAAATTGAGGTGAAGTCTTCTGACCAGGGATACAGACCGCAAAAGAAAATGGTACAGGAGGGAGGGGTTAACCCTTCCCTCTGCTATCCAAAAAACTTAAAAATTATTCTTTTGGCTGGAGTTGCACTAAGTTCACACTGCCACGACTCAAAGTCGCCCGACTTTGAAGTCGCCCGTGCAGCACGACTTCATCGCGGCTTGCAAACGACTTCTCATAATAGAAGTCAATGCAGGTCACTCCCCACTTCTCCCAAAAGTAGTGCAGGAACCTTTTTCTAAGTCGGAGCGACTTGAGTCGCTCTGATTAGAACGGTTCCATTGCACAGCATGGAGAGCTACTTGTCAGGCGACCAAGTCGCCTGACAAGTCGGAGTAGTGTGAACCGGCTCTTAAAAAATGTACCTGTTCTGATGGAAACAGGAAGTGAGAGGAAATCTCCCCCTAGGAAGGGAAATTCACTCCTGGAAGAGTTATCATGGGAAAAAGTTGTCTCCACTGAAGCTTTATCACCAATCCTTGTTTAAACAACAACCCAAAATTTTCAAAATCCAGTTGTCACAGGGACAGAAATTTAAGTGAAATCTTCTGAACAGGGGTACAGACATCAAAAAAAAAAAATGGTACAGGGGTGTTAACCCTTCCCTATGCTATCCAAAAAACTTAAAAATTATTGTTTTGGCTGGAGCTACACTTAAAATATTTAGCTGTTCCGACTTAAAAACAAATTCGACTTAAGAACAAACCTACAGACCCTATCTTGTTTGTACCCCGGGGACCGCCTGTATGTGATATTGATTTTGGAGCACCTGCTCTGACCTAACCTCCTTAGCACCATTCACCTCATCTTTTTTCTTTCTGCTGTGTCTGCCTCTATCTTGGAACTGCTCGCTGGTAGCCCATAGAAGTGGATGCAGACGAAGCAGCTGCAGGGATACAGTTGCATGTCAAATTATGACATGCGGACAGCTGTGTGTACATGGATCCTAATGCAGACACTTCTATGGGCTGCCTGCATGCAGCTTCAAAGTGGATGCAGGCATAGCAAAAAGTGGCTCAGCACAGACGACAAATCCCAGCATCCATCTGAATAAGTCCTTAATGTCATGAGAGATACACTGGGACATAAACTATACATACCATGGAGAATGAGGCTGCAGCCTGTTCCAGGAGCCCCACAAGTCCGGCTTCTGTGAAGTACTTTCCAGAACATATCCCTTCCTCGTCTGGGGACACCACATCATCCGACACTGCCGATTCTTCCAGGACATTGGAGGAAATATTCTGCAGGAGCATTGTGAAACATGAATCAGTATTGCAAAATTTGCACTAAATAATAATAAGGTTTACATTATGGATGGAAAGAAAATAAAATCATCTATGGGCTGCCTTAGAATTTTTAGTCTCATAAAGAAGACAGGAGATGCGTTTTGTAATATCAAACACTTTTTTTTTATTTTTGGATATATTAACCACTTTTTGACCTGAAGGATTTTCCCCCCTTAACGACCAGGCCATATTTTGCGATTCAGCACTGCATTACTTTAACGGACAATTGCGACGCTGTACCTAAATAAAATTGATGTTCCTTTTTCCCCACAAATAGAGCTTTCTTTTGGTGGTATTTGATCACCTCTGCGATTTTTATTTTTTGCGCTATAAACAAAAAAGACAATATTTTTCACATTCTGCTATATAACATTCCCCCCAAAAAATGTAAAAATAAACATTTTTTAAAATTTTAGGCCAATTTGTTTTCTGCTACATATTTTTGGTAAGAAAAAAAAAAAAAAAAAAAATCGCAATAAGCGTATTTTGATTGGTTTGCGCAAAAGTTATTGCGTCTTCTAACTACGGCAAAGATTTATGTAATTTTTATTGTTTTTTGTTTTGTTTTACTAGTAATGGCGGTGATCTGCGATTTTTTGCAGGACTGCGACATTGCGGCGGACAGATCGGACCCCTGCCTGACATTTTTGACACTTTTGGGGGGACCAGTGACATTACTACAGTAATCAGTGCTAAAAATATGCACGGTTACTGTACTAATGACACTAGCAGGGAAGGGGTTAACACTGTAAGTGATCAAGGGGTTAAATGGTTAAATGTGTACCTAGGGGTGTGTTTCTAACTGTATGGGGCGGGGCTTGTGAAATGATCACAGGAGCTCTGTGATCATTCCAGAGAGAAGAACGGTCAGTTGTGTTTACAACAGCCGACCGTTCTTCTCTCTCAGCGGGGAATGATCGCGGGTGTCAGGCGGCAATCAGAGCTGCCTGCCCCGTGCATCGGAGTCCCCACTGACGAGTGGGGGTGGGAGCGCGCCACTGGCGGTGCGTGCTCGCCCCCCTAGCTGAAGGCGCACGACCGACGTATGCCTACGTCGGTTCGCACAAGAGGGCCGCCCTACCGCAGTATAACTGCGGCGGGCGGTCGGGAAGCGGTTAAGGAAAGGTTAAAGCACAACAGTTTATTTATTTTTTTTTTTTTAATTCCTAAGGGGGAATTTCTCTTTACTTCCTGCCCCAGGAAAAAACAGTAAGTGACAGAAAAAATCTACAAAGTGAGGGGGAAATCCCCTTTAGACAGTTGTCACCAGAATAGTGGTTTCCATTGGCCAACGACAACTGTAAAAATTTCTGATTTTACAAAGGCACTTTCCTTCCTTTGTGACAGTGGTCACCAGGACACATAGACAACATAAATCCACCTACCTAGCAGAGACACAGATACCAATAAAAACTTCACAGGGGTTGTAAACTTCCTCTACTCTATACAAAACAGGGGAACATATTTATTTGGCTATGTCTACACAGGGTAACTCTTTATAAAAATTTAATTTTTGTTGCAGAGGATGCCTAAAATCTCACTAGCATCTTAGTGCACAGTTCTGGAAAAAAATCCAGTGAGCCAATCACACAAGCAGGGAATGACATTTCCGTTACACACAAGTCTCTTATAGTTTAATGGTTCAGTGTAGTATAGACATGGTAATGCTATGCACAACACTTACAAAGTACAGCAGACTTTACATACCAGCAAGCAGAACTTAGCAAAGAAATGTGGCCTCTCTCTTATGGCGCTTTTCCACTGCATGGAACTGAACGGTTCGGCTCGCTTTTGTGCTTTTCCACAGCTGGTACCGCATGGTACGGTGTAGGAACGGTTCGGTACGGCGGCGCTTTTCCCCTGCATGGAACCGAACGTTACGGCTCTCAAAAACAGTACCACATCGATTGTGGTTCCAAGAGGTACCATACCGGTACCATATCCCACAATCCTTTGCATGCAGTCACTACTAGCCACTGATTGGTCAGAGAATCGTTGTTATCCCACCCACTTAACTTTAGTACTACTTTAGTGGAAAAGCAAACCGTACCGTACCGTACCGAACCGTTCCAACACCGTACCATGCGGTACCAGCAGTGGAAAATCAAACCGGGCCAAGCAGGGCCGAGTAGAGCCGAGCCGGTACTTGCAGTGGAAAAGTGCCATTAGTTCATAGATAAGTTTGTGTAAAGGTGGATTGGACATAATTAGGATTTTCTATGCATTCATAGGAGGGAAGAGGATGGGCCTTTCTATATTTGTAAAATTACCCTTTTAGCATGAAATTAAAAGTCTTGCAAAAGAATCCTGGTATGTTTAGGGATCTGTAGGTCCCCAGGAATACCCAGAAGACTATTCTGTTCAGGTACCATATATTGGGGAGTTCCAGAGCAGTTGAGATGAGGTTGTTGACTACCAACCAGAATTCATGAACATAATGGGGGTTATACATCCACTTTAACCACTTACCTACCGGGCACTCTTACCCCCTTCCTGCCCAGGCCAATTTTCAGCTTTCAGCGCTGTCACAATTTGAATGACAATTGCGCGATCATGCTACACTGTACCCAAATGACATTTTTATCATTTATTTCACACAAATATTGGTATTTAATCCCCGCTGGGTTTTTTATTTCTTTTTAAAAAAAAAAAAGACTGATACTGATGAGGTGGCACTTATGGGCACTAATGAGTTAGCACTTATGGGCACTGATGTGGTGGCACTTATGGGCACTGATGTGGTGGCACTTATGGGCACTGATGAGGCGGCACTTATGGGTACTGATGAGGTGGCAATGAAGGGCATTAACTAGGTGGCACTGATGAGGAGGCACTAATATGCCGCACTGATAGGGGGCACTGGTGGGCACTTGATAGGTGGCACTGGTGGGCACTTGATAGGTGGCACTGGTGGGCACTGATAGGTGGCACCGGTGGGCACTGATAGGTGGCACCGGTGGGCACTGATAGGTGGCACCGGTGGGCACTGACTGGCATCACTGATGGGCACTAGAGCTGCACGATTAATCGTTAAAAAATCGCAATCTCAATTCACCCCCCCCCCCCCTTGATCTTAAAACGAGGCGTCCTCGATTCTTACAGAGCTGTTCTCTGCTCACTCACAGCTGTCAAAAGAAAAAAAAAAAGAGCCTCCAAAATGTTTATCAAAATTCTTAAGGGCCGGTTCACATTTGTGCGATGACAGAGATCGCATGTAATTCGGAATGCACTGCTCCTAAAATGACATGCGATTTCTGTGCGGTGCAAAATCAGCCATGAATTTGCACCGCAATCGCACACAACACGCATAGGACCCTTTTTTTTATTTGCAGCAGAATCAGATCGCATAGTGGTTCACACTAGTGCGATCCGATTCTGTGCGAACTTGCAGATCACACTGCGATACGCGATCGCAACTGGGGGTGTCGTTAACTTTTGACACCCCCAGCGTATCGCATATGGCAGTGTGAACTGCCAGGGTGCTAGAGAACTGTAAACACAATGTTTTATAATGTAGCTTCTTATTCTTTTAGATTAAAGGAATGAACTTCTGTCTGTAAGGGAGGCAGTTTAACCTCTTAAAAACTAAGCCTTCTTCTGACACTTGTTCCTTACAAGTAAAATTTGTAATTTTTGCTAGAAAATTACTTAGAACCCCCAAACATTATATATATATTTTAGCAGAGACCCTAAAGAAGAAAATGGCGATCATTGCAATCTTTTATGTTACACTGTATTTGCGCTGAAGTCTTTCAGTTTTTTGGGAAAAATACACTTAATGAATTAAAAAAAAAACCCAAAACAGTAAAGTTAGCCCAATTTTTTTGTATAATGTAAAAGATGTTACCCGAGAGTCGTGATCTTTATTCTAAGAAAAAAAAACTGTGATTCTCATTTTATCCAGAATCGTGCAGCTCTAATGGGCACTGACTGGGGTCACTGGTGGGCACTAATTGGTGTCACTGATGGGCACTGCTGGGGCTTTACTGTGATTAGACACAGCCGATCACATGGGTAAAGGAGCAGAGTCATTGGCTCCTTACCAAGATCAAGGAGAGCATCATATGACGTCGTCCCAGAACGAGAGCCGCTCCGCCGTCATTTGATGGTGGGCGGGCAGCAAGTGGTGAATTGTAATATGTGGCTCCCATACTTGTTTGTAAAAGCATAGCACAGATTTACTTTAGAATAGGGGTGTCCAACCTTCTGACCTTCCTGGGTCACATTGGAAGAAGAGGAATTGTCTTCGGCCGCACATAAAATACACTGATAATGAGGATAGACGATGAGCAGAAAAAGTCGGGCAGGTCACAAGTTAACGATCCCGGATATAGATATTTTACCCGAGTAAAAAAACATAATTTTCTTGTAGTATTTTTTATTATAAAAGTAAAAGAGGGCGACATAAAACTAGTGCGATATTTGACACGGTTTTGGATAAACTAACGCATCAATATCTTGGATGGATGGAGTAGCAATTCTCAATGAACTCTCAAGGTGCTCATCAGATATTTTGGTTCTAATTTTCGTGTTTCATCCTTGAAAATAGTTGCTCACAAATATAGGTGCCGCTGAATACTGATGACATGAATAAAGTGTCATTGTGAAGAGTGGGAGATTTTCCTTTGGGAAGATAACATTTATAAAAGTCCAGTAAGGAGACACTGTCAATTTATTCGGCCGCATGTGTTCGCCAAGTGTAAATGCATTTAAAAAATAAAAAAAAAAAATAAAAAAAAATCAACATTTTTAAGTTATTTGACGATTTTGTGTTGGGCTGCATTCATAACCGTCTTGGGCTCCCTGTGGGCAGCAGGGTGGACCCCCTTGATTTAGAACTCTGAAGGAGGTTTTAATTAGGTCGCTTTTGCTTTTTTTTTGGTAAGGCCTAAATGCTGGGAACGCCTTTGATGTTCTCACCTGGAAGGTGACGCAGCCCACGGGAAGGTACTTGCGGTCCTCCAGCATGCTGAGATATTCTGCCACTAGGGCAGCTGAGTGTACCAGGCACTGCGCTGATTCTGCATGATTGCCCCTCTCTGAGTGTTTCCCGGCCATGTTCTGCAGCCAAGTCAACCGCAAGTCTGGCGATGTCTGGTATCCCTTCGCAATTCTATCAGAAGGGGGAAAAAAAAAAAAAAAGAGGGTGAGATACTTAAAAAAAAAAAAAAGTGGTCACTGCTCAGATACTGAAAAAAACTTGGCTTTATACATTTAGCTAGACTGATGATACAGATACACAACCGGCCACTTAAAGACCACAACATACAGGGGTATACAATGTATGGTTAACAGCAAACACACACACATCATAGGTTGAACTGGATGGACTGATGTCTTTTTTCAACCTCACAAACTATGTAACTATGTAACTATGGCCATCAGTCTGCAATGACTTCTTGCTGTGCCTACCTGTACATCAGATCAATCAGCATCTCTGGGTCTTCTTGGTGCTCCTTCATCTTCACTGTGTCTGACAGGATCATGTGCAGGTTGAACACCAAATCCTGGACCTAAAACCGAAGGACCACATATCTCATAGACAGCAAAGCAAAAGAAAAATGAATAAAACACAAAGGAAACAAACATGTATACCTTCTGGTTTATCTGCTGATGTAATTGTAATTTTGTTCAGGCAGCTTAGTGACTCACACACTATTGCCATACCATATAGCCTAAAAGATCTCACATTTACTTTCTAGATGACCTGCCTCCTCAATGGACAGGTGTGGTGATATTTTTGACTGTAGATGTACAAAGATATGTAGACAACTGACAATCACATTTACTCAGGCTTGATAAAGGAGTGCACATGCTCCGAAACATGTAGCCACGCCCTGTGTCGTGCTCATCTTCACGTCACTTTCGCCTGGCAGTGTGTTCCAGCGAGTTGCTGGAAGCGGAGGGGCCACCTGTCGGCTCTAGAGCCACACACATCTGGCGGATACCAGCTGTAGAGAGACTGACTATGGTTATATTAGGGGATTTTCTACTTGTGATGAGCGTACCTCATATTTGGATATGTGAGTTGCCAATTGTAATTTGGGTAATAAAGTACGTCCTAATACTACACTTAGAAGGCACCATTCCCCCCTTTTGGATTTACCATTATGGAGATTGCTTCAGCTCTCGGGTTAGCAGCCACAAGTGTAAAAAGGACATCTATTATTGGGACTTCTCAGGGACTTTATCTAGGACTTTTTTAATACAGTAAAACCTTGGTTTGAGAGTAACTTGGTTTGAGAGCGCTTTGCAAGACAAGCACATTTTTAAAAAAAATTTTGACTTGATATACAAGCGATGTCTTGATATACAAGTAGCATCATGTCACAACTGGGTATAAAAGAGAAGAGAGGTGCCGCTAAGTGTAGCAATATGATTACATTTAATGAAGGTTCAATATTTAGCAGCTCACATGGTTGATGATTAAAACAGGCACATCTAAGTATGCAGGCATCCGGGGTAAAGCTTTCCACATAGACCATCCTCCGCACTGTAATCTTCATCACACCCTTCCACGCTGTGCTCAGATCACTCTACTGCAGGGTAGTCTTCCCAATCACAATTGCAGACTGACATCGGTGAGAGCCAGTGGTTCAGAAGATGGTCTATGTGGACAGCTTTACCCCGGATGCCTGCATACTTAGATGTGCCTCTTTAATCATCAACCATGTGAGTTGCTAAATGATGTACCTTCATTAAATGTCCCCATACTGCTACACTTAGAGGCGCCTCTCTTCTCTTTTATACTCTATAGCTCCTGCTGGATTTTGCTTCTAACCCCCTTGTGGAGGCTGCCATTTGTGGATGGACATTTTATGACACAACCTATCGCATTGCTATAATCTTTGTATATAGACTATAAACCGAAAGACTTATCAATAAATAGTTGTGGAACTAATCATCTGAGTTTCCAGTATTTCTTATGGGAAAATTTGCTTTGATATAAGAGTACTTGATTAAAAGCATGTTTCCAGAACGAATTATGCTCGCAATCCAAGGTTTTACTGTACTATTGTTTTTACTACTGATTTTATACCCTTGGTGGTGCCCTTTTACCCATTTGCATCATCCACCCCTTTGCTATCATAATTTTGGTTAGGCAGTTTAGGGACTCGCACACCATTGCCAAACCATATAGCCTAGAAGATGTTTCCTTTACTTTCTGGATGACCTGCCTCCTCGATGGACAGGTGTGGTGATGCCAGGTGACTTTACAAGTACAAAGACATATGGACACCTTACAATCCCATCTACTCATATCAAGTATGTGGGCTCCTTTCAAAATATTGCAATCAGGTGTTTACAATTAAGAGTACTGTAAATGCTGTAGCTTAAAAGAAATATTGGAGACAACTGGACATTTCCAGCCTTGTGGTAACCGTTTGAGGAAGATCATATTCTGTTCCAACACAACTGTATTCCTGTGGACAAAGCCAGCTGGTTTGATAAGTTTGGTGCGGAGGAACTCAAGTGGCCTACATGGTGCCCTGACCTCAACTCTACTGAACACCTTTGGAATAAATTGGAATGGCAATTGCAAGACACCAGGCAAAGACATTTTAGAGAATCCAACCTTGTGCTAACAGTTTGGGAAAAGTAATTTTCTGTTCCAACATGACTGTACCCCTGTGTACAAAGCCCACTTCATAAACACATGGATTGGGGAGTATGGGGGAACTCAAGTGGCCTACATGGAGCCCAGACCTCAACCTTACGAAACAGTTTCAGAATGAAATGGAACATGCGCTGTGTCCCAGTTCTTCTCGACCGTCATGAATACCAGATCTCACAAAATCTTTTACTGAATGAAGGCAAATTCCCACAGGTAATCCAACATTTTGGAAAATCCTCCCAGAGGAGTAGATGATGCTATGGAAACAAAGCAGGGGCAACGATAAAGGAAGAGGCGTATGCCTTGAAACGCGTCAGCCGTCATCCTAATAGGACAAGGGACATTCGTATGGACTACTCTCGATACTCAAGATTTTGAGTCCGATGTGATTGATTTATACCTTTGCTTGTGAGTAGCCATTTCTATATTTTAACAATAAAGCCTATATTGAGGATAATGCGCTAGGTCGACGCGCCTTTCTTTGTGTTTCCTGTTTGCAACGATATTAATGCCTATGGTTTTGGAATGGAATGGTCCAGCAGGGGACATGGGAGGGGACACATCTTTGTGCAAATAAAGTTTCTCACTAACGGGATGGGTTGCTAGCTTTGTGCAAGAGGCATGGAGGTCAAAAAGCAGGCTGAATAGAATTGCAAACCTGTAGGCAGGTTCATGTGTATTACAACTGTGTCTTACCCCCAGAGAAGCAGAGGCTACTTGGCAGCACTCTTCTCAAAACGCACACAAAAATTCACAAAGCTAGCACTCCATACTTGTACCCAAAAAAACATTCTTTAAGTGCAGTGCCACAAGCGGGATTATAACAAGGGGTCCGGAGTGTGCAAAGATCTCCCCACCTGCTCCCCTTGTACAGACCCCCCCCCCATCACCACAACAGTACAGCTCCCCTAGTACAGATACAGTCCTCCTTCCCAGTACAGATTCCTACACCAACCCCCCCCCCTCCCCCCCCCTCCCCCCCCCTCCCCCCCCCAAGTAAATCTCCACCAAGTACAGCGCTGCCCTCCCTTTCATGAAATTCCCTCTTTGGATCAAGCATTTCAGAGTGAGGGGAAGTCTTCCCTTAGCTATGTCATGAGACCTGAGCAGAGGAGGAGCTAAAGAGATCCTCCCTGGCTCTGAACTGCCTTTGCCTTTCCCAGTCCCTGACAGATGGCAGTAGCGGCAGCTGCAGTGCTTCTGTAGTGCAGTGACAATGGGGCACCAATGGACATTCTGGGAGGATTTGGACCCACCTATCCCCCCCCAGAAACCTCTTTTATGAATGTAAAAAAGGAATAATGATGATGCAATGGAAGTCCTGGGCACTTTCTACAGGAATATTAGGAATTTAGAGTGACCTGGTCAGAAAAAGTCGTCTCTCGAAGCTCCAGATCTTCCTCTGCGTAGGTTAATATCGTCTTCAGAGAGCGACGTAAAAATTCTTCATTAAAATTCTGAGATGTCCCAACCAGGGAAGACAGGGACATGGTGACCTGCATCTTTACACGTGCAAAATTCTGTAAAATAAAGAAAAAAAAAAAAAAAAAAAGAAGTAAAGAAAAGAAACAATTTCAATAATAGCATCCTAAAAGACCCAGCTAGGATGAAAGGTTACATAGTTCCTCAGGGTAAAGTGTTCATGTCTTTTTTTGTTACATTATCTTTCCCCTTCTCCTTTCACCCTTTTTCTTTCTGCACAAATCATCTTGCCCTAGAATTTTATTTTTACTTTTCTTTAAAGTGAAAGTGCATTTTTTTTGTTTTAGCCCAACCCTTATATAACCTTTTATTTCTTTAGACTAGTCCCCCATGATAGAGCAAAGCAGCACGAGCTACAACACGGTGCTCTAATGCAGTGTTCCCCAACCCCCGGACCGGTACCAGTCCGTGAGTCAAACGGTAACGGTCCGCCCAAAGAACATTACATTATTTCCATTTTAGAAAAAAAAAATATTTTCAGAAAAGGGTGGACCCGGGGCGCAGAGCAGTGCGCCCTGAGCCCACCCATTTGTGTGACAATAGTGAATGAATATTCGCTATTGTCACACGGATCCTCCTCCTGGCCAATCAGGAAGCGGGTCCGAGACGCGTTTCCTGATTGGCCGTAAGGCGAACTCATGCCATTGGCCAAGGAGGAGGAGGAGGAGGGAATACTCGAGGAGATGCGGGGAGACTGAGGAGAAGCCGTCGCTGCATCAGGTAAGTGCACTGGTCACTGTGCATTAAGTGGGGGCATCCTGTGGCACTCTGCATTGATTGGGGGCATGCTGTGGCACTCTGCATTGATTGGGGGCATTTTGTGGTCACTGTGCATTGATTGGGGGCACGCTGTGGCACTCTGCATTGATTAGGGGCATGCTGTGGTCACTGTGCATTGATTGGGGGCACGCTGTGGTCACTGTGCATTGATTGGGGGCACGCTGTGGTCACTGTGCATTGATTGGGGGCATGCTGTGGCACTCTGCATTGATTAGGGGCACGCTGGTCACTGCATTGACACCCATTGTTTCATGGGCGCACACAATTTTAAAGTGGTTCAAGGTTTTTCACCTTCACGCATTCTATGCACAAAAGTAAAAAAAAGCCTTTTGTTTGCAGCAGCCCCCCCCCCCCCCCCCACGTGTCTGGACATGCAGAGCAGCGGCTTGGGAGCGAGCCTGCTCGGGTGCCCAAACAACAAGCAGTTTGGTCTGGGGACACTTGGCAGGAGGGAGAGGCCAGGGGCACCTGTGGGGGACCAAGGAAGAGAAGGATCGGGGCTGCTCTATGTAAAACCATTACAGAGCAGGTAAGTATAACCAGGACCATCTTACCGAATGGGCACACTGGGCAGTCGCCCGGGAGCCCCACTTGCCCAGCGACCCAGCCTAGCATTAGTCCCGATTCCCGTGTGCATCCCGCCGTGGAACTTAGCAGGTGGCAAGCGCCTGTTGGCCCTGCGCTGCTGTCAGGCCACTTGGGCCGCGGAGGGGAGCCCACAACTCCAGGAATGCCTGTCCGCCTCCATGGGAACAGGCACACACAGGACAGTCAAATCTTACTCCCGTCTGTGTGTGTGTTCACCGGACCCTGCTGTGAATTTGGAAGCTGTCATTAGCCTGGCACTGCTGTGCCAATAAATATTGCCTTATCGATAATTTGCATTTTTATTCTGTGGGTGATTGTGTAGGTAGGGCCCCAGTGCATTGGTCAGGGCCCTTTAATTCTCTTAAGATGGCACTGAGTATAACATGTTTGTTCTATAAAAAAAATAAAACTAAAAAAAATTCTATTTACTCGGCACAGCCTCATCTTTTATAATTTACCATAAAATTTGAACTTGATAAACCATTACGATATCACATAACATAAAAAACGAACAGTTTTTTCTTCAGGGTTGCTGCTTTTAAATTATATAAAACGTTCGAGACTATTAACCTCAGACCTAAAATGACTTTTGCACACATGAAAAAATGTCTCTTTCAGTGAAAGGATTAACATAATTTTGTATTGTTAGACCCTTTAACACACGCTCTGTAAATTATGTCTTTTCTTCATGCTGATATTGCTGTAACACAAAATAATGTAATATTTTGTCCTCAAAATGTAATTTAATGGTCTGCAAAAGAAAAAAATCAATTGGCACAAGATAACTGAACTCACGTTTCCAATCTCGAAGTTCTGTCTCATGAGCAGGTAGAGGGAGGCGCTGGCGTGGGAGCGGATGGTGCCGATGCTGCTGCTGCAGTGTCTGAGAAGGCGAAGGCAGAGATCCGCGCACTGCTCTGTCTCTTCTTCAAACAGCAGCTCCGGAAACTGCAGGAACACATAATAGACTGGGTGACATAATAACTTATAGACTTGCTAAAAAAGCTCACCTTGTTTAGAATACAGCCATCCTACCTTAGAGACCAAGGCTCTCTGTGTGGCAAAGCAGTGCTGCAGGTAGAGGGCGCTCTGGTTGCAGGCCATACTGTGCAGTAGAGTCTTCAGCACCCCACCTAGGATACTTTCTTTGGATTCTGTCATTGAGACAGTCTGTGCAAAAGAAACAATCATTATAAACCCAAACCCTTCCAAACAGAGTGTTCAGGTTTTTGGTAATGTGGAGTAGTGTTTGGTCTCCCATCCTATCTTCATATGCTCAAAGGGACCTCTATAGGGAAACCCCACTCTGCCAGGCCCAGGTTTTGAGCTGGACTGTTGCTGTCATCACTTTAAAGGGGAGCTTAACTACCCCTTCTGCCAACCCCCTCTGATTATAGGCTCTTATTTAAAAAAAAAAAAAAAAAAAACACAAAACCATACTCACATACCCAGCATCGTCCTGCAGCTATCCACTGTTCAGGTGCGACAGCCGGTGTCCAGCATCACCATCTTGAACTCCTTCAGCTGACTGCCAGGCCCTGATGGCCCACGTAGTTCCACCCCAGAGGCGTAACTAGAACCTTCAGGGCCCCGGTGCAAGAAAACATGAAGGGCCCCCCGGACCCGTTGCTTGGGCCCTTCTCTTCAAGCCTGGGGCTCTTACCACTGATCCTGGGGCCCTTTACTCTCATTGTGGGGCCATTACGGTCCTGCAGCAGGATCCTTTTACAAGTTCTGCAGTGGGCCCCTTTCCTGCCATCTTGGGGACTCGCCACGGTGGTGGAATGCCAGGGCCCTGTTGCAAATGTGACCTTTGCGATCCTGGAAGTTCACCCACTGGTGTCAGTAGTTTTTATTTTTTGGTATTTTAATTGTATTATTTATCATTTTATTTTATTTTTTTTTACAATGTCACTGACTATGTCTCTGTCCATTCAGAAAAGGAAGGAGTTGGTAAATTACATATTTACCGACCTCTTCCTATTGTGTGACATCCCCTGCAGCAGCCGTCAGGAGAGGGGAGGGAGCACAGTGGAGGGGGGGGGGGAACCAGGGGAGCACACAGGGGCCCAGAGACAGCAGAACACAAGTGAACTGGATAGGAGTGGCGGGGGCAGCATACAGAGGAACCAATCTCCTCCATTTTCCTCCTGCAGCTACAGAAGGAAAAAGGAGGACAGTGATTTTTCTACATGCTGCCCCCGCCACCCCTCCTATCCAGGTGTACAGGGGAGCCGCACAGGCCCCCTGGAGCATGGGGCCCAGTTGCAATTGCAACCCCTATAGTTACGCCCTTGTTTCACCCCCCAGTTACTCTGTGAATGGGCTTTCATGGCCTCCTGGGATATGCGACAAGATTATCCCAGGGGGCTGCTGGAGAATGACACGTATTTTTGGTTTAGGCCTCAAAGGCAGTGGGGGAAAAAGCCACCTGGAAAAAGGTAACCCCCCCCCCAAAAAAAATAAATAAATAAGTACTTGGGGGGGGGTAGGGCCATGGTCCCCCAAGTCAATTTAAATAGTAAAGTTCCACTAGAAGTTTCTTCTATATATCCAACAGATGCAGGACCCCCACATTTTAGAATGTCACAAGTATGAAAAGCGACACAAGTAGTTTAGCTAAAAAAAAAAAACCCAGCACACCCTGCCGCCTCCAATTATGGGGTTGAGCATCTCCTGGCCAGGGTGATAGAGAGAAGTGAGTCTGCAGGTATACATTTTGCTCTTCTATTTCCAACCAATACTGGCATATCAAAACTTGGGTCTGGTGCTCCCAATGACTCCAGTAGCAAGGTACACCACCAGAGTTTTCAGTTCTGCCCCATCTGTACAAAAAAAAGTTATGGTCTTCCTCTCCTGACGTGGGACCCTGTTATGAAGTTGTGTGTGCAGAGGGTTTATCCAGGATTTCTTGTGCTAAAGTGGAAGTAACTGGTTTGTCTACTTATAGTAGGATTACCTGTAGGTACAGAGAATATCTCCTAAATCTACTCCGCTTAGGAGATGTTCACACTGTATTCAGCTTGTGACATCACATAATAGCACATTAGGCCTTTACCCTACAGGGTTTAAAAAAAAATTTAAAAGTGGTGCGGTTTACTACCACTTTAATGTATGGTCATGCCTCTTTAGCACCTGGTAGTTTATATGCATGTACAAGCTATAGGGATTTGAGGAGAGGTATATCTTATTTCTGGTGCAATGCAGTTCAGTGGCCAGACCTGAACCTAGTAGCTCTCCCTCACTTTGTGTCAGTTTGCCCCAGATTGGCATTGTGTCCACAGTAGCATTTGCAGTGCAGAGTAGGACTGGCCAGAGAGGGATTACTTTGACGCAGTTGGCCAGCTTAAACATGTATTGCACTGCATGTGTGAACACAAAGTCCCTGTTTTGTACTGCAGAGTTTGCTAGAGATGGTACAAAGCAGTGTGCAGAGGTTTTATCCAGAATATCTAGTGTTATTGTGTGGTCACCCCCTTTAGCACCTGATAGAATATATGCATGTACAAGCTTTTAGGATTTGAGCACAGGTATATCTTATTTCTGGTGCAATGCAGTTCAGTGGCCAGATCTGAACCTATTAGCTCTCCCTCACTTTGTGTCTGTTTGCCCCAGGTTGGCATTGTGTCCACAGTAGCATTTGCAGTGTAGAGTAGGACTGGCCAGATTTGCAGTGCAGAGTAGGACTGGCCAGAGAGGGATTACTTTTGACGCAGTTGGCCAGCTTAAATATGTATTGCAATGTATGTGTGAACACAAAGTCCCTGTTTTGTACTGCAAAGTTTGCTAGAGATGGTACATAGCAGTGTGCAGAGGTTTTATCCAGAATATCTAGTGTTATTGTGTGGGCACCCCCTTTAGCACCTCCTGATAGAATATATGCATGTACAAGCTATTAGCATTTGAGCACAGGTATATCTTACTTCTCATACGATCTCAGCTGGTCTCAGACTTTTGTTTCTCACCTGTACAATGATCTCCAGGGTATCCAGAATGATGAGATTGGCCTCCGTAGCCAGATTTCCATCTATTAAAGCCTCGTGTTCCAGCTCTGCCCGGGACCTGGCATAAGAGAGCACACATTGCTTCATTATGAACAGAAGAACCACAAATTCCTATACATGACCGTACAAAATAACGAGACACTGACTGAGCTTTACAAGACTCAGGACTACTCTTTGTCCTTCTACATGGAGTGTTGGCTACAACACAGTTTATGAAAAGCCTGCAAGAACCATTCACAAAGATGTACTTCAGCATTTCTGTAACCTGAAAGATTTTAAAACTCAACTCCATGAAGAAATAAACACCGGCTATGTAATCCAAACCTTCCACACTGCTAGCATAAGTAGCTGAATCTGTCATCAAATAACCTTCCTAAATCCTCGGAGAAAGGGAGCTCTCTGAGCCAATCAGGGCTCTACTGCTGTGGACAGTGCTGTTGGTCTAACAAAGTAAACATGTATGCATGATGAGACTGCACAGCAAAAATCTCCCATTGCATTTCTGCTCCTTCACTGTCCAATCAGTCAGCTAGGGGGCGTATCCTTGACCAAGGCTGTCCTGATCAACTGCAGCAGAAAAAAAGTTTGGTCAGTGACTTGGATGTACAGCATGATCAAAAGACGGGTTTAACAGGATAAACCAGAAGCGTATCTAGAACCTTCAGGGCCCCGGTGCAAGAAACCATGAAGGGCCCCCCGGACCTCTGGCCGGGGCCCTTCCATTTAAGCCCGGGGCTCTTCCCACTGATTCTGGGGCCCTTTTTCATGGTCCCGCTGCGGGACCCTTTCACAAGTTCTGCAGTGGGCCCCCTTCCTGCCATCTTGGGGCCTCCCCACGGTGGTGGAATGCCAGGGCCCAGTCGCAAGTGTGACCTTTGCGATCCTGGAAGTTTACCCACTGGCGTCAGCAGTTTTTATTTTTTGGTATTTTAATTGTATTGTTTTTTTATCATTTTATTTTATTTTTTTACAATGTCACTGACTATGTCCATTCAGAAAAGGAAGGAGCTGGTAAATTACATATTTACCGACCCCTTCCTGGTTCTCTATTGTGACACATCCCCTGCAGCAGCCGGCAGGAGAGGGGAGGGAGCACAGTGGGGGGGGGGGGGGGGACCAGGGGAGCACACAGGGGCCCATAGACAGCAGAACACAAGTGAACTGGATAGGAGGAGTGGCGGGGGCAGCATACAGAGGAACCAATCTCCTCCATTTTCCTCCTGCAGCTACAGGAGGAAAAAGGAGGACAGTGATTTCTCTACGTGCTGCCCCCGCCGCCCCTCCTATCCAGGTGTACAGGGGAGCCGCACAGGCCCTGGAGCATGGGGCCCGATTCCAATTGCAACCCCTGTAGTTACGCCCCTGGGATAAATAATCATTTGGCAAGCAAAAAAGTTTATATATCTTTCAGCGTTTGTCCTGGAGTTCAGCATTTAATGACCTGAATCATAGAGAAACATTTTTTTCTCCTATCCACCAGGCTCTATGTCTATCCAGCAGCGAACAGTGCGAGTATTTAGCATTTTGGTTAAATGCCATATTCTATAATGATGATGCACAAAGGGATAACAAGGACATTCCTCTGTGCAAAGTAAGGATAAACACTAAAACCAGGGAAGAAAGATGAGACTTTAGGGTGCTCAGTATCTCAGGAATTCAACAAGAAAAATATCATTAAAAAAGATCTTTCATTAGTTTACAAAAGATAAAAAAAAGGCATTTTATTAACCGACAGTGGTGGTTTCTTTTGATGGGGAAACACCTGGAGTATGTGTTATGAGGCTTGACAGTCCCAGCTACTTGTGAATTTATGTAGGATAGGACTGAGGACACACTTCTTTGTATTTTAGGTCCCCCTGCATACCAAGACGGGTAATTACCTAGTGCGGTGCCTTATCCTCTCTAAGTATGTAAATATATGAAGATTGTCTGGTGTCATTTGCCTGGTTCAACTTGAGCTCCCCACTCAATACTTTGTGCTGATTATGAGAGTTTTCTACACTGACATATGCTGAGAAACAATAATTCTTCTGATGAAGCTATAACAGCGAAACGCGTAGATATCCTCAGTTGCCTAGACCCTCCAGTCTATCTATAGATTTGTAGTCATCTCTATGATACTATATATGATTTTTATGGTATTCTGTCAAGGAGGTTTTGAGACAGATCTGTATATGGCATAAGCCATATTCCTTATTGTTTTTAATCCCTTGGGCTTTAATGAAATGCCTTTTAATCTTTTGTAAACTAATAAGAGATTTTTAAATTATATTTTTCTTGTCTAATTCCTGAGATATTGAGCAAGTACCATCTTTTTTTCCTGGTATTATTGTACATTCTATTGGGATGTGGGGCTCTATTCACTTTCTATAAAGTAGGGATAAAAAGTATCAGAGGACGCCTAGAGAAGGCCAGGATATTTACGAAGGAAGGTCTTTGATTTTCGAGTAAAAGCTTGCTCTTAAAGAGCAATTGTCTAATGGTAATATACATACCAAGGCTCTCATGGCAAGTTTCTGCCATTGTAAAGGATCTCCAGGGACTGATGTCAGGAAGTAAATACTTCATGGGTAAGATATCTTACATGAGATATCTAGAAAAGTTAAATTGTACCTAATCATTATGCTAAAAGATTTACATTTATCCCTAATTTCCTCCTGCAAAATTACAGGGCACTCATGTACAATTTTACATAGGTCATGTAACTCAAAAAATGCATAAAAAACGCAACATAGGTGCATTTTTGATGCATCCTTGCTGCATTTTCAATGCATTTCAATAGGGAGGTGAGTTATTGGTGCATTTTTTTTTTTTTTTTTTTAAGTGACCAAATATGCACCAAAAATGCAGCCAGCAGGATTTTTAACACCGCCTCAAAAGGTGCCAATAATGGCCAACAATAAATTTAAATAAATGATTTTAATTAAAGAGTCTAATATAATACAATTATATAAATATATATAAATTTTAAAAACCATCAATGTCGGTTTCAGTCAAGTGCATTCTGAATTTTCATTTTGGTGTGCCACTACTGGTGACTAGTCCTTAGTCCTTATGCCTGCATTATCTGGGCCACAGCCTAAACAATACAGGTCTTCTTTAAGAGTGAGCCACTTATGAACTGACTCTGCCTCAATATCATTCCCCCAAAATTCTCTGGCAGAAACCATGTAACCAGGACCATGGTGCTGATCATATAGCAGGATACTAGAAAGCTGCAGGTATTCCCTTATTACAGAAAATTATTATAACAATCTGAGGCACCTCAGATTGTTATAATAATTTTTGAATCTTGTTTTGGGATACCCCAAAAAAAATTGATGACAAATGCCGGGTACACATAAATTATTTTTAAAATATATCACATATTGGAGGCGCCATTTTTTCTATTCCACTATTATCCCTTATTACAGCCAAGGGTTAGATTTTTTTTTAGCACTTTTGTTTACTGTATATAATAAGCTTGCTGAGTAATAATCCTTTTTTTTTTTTTTTTTTTTTTATTACTTTAGGTTTACTGTAAAGGATTGTTCAAACTACACAGCACACATTATTTTGCACACAGTGAACACAAACTGCCGAGAACTGCAATGTATTGTTAAAAGCATTACAGCATTCGCTTTTACTTTTTCTTTCTTCAACTCCAATATAATTCTGCAGCGGGTTGCATTACTGCACGTTGAAATGCGTTGCACAAAAATGCAACCTAACCTTTTTTTTTTTTAGTCATAGGATATAAGGCAAATAGTCTTGCTGTTGCATTGGGACTGCTTTGGGCGACGCTGTCCAACGCAGCTGATGTGAGTGAGGCATAAGGGAAAATGATTCTCCAAGTTAAGAAACGTTACATATTTGTGAATGATAAACAATCTCTTAAAGCTGAATTGCAGGTGTGGCTTTTTTGTATCCAACTTGGATCAATGTAAGTATACCTATGCCATAGATGTGCGATACCTGTGGAAATTGAAAATCACTACAGTAGTTGCTGCTACTACAGTGTTCCTCGCTGTCTTCCTGGTCCCATGCTAAAGAGCTGCCCTGCTGCATAGTAACCAAAGAGGGTCACTCGCTCAACATGGGTTCCATTTATAGAACGCTTTGTATTTTTCACAATCAAACCAAAATGTTCTCTGATTGGATGAGGTGGACATTGAGACATTGTTCTGCCTCTCCACCTAGTCCAATCAGAGAATGCTTTGCATTGAGAAAAAGACAAGGCGTTCTCTGAATGAGGCCCATGTTGCGCAACGCAAAAGACCCCCTGTGGTTTCTATGCAAGAGGGTAGCTGCTTGGCTCTAGAGCAACAGTCTCCAAAATTTCTAAACAAAGGGACAGTTTACAGGTCTTCAGAATTTAGGGGGCCAAACTGTGATCAGTATAAGTGGATAATGTTGCAGAAACAGTGCCCCATCGTCGACGTCAGTGTAAGGAACAGTGCCCCATTGTCGACGTCAGTGGCAGGAAGAGTGCCCCATCGTCGTCCATGGTAGGATTAGTGCCCCATCGTTGGTGTCAGTGGCAGGAATAGTGCCCCATCGTTGGTGTCAGTGGCAGGAATAGTGCCCCATCGTTGGTGTCAGTGGCAGGAAGTGTGCCCCATCGTTGGTGTCAGTGGCAGGAAGTGTGCCCCATCGTTGGTGTCAGTGGCAGGAAGTGTGCCCCATCGTTGGTGTCAGTGGCAGGAAGTGTGCCCCATCGTTGGTGTCAGTGGCAGGAAGTGTGCCCCATCGTTGGTGTCAGCGGCAGGAATAGTGTCTCATCATTGGTGTCAGTGGGAGGAATAGTACCCCATCATTAGTGTCAGTGGGAAGAATAGTGCCCCATCATTAGTGTCAGTGGGAAGAATAGTGCCCCATAGGCGTCAGTAGAGGGAATTAGTGCCCCATTGTTGGCGTCAGTGGAAGAAATTAGTGCCCTATCATTGGTGCCAATGACAGGAATAGTGTCTCATCATTGGTGTCAGTGGGAGGAATAGTACCCCATTATTGGTGTCAGTGGGAGGAATAGTGCCCCATCATTGGGGTCAGTGGGAGGAATAGTGCCCCATCCTTAGTGTCAGTGGGAGGAATAGTACCCCATTATTGGCGTCAGTGGGAGGAATAGTACCCCATTATTGGTGTCAGTGGAAGAAATGGTGCCCCAAACATTGGTATCAGTGAAAGAAATATTGCTCCAACATTGGTGCCAACATTGGAAGCAATAGTGCCCATTGATGGTATCTGTGGAGGAAAAGTGTCCCATCTTTAACCATAGTGGGAGGAATAGTGATCTAGTGTATATAACTGGGAAGAATTATGCCCCCAATGTTGGTGATACTGAAAGGAATGGTGCCTCATTTCTGGTGTCAATGGGAGTAGTGCCTCATATCAGTGTGAGGAATGGTGCACCTAGGGCTGCATAAAGGCAAGCAAGGGACTGCCCCTGGCTCGCTGGCCACAGTTTGAGGACCACTGCTCTAGAGGACAGCGAGGCTCACTGTAGTACCTCTGGCTACTACAGTGATTCTCGGCTTTCCCAGGGATCCCACAGGTGTGGAGAATGTACTTTTACATTGTTCCAAGCTGGAGCAAAGTAACTACGCAAAAATATCCATACCTGGAATTCATCTTTATCTTTATTGTGCGACTATTGCACTCTTGGTTGAGTCGCTCTTACCACCTTGCAAGCTTTTCATTGTAAATTCAGCGTAGATTTCTGAATTCTAAAATTGTAGGAAATACATCTGCCGTACTCATAGCTCTCTTATGGAAAGCAGCTATGAGCTTGTTCTGGTTCTTATAAATGAATCACATTGAAAGAAGACAATCACAGCCAAAGTAAAGGCACTCTGAGAACTGCACACAATGTCACACATGCAGACAGTATTAGTGGGTAATCAATACATTGTCACAATACAAGACAATCACTTCTCAGGTGTGTTATTGATAAGTATGAACAATGTGCACACAGGATAGCAGCCCCCCCCCCTTTAAAATAATACAATGCATAATGATTAAAGTTTGCTATAGATATTAGATTAGACCTCCTAAACTGGGGCACAATCTCATGATCACACATGGGGGCACAACCTGACCAATAGGGGAAAAGTGCGCACACACCATGTCTTTTCTTAGAGGACACCAACTAGAGAAAAAAAAAAAGACCCCACCTCGCTGATGGTCTATTCCCTAAGAGTGATCAGCTGGCGGTGTCTGGGGTCCTGTCCATAAACACAAAAAAAATTGTCCCCTGCCATGGAAAACCAGTTGGGTCAGTCCATATTCATTTTTTACTTTTCTTTATTTTTTTTAAATTACCAACAGAGAAGGGAAGGGTTAGAACCCCTGCCAAGTCTGCATTTCTATTTGTATTAAAGCACAACTCCGTAAAATACAGGGACGGTGTCATTTTTGTCTAGAGCAGGGATTCCCAAACTACGGCCCTGCAGCTGTTGCAGAACTACATATCCCATGAGGCATTGTATAACTCTGACATTCACACACATGACTAGGTATGATGGGAATTGTAGTTCCTGAACAACTGGAGGGCCGTAGTTTGGGCATCCCTGGTCTAGGGGAGTGGAGAACAGAGATATATTTACCTAATCCTCCCCGCACAAGATCAGTCCCCGTGTCTCCTGCCTCCCCTGCAGTCTAGTGGTCTTGTATGGTGGACTGTTCCCGATGTCAATTCACCCATAGACTTGCTCTGGATGTAAGGATGTTAGGAACAGTCCACTGCTGGATCGTGGGGGAGCGCTGTATACCAGTGGGGTGGAGGATCGGCTGACTATACCGCTTTCTCCTCTCCCCTGGACAAAATGAGCAGTTAACCCGTGCAGTGTGGGCAGAGCCAGGACAAGGTCATCTAGAACCCAGGGTAAACATTCCTAACTGCACCCTCCCCCCCAAGATGTATGAACATTATGTGTCAGCAAAAATCCCCCCCCCCCCTAAAAAAAAACAAAATTGAGCATTTACCTGCAAGCTTACCCTCTAAGCATAAATTCCCCCTCCTCCCAGGACAAAGCCACCCCCTACTGAAATCCTCCCCCAGCACAAATCTTTGTTCCCCATACCCCTCCCAGCTCAAATCCTCCCAACACACACCCACCCCCCCCCCCCCGCATAAAAAAAAGAAAAACACTTCTCCTAGAGAATGCACCCCCCCTCTACCATATCACCCCCCCCCCCCACCATAAAACCTCGCCAAATCTCCCCTCCTAGCACTAATCCTCTCCCCCCACCCCCCCCCCAACACAAATCCCCCAAAATAATCACTCCTAGCACCCCTCCCCCCAATTAAGTTTTCCCTCCTAGAACAGTTCTTACCCCTGCTGCATCCCAAATATTTCCTCCCAAAACAAATCCCCCCCCAGTCTCCTTGTGGCATCCCCCACCTCACATGATACCACAGTGCCCAGGACAGCCGCCCCTCCTGCCTACCCCTTGCCCCAGCCCTGAGTGTGGGCACAGCCCCACTGCATGGAAAAACTTTATTTGCCCGGAGTTAGGTTTTACGATTTTCCCTTCCTTAAAACCCAACTTGGGTCAAAACAAGAACCCTCTCCCAGCCTCCTCTAATCCATCCTGCATGCTTTTTTATTTTTGCCTTGTGAAACAATGTATACTCGAGTTGGCCATTTACGGGTGTGGGCCATTAATCCAGTGTTGCAGATGTGCCCACGCTGGCCTGTGCCCAACAGCACCCTCCTCCCCTTCCCAACCTCCACCACTGACTGATGTCACTCCCATTCTGGATCATGAAAGAACCCAACCAAGAGCAAGTGGTACATTATAGCCCAGGGGTGTTAAACTGGCAGCCCTCCAGCTGTTGTGGAACTACAAGTCCCACCATGCCTCTGCCTGTGGGAGCCATGATTGTAACTGTCAGCCTTGCAATGCCTCATGGGACTTGTAGTTCTGCAACAGCTGAAGGGCCACCAGTTTGACAAAAATAGCCCATTCATTCTGCAGTGCAGTGCAATCAGGGGTGAATGGGCCCTTAACAGGAGGAAAAGAGATTTAAAACTATCCAGCAATACACACCAAACTGAGCACATGCAGAGTGCCCCTAAGGCTCTGTACTATCAGGAGAAGAATTGGAGACAATGGAAGAAGGGGAGAATCAGAGAAAATAGGATCAAACCGCCTTTTTTTATTTATTTTTTTACACAATCCCGGAAATGAACTTCCTTAGGTTCCACAGCGAGTAAAACATGCATGCTTTAATGCATATACATACTGATTTTACTGTTGTGGGTTTAGTAACACTTTAAAGGTCAGTAACATAAGGTGATCGGCCATCTTTTGTCCTTTGGTGGAGGAAATTTTCAATTACACACAGGGAATTTCGGTGAAGGTGGCTCGAAGATTTCTGTTCACATGGTCACACATTGATTGACATTTGGAAGGACTTTTTTTTTTTTTTTAATGTACTTTGTATCTGCACAGTTCTTTGAATTTATATTTTATCACAAGCGAACATGATTTAAGCACAGAGACACATGATATTGCAAATTTTACCATGCTGATTAGTATTTTTTTTTTTGTTAGAATCTTTGGCTATACACAGAAGCACTCTTCTTGTATTAAACATTTAGGAAAGTTGATAACTAAGGCCCCTTTCACACTTACGGACAGTTTGTCTGTTTTTCATCCATCCGTTGACGGATGAAAAACGGACATCAATGCATTCCTATGGGAAAACGGATGACAACGGATGATCATCCGTTTCCGTCAATGTCCGTTGTTTTGAACGGATGAAAGCCCTATTTTTCTTCCGTTATAAAAACGGGTCATTCGAAAAACGGATGTAAATGGACAAACGGTCCGATTTTCATATGTTTTTGCATTGGTAGTAGATGTGAAAAAAACGGACGAGAAACGGACGAGAAACGGACGAGAAACGGACGAGAAACGGACGAGAAACGGACGAGAAACGGACGAGTAAGGCCCCTTTCACACAGGTGGTCCGATCAGATCCGCCTGTCAGTTTTTTAGGCGGATCTGATCGGATCCTCCATGCAGCTCTATGGGGCAGCGGGTGTCAGCGGAGGTCACCTCCGCTGACACCCGCTGCCATCCGCATCCGATCCTGTGCTGAAATCTGGACGGATGGAAACCCTATTTTTCCATCCGTTCAGTAATCGGAGCGGAGCGGATCTGATGAGAGCGGACAAGCGGTCCGCTCTCCTCCGATCCCCCATAGAGGGCAGCGGGTGCTGAGACACCTCCCTCTCCGCTCTGCAAGCGGAGACGGAGCTGTCATCCGCCCGGCTCAGCGGGGATCGCGGATCGATCCCCGCTGAGCAACACGGATCCGCCTGCGGAGGCGGACCGTGTGAAAGAAGCCAAACGGACGAGAAACGGACGAGAAACGGACGAGAAACGGACAAGAAAGGGACAAGAAAGGGACAAGAAAGGGACAAGAAAGGGACAAGAAAGGGACAAGAAAGGGACAAGAAAGGGACAAGAAAGGGACAAGAAACGGACAAGAAACGGACAAGAAACGGACAAGAAACGGACAAGAAACGGACGAGAAACGGACGAGAAACGGACGAGAAACGGACAAGAAACGGACAAGAAACGGACAAGAAACGGACAAGAAACGGTCAAGGAGCGGACAAGAAACGGACAAGGAGCGGACAAGAAACGGACAAGAAACGGACAAGAAACGGACAAGAAACGGACAAGAAACGGACAAGAAACGGACAAGAAACGGACAAGAAACGGACAAGGAGCGGACAAGGAGCGGACAAGGAGCGGACAAGAAACAGATGAAAATCTGATCCATTTTGACGTGACTGAACTGATGATATGAACGGTCCGTATGTGTGAAAGGGGCCTAAGTACTGCAGCGTCCCTTTTTTTATTTTATTTATTTTTCACTATAATTGACGAGTGCAAACGTGTTTTGTTTTTAGGTACAGGCGTTTGCGTTCTGCTTCAAGATGTGGTTTTGGACTCCCTTTGCAGTTTTAGGTCTACTTCATGTCTACAGCACCACACCAGCACAAATCGCACTCTCTACCTCCGCAGATATGGGCAAAAAATGTCATTAAAATTACCATAAACTATTCAAAAAAACACACAACATGATTAACAGCTGTATATATTAGAAAATACAGAGGAAAAAAAAAAACATAATACAAACATTATAATAAGACAGGAAACGTTAAGTACTAAAACAGTCTTAAACGGCACGTGACGGACGTGTACGATGCAGAACCGAATATAAAAGAGGAACACACCAGGGTGACAGTACCTGCAGGGTTTGTGGCTTCTAAATTTACCGCACATGTGGAAAGACAACCAAAAGCAGAAGTTAGGAAGGGGTGAGAGGACAGGAGAAGAATTCCACAATAGTTCCATGGTACGGTAAAGAAAGCTCATAATGGGTCATCCATGTGCTCAAGTTTCGGGAGCCAGTCAGTCCAATCCAAGAGCCACTAGAGCAGGGATTCTCAAACTACAGCCCTCCAGCTGTTGCGGAACTACACATCCCATGAGGCATTGGAAAACTATGACATTTACAGACGTGACTAGGCATGATGGGAATTGTAGTTCCTGAACAACTGGAGGGCCATAGTTTGAGGACCCCTGCACTAGACAGTGGTAAAGATGAATTCCTGCCAAAATATTTTTTTGAGTTCTGGATGGATGGGGGCTTGGTTAATGCTGTCTTTACTCAACTGGGGGAAGTTTGGCCCTCACTTCGTTTCTTGGTGAACACACAGGAAGTATGGAGAAATTCTCTCCAGTAGGCACACTTACAGCAAAAAAACCCAAACTTACAAGTGTCCAGCCCTTTCTTGTGCTGCCCATAACTAAAACAAAAAATTGGCTGGAATTGGGCTTTAAGGGTCCAGGGTCAAAAAGTTACATGCAAGTTGTAAATTTTGGGTGCACTGGCTACCAGACTACTGGGACTTCTCTAGCCTTTAATCATACAGCCCGGAATATCTCCTTAGTCTCTATTTGGGCTTTAGAGTATAACACACTTGGGCACAAATCTAAATCCCGGCTCCGGCAAACTTGAAAATGATTCCTTAGCTTAGGTTTACATTGAATGTGGATTTAAAATCGTGCGAGTTCAGCTGAAGCGGCATTTCAGTCCGACTTCGGGGGCGATTTTACATGAACCCGCACAAATGTCTATTAAAATCGCCCCCCAAAGTCACCAAAAGTAGTACAGAAACTGCTTTTGGGAATTGGTGCGGCGTTGCACCGATTCGGACGGTACCATTGCCAGCAATTGGCTCTGACTTGACATGTCAAATCAGACGAATGTGAACGTGGGCTTATAGTGGGGCCGCATCCACACTGCAAGTGCTAATTGCTTGTCAGGTCTCTTAGGTCACTTTCACACGGGCTTTCCAATCAGGTCCGCCTGTCAGTTAATTGGATGCTCTATTCACCCCTATGGGGCAGCGTCAACTATCCGATCTTGTCAATGAAATCCAGACGGATGGCAATTAAACGTGCAAAAACTCTTCCCTTGACTAAATGAGCAATTAGGTCCTGCAGTCCAGGCACAAACCCACTAAAAGGGATCATTTTCAAGTTTGTTGGAGTTGGGTTTTGATATAGTATGGCAGGCAGGAAGAAACTAACTTTCCAAGGAATGTTCGTTACTTATTATTCCTATAGAAACTTCTGAAGCGTACACCACAGCCATTGGTCAAAATTATTCAAGGGGTGTGTCTATAGCTACCCACAATATGCTTATATAGCCAAAGTCCCGTAGGTGCTCAGCTACTCTATGGCAAATGTGAACCTCAAAGCACCAAAACCCAAGCAGCTGGGGACATTCAAGTGTGACGGGTCCTTTATGACACTGCACTCAGGATAGTCTACAGGGAAAACATTGTATTAATATTAATATAAGATTAGGCTTCATCCACATTAGCGCATCTCCACAGTCGTACGATTTGAAACGCGACTTTGAAGTGACTTTTGATGCGACTTTGAACCGACTTTACATTCTATGGATCAAAGTCGCATCAAAAGTCGCACCAAAGTAGAGCAGGCACCTTTTTAAAGTTGCATCAACTTGAATAGGTGCCTTTGAAAAGAATGGGGTGTGACTTGTCATGTGACTTTGATGTCCAAAGTGTGAATGGAGCCCTAAAACGTCTTATTCACTTAAAATAGATTTACTCAAGAAATGGACAGCCTGAAAGATATACTGGAAGAATGGATGGACAGCACTGGATCTCTAAGGTTTTCATATTCATGCATTGACGAAATGTTTGAAGGTTGGGCTGGTGGCTCCCACAAACCAAAGAGCCTTTTAAAGCCACTCTGGACTGTGACTGAGGTTGAAGCGTGCAAATACGGAAGCACCACACAGCAGTGTCAAAATCCAAAATGATTTTGATCCAGTAAATGTCAGACAGAAATTGTAAGCAGGTCAACACGTTTCAGGGGCTAAGCCTTGCTCCCTTCATCAGGGCTGGAATCAATATGAGTGTGTATAAATAGAATATATATAAAAAAAAAAATGAACTAGCATACTTTTATTGGAAAAAAATCTTTTTGGACTTTGACACTATGATGTGGTGCCTCAACCACACACATTTTTATGGCATTATATTAAACATCGCACCATTAACTGTAGATTTATATTCTACCGTTCTGCAAAGAATGGGGAAAAAAAAGCATTTTTGAATTAAAGGCCAATTCCACCTTTTTTTTTTTACCATGTTTGATCATATTTAAGGGTTCTCCCCCCCCCCCCCACCGACAGCTGTCAATTTTGAACTTTGAGTAGAGATCTGTGAATAAATGAACTACAAGTCTCACTCATCATCAGGGGGTGGCGGGTGCAATGCACAGGCTCCTAGAGACTCCTCCAGCGCCTTGCCCATACCGAGGTATTCACTGAGACTTCCTCCATCTGTTACTGAAAGTCCATACCTCGGTACGGGCAAGGAGCTGGAGGAGTCTGTAGGAGCCTGTGCATTGCACCCGCCATCCCCTGATGATCAGGGCTGCAAAAATGGGATTTTTTTATTTACCGTAAAATCCATTTCTCTGAGTTAATCGACGGACACAGTGCTCCTTTAATTATAACTACTGGGTTATATTGCCTCCTCCAGGAGTAGGACTAGCCAGAACAAAAAACACCTGGCTACGCCCATGGGCCGTCCTTACCTTGGTATATAACCCCCCTCTCTGCTCTAGGTAATCAATTTAGTAGCACGCAGTATTAGAAGTATCAGAACTCCATAGAGGGGTGGGTGCTGTGTCCGTCGAACTCAAAGAAATGGATTTTACGGTAAGTACAAAAATCCAATTTTCTCTTTCGTTCGATGGACACAGCGCTCCATAAATCATAACTACTGGGACATCCAAAAGCAGTGCCAAAAGGAAATGAGGGGTGGGGAAAATAACCCAAGGCTAAACATAAGAGCCCTTAACCAGGACACAGGAGCCTTAACCGGGTCACAAGAGCACCGTCTGAAAAATAAATGTTTAAAGAAAAACACCCCTCAAGAGGGAACAGCCCCTCCTAAATAGCAGCCTGCAAAACTTTACGACCAAAAGAAGCATCCGCAGATGCCAATGTTATCTACCCTACAGAATTTTGTGAAGGTATGCATCGATGACCAAGTGGCCGCCTTGTAAACTTGCAATATTGATGCCTGAAGGCCCAAGAAGTACTCAGCCCCCGAGTAGAATGCACCGTGACAGGAAAGGTGGAACATGACCTTAATTGGAATAGGCCTGAAACATCGTCTGTCCAATCCATCTAGAGATGGTAGCCGAAGAAGTGGCCAGCCCTTTTATTGGTCTGTCCGTAACCACAAAAAGCGAGTCTGACCTCTGAAAGGACTCAGTAGCTGCCAGATAAACCAAAATCGCACGAACCACATCCAAGGTATGCAAGGCAAATTCCTTGGGATGAGCCGGCTTGGGACACAAGGAAGGCAACACAATTTCCTCATTCAAATAGAAGTCAAAGACAATTTTGGGCAGGGATGATGACCAGGGACAAATAATCACTTTATTCCTATGGACCACCAAATAGGGACTGTGACAGCATAATGCCACCAATTCCCATACCCTGCAGGCCGAGGTAATAGCCACCAAGAATGTCACCTTCTGGGATAACGTAGACAAGGGAATCTCCAGAATATTCTCAAATGGATGTTTCTGGAGAAACGAAAAAAACACTAAATTTAAATCCCATGGCGGCAAAAGAGACCGTACAGCTGGAGCCACATGTCAAACCCCCTAAATGAAGGTACGGACTAAAGAGTGCGTTGCCAGGGGTCGCTGAAAGAAGATTGCCAAGGCAGACACCTGGTCCTTTATGGTACTCAAGGTCAATTTCCGAACAACGCCCCGTTGAAGAAAGGTTAAGATCCAAGCCGCAACAAAGGATCGAGGATGAGCGCCAATCGACTCACACCAAGAAATATATACGCTTTCCACGTACAATGGTATATCTTTCCGGAAGACGACTTCCTCTCCTTCACCAGAGTAGGGATCACTGATCCAGATAAACCTCTACACCTCAGTACCTGGCTTTCAATAACTAAGCCATTTAAACCAGGGACTGTAAAGCGGGATGGTAGATTAGCCCTTGGGAACACTGGTCTTCTCTGAGAGGAAGCCCCCAAGGGACGCTTACGGCCACCAGGATGATTGGAAGATGCCCTCTCTTGATTCCTCACAGGAACTGCGGAAGACGACTGAGCAGAGGATGATACTGGCCTTACCGTGGCCCTTGGATGCCTTCGGCATCTGCCAGAGGAACCCATGATCTCGCCACGAACTTCGGTTATCCCCCAGTAGAGCCGAACCTGCTAAAGGAGCTGCATGTAAGATTGTGCAAACAGAACTGTCTCGAATGTGGATACCACCAGACTCAGAACCTGTATGCAAAATCAGTTATTCTCAGTCCCAGAAGCACAAAAGAATTTTCTATGGGCTGAGTAGGGCCCCCGATTGCGGACCAATTCTTAAGCCACAGCACGCGCCTAATCACCACAGATGAAACAACGTTTGGACAGCACAGGAGCTGTATCCAAAGCTGCAAAAATAAACTGCAGCCCATGGACCAACTGTTTGGCTAGGTCAACATAAGAAGCGGGGACCTGCTCACTCCCCATGCCCTGGTGCAAAAGCTTGGCCCATTCAGTTAGGGTCTGAGACACCAGGGCTAAGGCAAAGACTGGCCGCAATGCCAAACCAGTCATAGTAAACATGCTGTGTGCCACAGCCTCCGTTTTCCTGTGAGCTTGGACTTTAAAGGATGGGGATTTATCTACTGGGATCATGGTTGCTTTATTCAACCTAAAAACAGGAGGGTCCACCACTAGTCCACTTTTTAAAAAATGACTCCTCAAAAGGGTAACGTACAGCAAAACGTTTGGGGACCACAAATGGGTAATTTTGGTTGTTCCCATTCCTTTCAGGAAAACCTCTCAAAATAAGGCACATAAGGAAACACCTTTGGTGTACGAGGCGACTTATGCGTACCAAACGACACAGCCACGTCCGTGGCTACATCAGCCGAATTCTGCATTTTTAAAGTCTCACGCACTGCAGTGATAAGTGCGTCTACCAGCGCTTTTTTATTCGCTGCTGCGACCATGGAGGAATCATCCTCACTATCGGATGGATATGGGGGTGTGATATTAAGTCCCTCTGGATGGGCCGCATCCATGGCGGCATCAGGCTCAGAATCAGATATGACAAACTAAGCGGGGGGACGCTTCCTCCTGGCTTTTGCCCACACACCACTTCCAATTGGGACACTAAGGACTGCAGGACCGCCGTCAGTGCAACCATGGAAAGCTGGGGTTCTGAGGGACCTGCCACCTCCATGAGGGGGGGTCAGTGGGGGAGATGTGACCCTGAGGCTCCATAAGAAAAGAAAGACCTTGCAGTACAAAAATGATCTTTTGGCACCACTAAAGGATCCCCCTCAAGGCTCAGGGTACCTATCAGTAGAGAAAGAGATAACAGGGACCCTCAAGGACTCACCCTACCGACCGGAGGAGCGCTGAGAATTCAAACCCAGCATCATCATGGACGCCATCCCTGTTCATTTGTCCTGGGCACAGGAAGAGGAAACTGAGGAGGAAGAGCTTTGGCATCCCCACGATGCTTCGGTCCTCTCCAGCGTCTCCCGGACTAAGGGAAAATGGCCCAGTGACATCATTGGGCTACACAAACATGGCCGCCAACCGGAGACCAGCCAGACTAAGAAAAATGGCCACCATCAGTTACAAACGCTGAAGCGCGCTGCAAGAATCTTCCCTTCTCCCTCGGCAACGCTGCACCCTCTGGCAAGGGGACCCCCCCTGAAGGTAGGACACACATTAGGGGAGACCCTGCTGCGCACTCTGCATCTACACTGGGACCTCTCCAGACTACAAGGGCAGGACACACACTATCCCAGGACCCTTACAGAGTGGGGATAGCGGGGGAGACCCCAGGGGTCTCTGCTGCATTTTCTTCCCTGGGCCCCTCACCAGACTCCAGGTCCAGACAGGGGGAAAGGGAGCTCACTGAGGAATTTAAAGATGGGAGGAGAGAACCTGCAGGCATGTCCGATTGTCCCTGGAGGTTACCTGCATCCACCCCAAAAAAACACTAAAAGGGGAGAGGGGGGACTGTAGTTACCCTTCCATGGTGCGGGTAAAGCTACAGACAGAACCCTCGCCACCGAAGTAGGGGAGCTGTCGGCCAAGGGACCGCTGCGACTCAGACCCAAGCCGGTCGTATGCCACCCTGCGAGACGTTTAACTCATGGTCCCAGCCTCTATCCGTGAGGTTATGTCACAGCCGACCTAGCGCGTAGCTGCGGTCTACACTCGCTCCCTGGCTGGGCTGGGGACCACTGGATCTAGATTATCCAGCCCATCTCCCAGTCCGGCAGTTGACTGTAGATCTCTGAGAGGAAAAAAATAAATTTTTACGGTAAGAGAAAAAATTGCTAGGACCAGAGATCCCAGCCAGGAGCATTGATCCTTACTCCTGACTAGACAGATTAACACTGATTACCTAGAGCAGAGAGGGGGGGTTTATACCAAGCTGAGGATGGCCCATGGGTGTAGCCAGGTGTTTTTTGTTCTGCCTAGTCCTACTCCTACTCCTGAAGGAGGCACTATAACCCAGTCCTTATGATTTATGGAGCACTGTGTCCGTTGATTAACGAAACTTTTTTTTTTTTATTTGCAAAAGGTGGACTTAGCTTTTTAAATAAACATCAACACAACTACATTTCTGTAATAAACATCATACTTGTCCATCTTGTCCGTGTTTTGCCTCCAGTGAGTCATCTCTTTTCTCCACCGTAAATTCTCCTGACTGCCGAATGCACTTCCAGATGGACTCCTCTCTGCCGAGACAGAAGCGAACAAGTCAGTGCTATCAAAGGTAGCCTGGGGTGTAATCCACAGGACACACATTCTTTGGGGTTTATTTACTTAAAGTGGTTGTATACCCCGCTTGGTGATTTTTACCTACCGATAAGCCTACAATAAGGTTTACCTGTAGGTAAAATGAATTTCTCATAAACTTGCACAGTTTAGGAGATATTCACCCTGCATGCAGCCGCTGACATCGGCGGCGCATGCTTTCTGAAGGTCCGGCGTATCGTGCCGGAACTACAGAGCTCCTTGCCGGAAAGGAGGAGTGCGCGGGAGTGACGTCATTTTGGCTCCGGCCACTCACAGCGCCGAAGCCCACAAATCCCGAAGAAAGGCAGAGGAAACATGTCAGCTCCCTCAGTGGTGACCGGGCACCACTGTGGGGGGCTTCGTTCTAAGGTATTTCACAATGTGCTAGTATGCGATGCAGCACATTGTGAAATGCACATTATGCTATTGTCTTGCAGGTTTTTTTTCAGCGGTTTACTACCACTTTAAGACAGACTGTGCACTTTGCAAAGTGCAGTTGCTCCAGAGATTAGTAAATGAGCAGAAGCTCTGCTGACTTCCATCATCCAATCATGTGCAAACAAAAATGCAATTTTTAAAAATTTCCCAGCACATGATTGGGTACTCTTTGCAAAGTGAAACTTTACCTAATTTACTAAGCTCTGGAGCAATTGCACTCTGCAAAGTGCACAGTATATTTGCTTTTTATAAATGGACCCCTTTGTGTTTGACGCTGACAGAACACGGTTTATTGGCCACAGCAGAAGATTATTTTGCTTTAGAATCTGCTAAACAATGTTAACCCCTTTATGACTGCCTAACACATACACAGATCAGGCACAACATTATGACCACTGACAGGTAATGGCAATATCTCGTTACAATGGCATCTGAAAATTGGTGGGATATATTAGGCAACAAGTGAACATGTTTCCATGAAGTTGGATGTGGTAAAAGCAGAAAAAAAAAAAAGGGCATCGGTGTTTGTTGTGTATGAGGCTGTGAAGCCCATGGTGACCCGTGTCCACAGCCAAATGTTTCTACAATGGTCAGATGAATATCAGAACTGGACTATGGAGCAATTGAGGAAGGTGGCCTGGTCTGATGAATTAGGTTTTCTTTTACATAATGTGGATGGCTGTGTGTGTGTGCGCGTCATTTACCTGGGGAAGAGATGGTGCCGGGATGCGGTATAGGAAGGTAAGTCTGCCCTCGTGGCGGCCTGTCCGGGGGAACTGGTCCTTGCCCTCCTTTTTTCTGTCCTTTCTCCCCTCACCCTATACCTGCTACTATTTTCCCTTCTTTTCTTTCCTTTGTTCCGGCATTCTAATTTCTGCTACTCTACTTTGTTATAACTTCCCTAGCACCACTGAGTATATATCTCCTGTATATCAGACGCGTCCTTTTAGGACGCCCGGGTGGGAGCACCCAGCTGCTATATGTATGCACGCCATCTTGAACTCCTGTTGTGTTCCAATGGTGCTGCATGCTTCCACCTTGTTCTTGAAATGTTCTGGTGTTCCCATACAGTACCTATGTTCCTGATGCTGTTTGTGTTTTAATGGCTTTTTGCAATAGCACATACTTGTAAAAAAAAAAAAAAAAAGAAGGTAAGTTGGCAGTGTGATGCTTTGGGCAGGGTTCTTCTGGGAAACCTTGGGTCCTCCCATTCATGTGGATGCTACTTTGGTGTCCATGCCTCAATGGGTTTAGGGCTATTTTAGCAAATGGGGCCATACTCAATATTAGGTGGGTGGTCATATTGTTATGGCTAATCAGTGTATGTGTGGCAGCAAAAGGGTGGACTTTAACCACTTAAGCCCAGGAAGATTTTACCCCCTTCCTGACCAGGGCCTATTTTGCGATTCGGCACTGTGTGACTTTAACGGACAATTGCACGGTCGTGTGACGCTGTACCTAAACTAATTTGACGTCCTTCTTTTCCCCACAAACAGAGCTTTCTTTTGGTGGTATTTGATCACCTGTGCGTTTTTTTGATCATGCGCTATACACAAAAAAAGAGCGTAAATTTTGCAAAAATAACAATTTTTTTCACATTTTTTTATATGAAATTCCCCCAAAAAAATTGTAAAAATCAAATTTTTTAACATTTTCAGCCAATTTGTTTTATGCTACATATGTTTGGTTAAAAAAAAAAAATCGCAAAAAGCGTATTTTGATTGGTTTACGCAAAAGTTATTGCGTTTACTAACTAAGGGAACAATTTTTGTAATTTTTGGTGTTTTTTTTTTTAACGAGTAATAGCGGCGATCTGCGATTTATTTTGCGGGACTGCGACATTGCGGCGGACAGATCGGACCCTTGACTGACATTTTTGACACTTTTGGGGTTACCAGTGACATTACTGCAGTAATCAGTGCTATACATATGCACTGTTACTGCAAAAATGACACTGACAGGGAAGGGGTTAACTGTATTGGAGAGGGAGGGGTTAAGTGTGTCCCTAGGGGCGTGATTCTAACTGTGATGGGACATGGCTACTGGTGTAAGAACAGAGGTCAACGGTCCTACATAGTAGAACCGTCTGATCTCCATTTTTACACAGGGGAGAATGACAGGCGGCTTGTTTACATTAGCCGCCCGCCTTTCTCCCTTCCCGCCGAACGATCGCGAGGGTCCGCCGGTCACACGCACTGACTTGTCTGGGAACGAGCCGGGGGCGGCGCGCGCGCGCTCACCCGCTATTGGCTCACAAGCCAGTGACGTATATATACGTCACTTTGCCTGGCTGGGGCTGACTGCCGCAGTATATGTACTTGCGGCGGTCGGCAACCGGTTAAAGAAGGGACGCCATAGCGGGAGGGAAAGGGTTAATGGCCTCTTACACATTCATCAAGTTTAGCAGGTTGTCGGTTTTGCTATGGCATTGTGCTGTAAATGTTTATACATAATGCAACAGAAAAATTATTGCTTTTATTGTGTCTGAAAGTGGAGAAGTCATAATTCTTTACATGTCCTTCACGGCATACTTGGGTCAATATTTCAGTAGCTGGGAAGGATGCAGCACATTGCTGGAGCTGGGGGTACAGACAAATTTTTGGTTTGATTGTGACAGCACGGTCGCCTGTACCCCCTCTGCTCCTCATTGGGCTCATCTATTGACTCCTCAGAACCAGCAATGCCCCCCCCACCCAAGCAGCACCCAGAGCATATGCAACATACAGGCTCTACTTTCTGTTTAGTAACACAATGTAGTCCTTGTGCTTCACTGCTTCTCTGTCTCAATGCCAATATACCAGTCATCTAATGGTGGAAATACGCAGAGAGATTTACGATCGAGAGACTGTAAACAAGCATTCATAATATAAATGATGCAACAAAAAATCCAGGGAATATTCGATTGCCTCTCGAGGGATCAGGAAGGAATTTTTTTTACCCTGCTGTAGCAAATTGGATCATGTTTGCTGGGTTTTTCTTTGCCTTCCTCTGGATCAACTGCGGGTATAGCATTATGATTTCTCCAGAGTTTCTCCCATTCTTCTGAACTCTCTACCCCAATCTCTCGACTGTCCCCTAATCTTTAGACGAGCCCTGAAAACCCTTCTCTTTAAAGAAGCCTATCCGGCTACTAACTAATACACGTTTCACTTTCCCCATCAGTTCATCTCCCACACCTATTACTTTTTGTATCAATTGACCCTCCCCTTATAGATTGTAAGCTCTAACGAGCAGGGCCCTCTGATTCCTTTTTGTAACAAATTTTATTGTAACTGTAATGTCTGCCTTCATTTTGTAAAGCGCTGCGCAAACTGTTGGCGATATAGAAGTCCCGTATAATAATAATAATAATAATAATAATAATAATGTATATGGGATTGTGTAATTATTTTTTTTAAGGTTTTTCTTAGGATATTTTTATTTTCCTTTTATTGGTTGAACTAGATGGACTTATGTCTTTTTTCAACCAGACTAACTATGTAACTATGTAAAACACACAGTAGTGCACTGTTCTTTGTGAATAATTGAAAATAAAATCTATCAGATATACTGTACTGTAAGAGTAAATGATTAAAAATCGGTCACTATTCGGATTGGTTCTCTGACATACATGCAGGTATTTGCTCATTTGATTTACAAGTATTAGATGCAGGTATTCTTCCTCTACATGTTGCCCGTTCCGATCGGCCAGTGAGGCTACGCTTCTTAGGTCCAACAACAATGTGTAAAGGGAGGGGCTTAGCAGCAGCAGCCTCCAGCACTACCTAAAAGTCAGAACAGCTGAAAAATCAGATATGACTGGAAGGCTCTGCTACAGGCACACACTGGCGTACGCATTGGGGGGGGGGGGGGGGGTTGATGTCAGGCCGCACCAGGGTGACACCTGCTAGAGTGGTGACACACAGGGCCAGCCATGGGATTGCCTCCGCCGCTCACTAACACAGCAGAGCGGAGCAGGAGGCACTGAGGCAGAATGGGAGAGCGAGAAACAACAGCGCTGAATAGACAGCGGGAGCTGCCGGAGTTAACTTTCTAAGTTAACCAGCAGGTGATTGGTTGTTAGGACCCCCTAAAAACCAGTCACCTGATGGTTAACTAAGAAGGTTGACTCCAGCAGCTCCCGCTGTCTATTCGGCGCTGCGGTTTATTTCTGCCTCCTGCTCCGCTCTGCTGTGTCTCCCGCTTTGAATGCCCAAATAGGGTAGGAAAGGGCAGTGCTGGGGAGGGGCTGTGTAATGTAATAGGGTCCAGAGGTGTGAGGGGCTGTGTAATGTAATGGGGTCCAGAGGTGTGAGGGGCTGTGTAATGTAAAGTGGTCCAGAGGTGTGAGGGGGGGGTTGTGTAATGTAAAGGGGTCCAGAGATGAGAGGGGGGCCTGTGTAATGTAAAGGGATCCAGAGGTGAGAGGGGGGCCTGTGTAATGTAAAGGGGTCCAGAGGTGAGAGGGGGGCCTGTGTAATGTAAAGGGGTCCAGAGGTGAGAGGGGGGGCCTGTGTAATGAAAAGGGGCCCAGAGGTGAGAGGGGGGCTGTGTAATGTAAAGGGGTCCAGAGATGAGAGGGGGGCATGTGTAATGTAAAGGGGTCCAGAGGTGAGAGGGGGGGCTTGTGTAATGTAAATGGCTCCAGAGGTGAGAGGGGGGGCTGTGTAATGTAAATTGGTCCAGAGATGAGAGGGGGGCCTGTGTAACGTAAATGGGTCCAGAGGTGAGAGGGGGACCTGTGTAACGTAAATGGGTCCAGAGGTGAGAGGGGGGGCTGTGTAATGTAAAGGGGTCCAGAGGTGAGGGGGGGCTGTGTAATGTAAAGGGGTCCAGAGGTGGGGGGGGGCTGTGTAATGTAAAGGGGTCCAGAGGTGAAAGGGGGGGCTGTGTAATGTAAAGGGGTCCAGAGATGAGAGGGGGGCCTGTGTAATGTAAATGGGTCCAGAGGTGTGGGCTGTGTAATGTAAAGGGGTCCAGAGGTGTGGGGATAGGGGGCTGGTTAATGTAAAGAGGTCTAGGGGGGCTGTGTAATGTAAAAGGGGTCCTCAGGTGTGTAGGGGGGGGGTGTATTCTTGTACTGCTATCCAGGGTATCAGGAGTTAGATTAACCCCTCACTTCTTGACTGTCCTGCTGAAAATGTTTTTGCCAGACGGGAAGTGAAGAAAAAACCTTCTACAGGGATACTGACTGCAATACTAATCTGTCCATGTTGCTGTTGGGAGAGGTTCCCTTACTTTGTGCCTGGTGATACATTGTCAACAGGACAGGAAGTGAGGGGGAAATCTCTATAGCTGGGTCATGAATAGAAGTTAAAAATAAGATTTATTTTTCTTAAAAGTGGTTCTAAAGGCAGAAAGTGTTTTTAAACTAAAGTATAAAACCTTTTGCATGCAGCCCCTACACCCCCCCCCCAACCCTCCTTATATTTACCTGAGCCCCATCTCGATCCAGAAATGTGCATGAGAGCAGAGGCTCACTCCTCATTGGCTTAGAGACAGCAGCGGGAGCCATTGGCTGTCAATCAGTCAGAGCGGGGGGGCAGGGCCGTGCCGTGCTGCGTGTGTCTATTGAGACACAGATCCGGCTCAGGAGTGAGCATGCATTAATGTTCCTATAGCAAACAGCTTGCTATGGGGCACTTGGCAGGGGACCCAAGATAAGGAGGATAGGGGCTGCTCTGTGTATAACCATTGCACAGAGCAGGTAAGTATAACATGATTATTATTATTTTTTTATTAATTCTTTACAATCACTTTAAGGCTGCTTTCACACTGAGGTGCTTGAAAACTGCCCATAAAATGCCGGATGCTTTTGGGGCGCTTTTCAATCGCTTTTGAGACATTAGCGGTGGGCTTTTTTTGAACTTCGCATGACTCAAAAGAATAATTTTGAGGCACTTTTTTGTGCGCTTTTCAGGCGCTTTCCATTCATTTCAATGGAGAGGGGTGCTCTTTTTTAGCGCTCAAAAGATGCAGCTTGCAGGACTTTTTCACGGCACCGCCCCAGCATTCATTTCAGGTGCTTTTTTTTTAGCATGAAAGAGCCTGAAAAGCGCCTCAGTGTGAAAGAGGTCTAAGAACCAATCTGTACTTGGCACTTCCAGGCTGGTATAGAGTTAAAGCAGGGATAGGACTGTGTTGCCTTCTTGGACCAGCAGAATACATCACATACTTTTTTATTAGTGTCACACTTCTTGGTGCAGAGAGAATACACAAAGGACGTCATTTCACAGGATCAGAGCGACAACACACACAGGGACAAGGTTGGTCTAGACAGACCTACCAAGCTGACCTCTGCTTCTCCTGACCATCTCCTGTCTGGCTCCAATGCTCCCCAGTATGGCTTCCTCCAGCTTGGCCCGCATGTCCTTTGACTTCTTGAACGTCAAGCTGTTCATGCGTTCAAAAACTTTCTTACCCTGGAAGAAAAAAAAAAAACAAAATAGAGAATTACAGCTAAATAAGTCAGAAAAAAAAAAAACCTAAATGAACTCCAAATACAAAGAGAATAAACATACAGTATATAACATCTCAGGGTAGTTATATTTTTTCACAGTCACAGAGACAAGATATAAACATCGCCCACCCCAAAAAAAGATGCTTAATCATTGTATTGGGTCATTTATATATATATATATTTCTTTCATTTAAATCTAGATTTTTTTTTACCAAACATATGTAGCAGAAAATAAATTGGCCTAAAATGTTAAAAAATTTTGATTTTTACATTTTTTTTGGGGAATTTCATATAAAAAAATGTGAAAAATATTGTTATTTTTGCAAAATTGTCACTCTTTTTTTGTTTATAGCGCATGATCAAAAAATCGCACAGGTGATCAAATACCACCAAAAGAAAGCTGTTTCTGGGAAAAAAAGGACATCAATTTCATTTGGGTACAGCGTCGCACGACCGCGCAATTGTCCTTTAAAGTCACGCAGTGCCGAATCGCAAAATACCCCCTGGTCAGGAATGGGGTAAAATCTTCCAGGGCTTAAGTGGTTAAAATTATAGACAATCTCAAGGCACCCTATAAAATTAGAGACAATCTCAGGACACCCTTTAAAATTAAAGACAATCTCAGGACACCCTTTAAAATTAGAGACAATCTCAGGACACCCTTTAAAATTAGAGACAATCTCAAGGCACCCTTTAAAATGATGTACAGTTTCAGGGCACCCCATTCTAAAATGTAAAAAACTATTCTAATAGTTTTACATAATGCAGCAACATCCACATGTAGGATACCCAATGTTAGAGGTAGTTTATTCTTCCAAAGCAAATACACTGGTACTGACTAGTATTCCAATGTTTCCCTTCTCCCATTATTTCTCTCCATTGGTCAGCTAATGTGACCCCAATGCAGAGGGAAAGGAGCACAGGAGGGTCAAACAAGCATGCTGTGGAGGCAACAGACATCCTCCTTATTAACTGAAGACGTCATTGGGTGTTAAGATGCCAGTGTCTAGTCATAATGGTGCATAATGAAAACCTGTGCCTTTGTGTAACTAAAGGGCAGGCTTGATCCACATGTTGGCTTACATACATTTTTAGATAAACTTCTAGGAATTTTGCCAAGGCACCTCTGAAGAAATCTCAAGGCACCCCAGGATGCCTGGGCACCCTGGTTGAAAAAGGCTGCTATAGAGTCACACATGTGGGTGTATACATGGTGGAAAATGACAGCCCACTCCCTCCCTCCTCCTACATGCCCACTAACCAGCTAAACACAAAGGGGGGGGGGGGCACAATATTACATGCAGATTGATGGCGGCTTCACCTCCCTCTTATTCTAAGACACAGGCTAGAGGGGGGGGGGGGGTGACACAGCCTGTAACTGGCAGAAATCTGCCCACACCATGTTATTGCCAAAACTAATAAAGATTTAATTTCAAATATCTATTGGAAGACAATTTAAAATAGTTTATTGATATTATTTATTTTTACTCTGTATTTCAAAGGCTGTTTTTTTTTTCTTTTTGAACATGTGACCAGCAGCAGAGGACCAGAAGCTCTTCCTGCCACTGTTTCTCTGCAAACAGGCTAGGAAAGAGCTGACTCATGTGACATCTGTATAACTATTAGGAAAAAAGGTGGCTAGATAGGTTTTTTTTATTAAAATAATTACAGTGCCATCACCCATAGACAGAGAGAGAAGGAGCATTGTAAATTCAACAGTGTGTGTTCATTATTGTTTAAAATCGCTATTTATTAAAAAAAGAGATGGAATACTGTAGTCAACCAAGCAGCAGTGGAATGGCTTCATACGGATAGCAGTGGAATGGCTTCATACGGATAGCAGTGTAATGGCTTCATACGGATAGCAGTGGAATGGCTTCATACGGATAGCAGTGGAATGGCTTCATACGGATAGCAGTGTAATGATTTCAGTATGGCAGACTTGCAGTGTAATGATTTCAGTATGGCAGACTTGCGGTGTAATGATTTCAGTATGGCAGACTTGCCGTGTAATGATTTCAGTATGGCAGACTTGCAGTGTAATGATTTCAGTATGGCAGACTTGCCTTGTACTCAAAGCAGGAGACGCAGAGGTAAAGCAGGTCAAGCAGGCGGTTGAGCTGCAGGATGGACAGGTCTGTGAACCACTTCTGTAGGACAATCTCATCAGCATTCTTCAGAACCCAGAGGAGGCAGATCAGCAAGCTACGGCTTGACTCAGCGGAGAACGTAGAATGTTGTCTGGATGGCTGAAAACAACAAATAAGGCCCAATTCAAAAAGTGCAAAAAGCCATTCAAGACCCCAAACAGTGCCCTGGGCATCTCTAAAACTAAGAGGAAAAATTATGAAGCAGGCAATGCTGGCAGCTTTTTGCGGCTTACAAAGTTAGATCCAGCTTCTGAAACATATTTAGCTTGGGCATTTCCTCCACCTCCGTAACTGAAAGTCTTTACCTCGGTAAATACATAGAGCTAGAGGAATAATCTGCAGAAGCCTGGCATTGTACTCCCACCAACCCCCTGATCACAGATGCAATGCTTTGCAGGCTTATTTGAAAAAAAATGGGGCGCTCAAGTTCCACGCTGCAGAGCTCAGTGAGAACTAATTGGAGGGAAGGAACACCCCCCCCCCCCCTTTCACACAGCACACAGGAACAGAGTTGAGGCTGTCAATCACAGGCTGCGTGCTGGAGTTCCCTCACGTCACCTTTTTTCTCTTGGTAGTAAAATTGAAAAAGAGAGAGTCCGAGCGCTTATGGGTCTTGAATAAATCAATAGTGTAGATAAATCAAATCAAAAAAGGGCTGCTGCTGACCAATAAGGTGTAGTGCCTTTAAAGTGAAAAGATATGTTGCACTTTATTTATTATATTGCACGAATTTTCACTTTATTACACATATTGATAGGAAGCGGAAGGGCAGCGCTGACTCACATATCTTTTTTCCTGTCAGAAGTGTTTTATGCAGAGAGCAGAGGAACTAAGTAGCAGGCAGAAATGACACTTAGTGCTCTGGATAGAGACAAGTACACACTATAGAGGGGTATGCTTTATTCATATTTCATGTCTGAGGTTTTTTACCACTTTATCTGCTTTAGAGTGACCCTGCCAGGATGAATTAAAAATCCAAATTAAGGCCATCCAAGATGATTGCCCTCCCACAATTCCAGGGTTGCAGGCTCCATCAGGCTCTCCAAACCCATAGGTGAATGCTAAATCCTTTAGTGACACAGAGATCACAGGAAGGAGCGATCTATCGGTATATACTGATTGAGAATACGGCACCTGTGATGTCAACATAAAGCTGCTCGGCCTTGTCAGCTGCGGCACCGACGTCCCCGCTATTGCCATGGCGACCGTTTGGCTGATCATATTCCCGCCATCGCTATCGTGGTCCTCTCCGGAGGTAGCGGTGTGCCTTCCTCGCTGGTTGTGATTCTCTGCCAAAACAGAACATTTCCGAAGTATGAGGCGTTTGTTATTATGGATTCAACTATTTATGTTTTCACCAGAAAAGTGCGTTCTAAATGCACTTTCCTGTTGTCATGAATTATCTATGAGGAAAGGATGTCACATAACCTTGCCTGTCTTGTAATAATAAATCCAGATTATAATCAAAATTACAACAAACACACAAACTGTTTCAACAAAAAAATGTTCATTTGTATGAAAAAAAAAAAAAACTATTGCTGTTAGTAGAACTATTGCCGCCCAATAAATAAATACCAAGCAGCACTTTATTGGCAGCACTTACAGATCTCTCTTAGGCTCCTTTCACACGGCCGCTCCGTGTGTCCGCAAATCATCCAATCCGTTTGCGGATGATTTGACGACATAATGTAAGTGAATGGCATTGCGGATGTCAGCGGAATACCATCCGCTGACACACGATTTTCCTCCTTTCAGTTCTGTTCCGTTTTTACAAATGGAAGAGAACCCCATTTTTCCTTCCGTGTAAAAAACGGAAAGGAAGGAAAATCGGATGTCAGCGGTGTCATCCGCTGACATCCGCAGTGCCATATACTTACATTATGTCCGCATATCATCCGCAAACGGATGGGATGATATGCGGGCACCCGGAGCGGATGACACAAATGTCATCCGCTCCGTGGAGAAAAAAAAAAAAAAGTCCCGCAGCGGACCTTTCACACGGAGCGGCCGTGTGAAAGGAGCCTTAGGCAGGGCTTTTTTTCAGCGGGAACGCGGGGGAACGCAGTTCCGGCACCTCCAGCATTGAATGTATGCAATGGGAAGGGGTTCAGGGTCTATTGATGCTGGGGGATCTATTGTTGCTTGAGGGGATATATTTCTACGGGGTTGGTGGGTGGGGTTTATTGTTGCTAATGAGGTCTATTGTTGCTGGTGGGGGGGGATCTACTGTTGTTGGGGTTGGGGCTTATGTTGCTGGGGGTCAGTTGTTGCTGGGAAGGATCTAATGATGCTGGCTGCAGGGAATGCTGTTGCTGCTGGGGGTCTATTTTTGCTGGCTGGGAGGGGTATTTTGTTGGGGGTTGCTTGTGGGGGGACCTTGGATTGCGAGCATAATTCGTTCCAGAACCATGCTTGTAATCCAAAGCACTCTTATATCAAAGCGAATTTCCCCATAAGAAATAATGGAAACTCCGATGATTCGTTCCACAACCATTTATTCAGAAGTCCTTCAGTTTATAGTCCATATAAAGATTATAGCATTGCGATAGGTTGCATAAAATGTCCATCCACAAATAGCCGCTTCCATAAGGGGATTAGAAGCAAAATCCAGCAGGAGCTACAGAGTATCAAAGTGAAGAGAGACGCCTCTAAGTGTAGCAATATGGTTCCATTTAATGAAGGTCCAACATTTAGCAACTCACATGGTTGATGAATAAAACAGGCACATCTAAGTATGCAGGGATCCAGGGTAAAGCTGTCCACATAGACCATCTTCTGCACCGCCAGCTGCCAGTCTGTAATCCTGACCGGGAAGACCACCCTGCAGTAAAGCGATCTGAAAGCGAGGGGCAGCATGGAAGGGATGACGTAGATGTCGGTGCAGAGGATGGTCTATGTGGACAGCTTTCCCCCGGATGCCTGCATACTTAGATGTGCCTGTTCCAATCATCAACCATCTGAGTTGCTAAATGTTGTACCTTCATTAAATTTAACCATATTGCTACACTTAAAGGCGCCTCTCTTCTCTTTTATACTCAGCTGTGACTTGAGGCTACTTGTATATCAAGACATCGCTTGTATATCAAGTCAAAATTTATTTGAAAATTTTGCTTGTCTTGCAAAGCGCTCTTAAACCAAGTTACTCTCAAACCAAGGTTTTACTGTATATATTTAAATATATATATATAAAATTAATTTTTTGCACTATAAACAAAAAAAAAAGAGCGACAATTCTGAAAAAAAAAAAAACAAAAAAACAATATTTCTTACTGCTACAAAACATTCCCAATAAAAAAAAATTAAAAATCTATTTTTTTTATTATTTTAGGCCAATATGTATTCTGCTACATATTTTTGGTTAAAAAAAAAAATCCCAATAAGTGTATAGTGATTGGTCTGCGCAACGGTTATCGCGTCTACATACTAGGAGAAAGATTTATGTCCCTTTTATTTATTTTCTTTTTTTTACGTGTAATGGCGGCGATCATTGATTTTTAGCGGGACTGTGACATTGGGGCGGACAGATCAGACCCCTAACTGACATATTTGGGGGGACCAGTGACATTATTACAGTAATCAGTGCTAAAAAAATATGCACTGTTACTGTACTAATGACACTGGCAGGGAAGGGGTTAATACCAGGGGCGATCAAAGGGTTAAATGTGTCCCTAGTGGGTGCTTTCTAACTGTGTGGGGGATGGGCTTGCTGAATGAACACATAGACCTGTGTTCCAAAATAAGAGGAACACAGGATTCCTGTGTTCATTACTGACAGAACAGAGATCTACCGTGTTTACAACGGCAGACCGCTGTTCTGTCTCCAAGGGGAGCGATCGCGGGTGCCTGGCTGCATTCGCGGCCGCCAGACCCGTTGATTGGCTCGCCCTGTAGCCAATCGGTGCGTGCGCACCCCCATTAGCGGTCCCGCAAAATGACATACAGTTACGTCGTTTCGTGGGACAGAGCCGACTTGCCACAGTATACGTACTGCTGTCGGTAGGCAAGTGGTTAAAGATGCACAAAAGATGACAATCAGAAGTAAATGGCAAGCGGCTGGTGTGCTAAGAAACAATACAGTCAACAGGGTAATAACATTCATTGTATATACTAAAGTCTAACAGTACCTGCAAATAGGACTGGAGAGGGCTGGCATGTGAAGTCAATAAAGATTACGAAACATCTGGCAAAATATAATCTAACAATAACTGAATATAATGATCGCAAACAAGCCGTGATAATGTGCATCAATTTTTGATCCTAAAAATATTATTAAAAAAAGGAGACGAGTGAATGGGGGTTAAAAAAAAAAAAAATAAGATTTTTGTAAGATCTTACCGCAAAATCTTTTTCTCTGAAGTCCATCGACAGACGCAGTCTGATCTTCATCAGCTGAATGGGATATGCTGCACCCTACTCCTGCAGGGGGCAGCATAACCCATTCAGCTGATGAAGATCAGGCTGCGTCTGTCAATGGACAATAGGGAAAAAGGAAAAAGTAGTGAGAAGAAAAAAAAAGGGGGTAAATAGGGAGGTTACAGGTAATGCCCAGATAGCCACACACTATTCGAACCCCCCCCCCCCCCTGCAGGGGGCAGCATAACCCATTCAGCTGATGAAGATCAGGCTGCGTCTGTCAATGGACAATAGTGAAAAAGGAAAAAGTAGTGGGAAGAAAAAAAAAAGGGGGTAAATAGAGAGGTTACGGGTAATGCCCAGATAGCCACACACTATTCAAACCCCCCCCCTGCAGGGGGCAGCATAACCCATTCAGCTGATGAAGATCAGGCTGCATCTGTCAATGGACAATAGTGAAAAAGGAAAAAGTAGTGAGAAGAAAAAAAAAGGGGGTAAATAGAGAGGTTACGGGTAATGCCCAGATAGCAACACACTATTCGAACCCCCCCCCCCCTGCAGGGGGCAGCATAACCCATTCAGCTGATGAAGATCAGGCTGCGTCTGTCAATGGACAATAGGGAAAAAGTAAAAAGTAGTGAGAAGAAAAAAAAAAGGGGGGTAAATAGGGAGGTTACAGGTAATGCCCAGATAGCCACACACTATTCGAACCCCCCCTGCAGGGGGCAGCATAACCCATTCAGCTGATGAAGATCAGGCTGCATCTGTCAATGGACAATAGTGAAAAAGGAAAAAATAGTGGGAAGAAAAAAAAAGGGGGTAAATAGAGAGGTTACGGGTAATGCCCAGATAGCCACACACTATTCGAACCCCCCTCTGCAGGGGGCAGCATAACCCATTCAGCTGATGAAGATCAGGCTGCGTCTGTCAATGGACAATAGTGAAAAAGGAAAAAGTAGTGAGAAGAAAAAAAAGGGGGGTAAATAGAGAGGTTACGGGTAATGCCCAGATAGCAACACACTATTCGAACCCCCCCCCCCCCTGCAGGGGGCAGCATAACCCATTCAGCTGATGAAGATCAGGCTGCGTCTGTCAATGGACAATAGGGAAAAAGTAAAAAGTAGTGAGAAGAAAAAAAAAAGGGGGGTAAATAGGGAGGTTACAGGTAATGCCCAGATAGCCACACACTATTCGAACCCCCCCCCTGCAGGGGGCAGCATAACCCATTCAGCTGATGAAGATCAGGCTGCATCTGTCAATGGACAATAGTGAAAAAGGAAAAAATAGTGGGAAGAAAAAAAAAGGGGGTAAATAGAGAGGTTACGGGTAATGCCCAGATAGCCACACACTATTCGAACCCCCCCTGCAGGGGGCAGCATAACCCATTCAGCTGATGAAGATCAGGCTGCGTCTGTCAATGGACAATAGTGAAAAAGGAAAAAGTAGTGAGAAGAAAAAAAAAGGGGGTAAATAGAGAGGTTACGGGTAATGCCCAGATAGCAACACACTATTCGAACCCCCCCCCCCTGCAGGGGGCAGCATAACCCATTCAGCTGATGAAGATCAGGCTGCGTCTGTCAATGGACAATAGGGAAAAAGTAAAAAGTAGTGAGAAGAAAAAAAAAAGGGGGGTAAATAGGGAGGTTACAGGTAATGCCCAGATAGCCACACACTATTCGAACCCCCCCCCTGCAGGGGGCAGCATAACCCATTCAGCTGATGAAGATCAGGCTGCATCTGTCAATGGACAATAGTGAAAAAAGAAAAAATAGTGGGAAGAAAAAAAAAGGGGGTAAATAGAGAGGTTACGGGTAATGCCCAGATAGCCACACACTATTCGAACCCCCCCTGCAGGGGGCAGCATAACCCATTCAGCTGATGAAGATCAGGCTGCGTCTGTCAATGGACAATAGTGAAAAAGGAAAAAGTAGTGAGAAGAAAAAAAAAGGGGGTAAATAGAGAGGTTACGGGTAATGCCCAGATAGCCACACACTATTCGAACTAAGATAGGCATAAAATGATTCATAAGTATTGAGAATATTCATCAGAGAAACGAAACAAATCCCAGTAAAACCATCTGGTTTTATGTTCTTCCGATTTGTCCCAGAGAGCAGAGGTTGGATGCTCCATGCTTTCATTCACTCTGGTGAACCATTGGGCAAGAGTAGGAGGAGATTGTTGTTTCCACATGGCTGGGATACATGCTCTAGCTGCGTTAAGTAAATGTTTTAAGCAATGATTTATGGTACTTTTTCCAGGAAAGAGAGGTCAGGTTGAGAAGAACCGCTGCGGGGTCATTGGACAGTGAGATATCTGTGAATTTGTAAATAAATTGGAGGACTTGCTGCCAGAGTGGACAGATGCCAGGACACTCCCAAAAAATGTGCAATGAGACCCTATGAGTAGTGGTAGCTGGAGACGGATGGGACGGCGGCGTTCAGAGGCCTCCTTACCTTAGGAGGCCGGTGACGAGGATCCGGGGTAGGGCTGCTCTGTACTCCAGGTACTCCCTGCTCCGGGGCTGTTGCTTCTCCTCCCGGCTGAACAGGAAGTGGGTTCAGAGACCCAATCGGCCGGGAGTCCTAAAACTCCCTGGCCAATCGGGACTCAGGCCCCGGCTTCCTGATTGGCCGGGAGGAGAATCAGGAAGATAATAGCGAATATTACTTCACTATTGTCACACAACTGGGTGGGCTCAGGGCACAGTGCCCTGCCCCCGAGCCCACCCTTTTTTTAAGCCAATTAGAACCTCAGGCTCTAATCATGTGCTTCAAGAGGAAAAAACCCATTGAAATCCATGCATCCAGCGCCCTGCATGTAGATTAGGGGCCAGACGCATGGATTAGGGGGGCGCCGCCCCTGTGTCCTGTATGGACGAGCCGCCACTGCTCCAGCAATGATCGTCCAATTGTGGAAATAGTTTGGCCAGTACAGATGGGGTTCTGTACCACCGTAACACGATTTTGTAGGCAGTTTCATGGTACTTACCACTAAAAAAAAAAGAGAATCCTATCAATTTTTTGTTTCTATCATTTTCTTGTTCTGTAAAAGTGACCTGGAGGTCTGTTTCCAATTTGGTAAGAAAGGGGGGTTCTGAATGTGCTTGAAGATCTTGTAGAGATTTGTATGAAATTGACAAAGATTTCCGTATTGGATCAACCCCCAAACAGAGCTCCAAACAGGGGCCCCACAAAAAGGTGCGCCTTGGGTAGTGTATAGCCACCATTGTAATCTTCAGTGCCTCTGCTTAAAAATCAATATATATAATGTTTGGGGGTTCTAAGTAATTTTCTAGCAAAAAAATGCTGGATTTTGCCATGTATGATCAAAATCTCAAAAATGGCCTGGGGGGCAAGTGGTTCAATTGCAGACTGTGTCCTTTGCAAATAAAAGAAATGGAAATCTTTTGTATGTATGTGATAGTTCTCTCTAGGACAGTCAGGAATCTAAAAGATATGTAATAATAATGCTGAATGAAATTTAGAACGGTTTAAAGCAGAGGTGTCCAAATTTTTTAAACAAAGGGCCAGCTTACTGTCGTTCAGACTTTAGGGAGTCGGACTGTGCCCAGTGGGAGTAAACAATGCTCGATCTCTGGTACTAGGGAGAGTAATAGTGCCCCCTCATTGGTGTCAGTGGGAGGAATAGTGCCCCCTCGTTGGTGTCAGTGGGAGGAATAGTGTCCCTCTCGTTGGTGTCAGTGGGAGGAATAGTGCCCACTCGTTGGTGTCAGTGGGAGGAATAGTGACCACTCGTTGGTGTCAGTGGGAGGAATAGTGCCCACTCGTTGGTGTCAGTGGGAGGAATAGTGCCCACTCGGTGTCAGTGGGAGGAATAGTGCCCACTCGTTGGTGTCAGTGGGAGGAATAGTGCCCACTCGTTGGTGTCAGTGGGAGGAATAGTGCCCACTCGTTGGTGTCAGTGGGAGGAATAGTGCCCACTCGTTGGTGTCAGTGGGAGGAATAGTGCCCACTCGTTGGTGTCAGTGGGAGGAATAGTGCCCACTCGTTGGTGTCAGTGGGAGGAATAGTGCCCACTCGTTGGTGTCAGTGGGAGGAATAGTGCCCACTCGTTGGTGTCAGTGGGAGGAATAGCGCCCACTCGTTGGTGTCAGTGGGAGGAATAGCGCCCACTCGTTGGTGTCAGTGGGAGGAATAGCGCCCACTCGTTGGTGTCAGTGGGAGGAATAGCGCCCACTCGTTGGTGTCAGTGGGAGGAATAGCGCCCACTCGTTGGTGTCAGTGGGAGGAATAGCGCCCACTCGTTGGTGTCAGTGGGAGGAAGAGGAATAGCGCCCACTCGTTGGTGTCAGTGGGAGGAAGAGGAATAGCGCCCACTCGTTGGTGTCAGTGGGAGGAATAGTGCCCACTCGTTGGTGTCAGTGGGAGGAATAGTGCCCACTCGTTGGTGTCAGTGGGAGGAATAGTGCCCACTCGTTGGTGTCAGTGGGAGGAATAGTGCCCACTCGTTGGTGTCAGTGGGAGGAATAGTGCCCACTCGTTGGTGTCAGTGGGAGGAATAGTGCCCACTCGTTGGTGTCAGTGGGAGGAATAGTGCCCACTCGTTGGTGTCAGTGGGAGGAATAGTGCCCACTCGTTGGTGTCAGTGGGAGGAATAGTGCCCACTCGTTTGTGTCAGTGGGAGGAATAGTGCCCACTCGTTGGTGTCAGTGGGAGGAATAGTGCCCACTCGTCGGTGTCAGTGGGAGGAAAAGTGCCACTTGTCTGTGTCAGTGGGAGGAATAGTGCCACTTGTCGGTGTCAGTTTGAGGAATAGTGCCCACTCGTTGGTGTCAGTGGGAGGAATAGTGCCCACTCGTTGGTGTCAGTGGGAGGAATAGTGCCCACTCGTTGGTGTCAGTGGGAGGAATAGTGCCCACTCGTTGGTGTCAGTGGGAGGAATAGTGCCCACTCGTCGGTGTCAGTGGGAGGAATAGTGCCCACTCGTCGGTGTCAGTGGGAGGAATAGTGCCCACTCGTCGGTGTCAGTGGGAGGAATAGTGCCCACTCGTCGGTGTCAGTGGGAGGAATAGTGCCACTCGTTGGTGTCAGTGGGAGGAATAGTGCCACTCGTTGGTGTCAGTGGGAGGAATAGTGCCCACTCGCTGGTGTCAGTGGGAGGAATAGTGCCACTTGTCGGTGTCAGTGGGAGGAATAGTGCCCACTCGTCGGTGTCAGTGGGAGGAATAGTGCTCACTCGTCGGTGTTAGTGGGAGGAATAGTGCCCACTTGTCGGTGTCAGTGGGAGGAATAGTGCCCACTCGTTGGTGTCAGTGGGAGGAATAGTGCCCACTCGTTGGTGTCAGTGGAAGGACTTATGTCCCATTATTGGTGTCAGTGGCAGAAATAATGCCTCAATGGCAGGATAAAGGCAACCAAAGGGCCGCAATTTGGAGACCACTGGTTTAAAGGATAGGTTCACCTTTGGAATATGTTACACCTGTATATAGGGTGTAACATTTAACATCTTGCACATGTTCCCCTTCCCTGTGACAGCGGGGAAACTACAAATCTTGTCTGCCACCGTGCATCATGCTTGTAGTTCTCAATGGACTGCGAGCATGTGATCAGCATGCTTTTAGTCCATTGACACTTCCTACAGCTCTGAAACTGACACCCCCATACAAGCACAGAAATATAGGAAGTGTCTGCAGGAGCCTGGGATTGCACCCACAATCCAGTGATCATGTGTGCAATGCTCTTCATGCTCCTGTGAAAAAAAAAAAAAAAAAAAATTCAAATTTTTTTTTCTGCAAATTTACTGAATGTGCATTTATTATTTATTTTTTTCTTATATAAAGGTGAACTTTAAATGCCTGAAACTTCACTCAATTAAAAGATTGTGGCATATGTGGCAGAAAGAGGGCAGTAGGATACTGGGAGTCAAGATGGCTTTACACCACATATATACATACAAACATACATAGAGCTTATCTTTCACAGTGGTGGTTGCAAAGAAGGACTTGCCATAGAGGATTCTGGGAGCATGCTGAGGCCGATGACCTGGTAACATACCTGTGAAATCGTACAGCTGGGGGACGGTCTCCATGACAATGCCAATCAAAGGAAGGTACAGCATGGCCACTCGGGCCTTTACCTCGGGATCAGCATAGCGGGGATCGGAGTCGTGAGTAGATAGCAAGTTGTGTACCATATTGATCACTTTCTTATGCAATCCAAATAACCTGAGAGAAGTTTTGTAACCACAGTTAGTTATCACTGGCAGAGCAAATACAAGTCTAACTAAGCACTAAACAATATTTAAATAACTGCATGTTCTCTGTTAACCTCGGCACCTATAGAACCGGCCAGTGTTCACACTGATTGGGAGTTAAACTTTATACTCAATGATGATGCAACTACTACGCTCAAATCTAAGAGCAGATATTAATACAAATTAGAAGAATATGGTGCATGCCAAATGGTTCTGCAGCCTGTAAAATGTGTGTGCTGTAGTGGGAATAAAATAAAAAACGAAATCAGATTGTGCCCCACACGGGCGCAAAGCATCACAGCCAGGGCACGTGAACACCCCTGTCTGCTGCCTCTGCAGCCTAAAGTGTCATTAAACCAACATCATTAAAAACTATCAATAAATGGTGTATTACATGCTGTTCAGACTCACTATGAGAATCATTTTCTGTATTCTGCAAAAAAAAAAAAGACCTGGTTGATCCTGCTGTTCTCTGTCTACCTCCTCCTGTCCATGTCCCCACTGCAGTTGGGGATTTTGCAGCTGTGGTGGAAACTCTGCACATGCTCAGTTTTTTAGTTTATATCAACTAGGGATCGACCGATTATCGGAAAGCCGATAGATCGAGGGCCGATATGCACTTTCCCCCGATATATCGGAATCGGCCCCAGAGGTTACCGATATTGCCGATATTTTGGAAAGTGCTTGTACCGGAGTAATGCCTGCAGCTAGAGGCATCACCCCGTTACCGGCGTCCATAGCCGACGGTCGGCTGTCTTGTAATGACAACCGATGCAGCTGAGAAGCCGCTCGACTGTCATTACAAGGAGCGAGAGGGGACGTCCCCACCCTCCCGTGGCTCACTGGGGTCTCCAGTCCCACTGGGAGACCCAGGCAACCAGCCTGCATGGCCGCTGAAGACCTGATCAAAGCCGCATTCGTCATGACATCACTTCCGGGTACTCGGCGCCAGATTTAAAAAAAATTACAGCATTCAAAACAGCCAAACTTGGCATTTTGAATGCTTTTAAGTGCAGAGGAGGGGTTTGGGGTTTTAGACCCCCAGATCCCTCCACAAGAGTACCTGTCAATTTAAAAAAATATAAAAAAAACATTTTTTAAATGTCCGAAAATATCGGCCCATATTGGCCGATACCAATACGCGATGACCAAAATATAGATATCGGTATCAGCAATGAAAAAATGATATCCGACGATCACTAATATATACCATGAGCATTTCCACATTATCACATCTGAGCTGCCTTTGTGACTTTAGACAGGTATGTCAAACTCAACTTCATAGAGGGCCGCATCAGCATTATGATTGGCCTCAAAAGGGCAGGTTGTATCTGTAATACTAGATGTCCAGAGTATCCCAACCCCCTTTCATCAGATATCAAGCCATAGTCCCCCCCCCACCCTCCCTTACATCAAAGTACACCCCTTACCTTGTGTTGCTGATGGGAAGAAGCTGGGGGCAGAGCTGGGAAGCAGTAAGTGCAAGGTCATGAGGCGGTCCAAAGGAGGGCTGGAATTCTACTGTGGCTCTAGGAGAGGTGCGAGGGCCAAATGAAATGGCATTGAGGGCCGGATTCGGCCCGCGGGCCTTGTGTTTGACACATGTGCTTTAGAGTCACACATGTGGGTGTATAAACAGTGGTAAATGACAGTCCACTCTCTCCCTCTCTCCTCCATGCCAACTAACCATCTAAACACAATAGGGGTGGGATATTGCATCTTGATTGATTGAGGCTTCACCTCCCTGCTATTTTAAGAACATAGGCTGAAGGGGCGTAACGCAGTCTGTGACTGGCAGAAATCCACCCACGCCATGTTATTGCCAAAAAATAATAAAGATTTGATTTTGAATATATATTTGTATGACAATTTAAAGCAATTTATTGATATTTAATTACTTATTTTTACTCTGTATTACAAAGACTGATTTGTTATTTTATTTTAAATTTTAAACATTTTTTTTGTTTAAATTTTTATTTTATTTTAAACATGTGACCAGCAGCAGAGAACTAGAAGCTCCTCCTGCTTATGTTTCCCTGCAGACAGGCTGGGAAAGAGCAGGGTCATGTGACAGCTGTATATCAAATAGGAAGGAAGGTACTTTGATGTTTTTTTTCATTAAAATAATTATAGTGCCATCATCCAGATACAGAAATATAAGGGATAATGTAAAATAAACAGTGTCTGTTTAGTTTCACTTTAGGAGAGGGCAGTTGGAGGCACTAAAACGAGGCTCAAAGCATGTTTTTAATGTCCCCCATACCACAAGTCTAAATGAGCTGTTAGGGATAAAAAGGCGCAGGGGCTCGTGGTTTCAGTTGTAACGTATTTAAAATAAATTTTAAAACCAGCGAACCCATATTTCCTCCCAATTACTAATTAACTCATTTAAAAACAGAGGTTAGTGAACTGCCCCTATAGCTCACCCTTCGCCCTCTGGATCCAAGATGACGGCCAGTTCAGTCAGGACGAGACCAGCCAAGTAGTGCTGCTGCCGGAAGGGAACTGACAGTTCGAACATATTCGCGATCTTTTGATCCTGGATGTTGGTTGAAAACCCTGAACTCTGTTAATAGGGATAAAAGGAGAAAATAAGAAAACATTGGGGGAAAAGCTACAGAACACAAATGTATGGCACTTAACACTGGACTTTGACTTCTGCCAAAGTAGAAAAAATTAAAAAATGTCAAAATGATCCACAGATAAGGAACTAAATTTTTTTTTTTTTTTTACAAATCTTAACTTTTCCTGTTGAGCTTGGTCCCATATATATCAACCCTATTCTTCCTGTAACCAGGTTCTAGGTACACCAAGAGCCTCCTCCATTACCTCTGTAAATAACTGAGGAGGCTCCTGGTGAACCTGGAACCTAGTGTTGGATGCGACAGGCACAAAAAGGTTCATCCATATGGTGAAATCTATGGATGGTGAAAGCCCAAACACGGCAAGTCCCCCTCCTCAAGAAGGCACATGTACAGTCATGCCAATGAACATCTAAATCAGTGGTTCTCAATTCCGGTAATCGGGACCCACTAACAGGCCAGATTTTAAGTATTACCTTGGGGGATGCAGACTAGAATACCACAATCACTGAGCAGCAAATGAGATCACATGTGATGTAATTTAGTTATCTTGCAAACCTGGCCTGTTGGTGGGTCCCGAGGACCGGAGTTGAGAACCACTGATCTAAATGATTCAGAGAAGGATTGGGAGAAAGTGCTGTGGTCAGATGGGACCAAAATTGAGCCCTTTGGCATTACTTTGACTCGTGTTTGGAAAAAGAAAAATGCTGACTATGACCCTAAGAACACCATCCCTACAGTCAAGCACGAGGGGGAAACAATGCTTTGGGGCTGTTTCTCTGCTAAAGGTACATGCCAACTTTGCGAGGGGCCAATGGACGGGGTCATGTATTGCAAAATCTTGGATGAGAACCTTCTTCCCTCAGCCAGAACACTGAAGATGGGTTGTGGATGGGTCTTCCATCATGACAATGACCCAAAACATACAGCCAAGACATCAAAAAAGTGGCTCAAGAAGAAGCACATTAAGGTAATGGAGTGGTCTAGTCAGTCTCCAGACCTTAATCCCATATAACATTTATGGAGGGAGCTGAAACTTCGAGCATCAAGAGACAGCCAAGAAACCTTAAGGATTTAGAGAACATTTGTAAAGAAGAGTGGACCAAAATCCCTCCTGAGATGTGTCACTAAATACAAGAAATGCCTTGCCAACAAGGGTTTTCCAAGTACTAAGTCATGTTTTGCTTGGAGATCAAATACTTATTTTACTCACTGAATTGCACCTTAATTTATAGAATTTCTATTGTGGTTTTTCTGGATTTTTAATTGATATTCTGTCTCTATCTTTTAAAATCCACCTAAAATTATAGACCCTTCATTTCTTTGTAAGTGGGCAAACATACAAAATCTGCAGGGGATCAAATAACACATTTTTCCCACTGTATATATTTATTTTTAAACACAATTTCGCTGGGAATTTTGAAAAAATCCTAAGCACAAAAAGAATTTGGTCGAGACGCTGAGGATGTATAAAATATATTTTTTACATTTTTAAGCACTATATATGATTTGGAGATAATTGTATTTTCCCTACAGCTTACCTGTAAAATCCTTTTCTTGGAGTACATCACAGGACACAAAGCAGCCATAATAATTACTATCTGGGTTATGCGCCACCTATAGGTGAATGGACACTGGCAACAAAAAAGACAGGAAGTTCGTCCCTATATAACCCCTCCTACACAGGAAGTACCTCAGTTTTGTAGCAAGCAATAAACTTCCCAAACAAGAAGGGAGGGACCTCTGTGTCCCGTGATGTACTCCAAGAAAAGGACTTTACAGGTAAGCTGTCGTAAAAATCGGATTTTTGTAAGATCTTACCGTAAAATCCTTTTCTCTTAGCTCATTGACAGACGTAGTCTTCTTGATTCACAAGAACTGGGTTATGTTGTCTCCGCAGGAGCAGGACAAGGCAGAAAGAAAAAAAAACGTTCTGGCTCCACCTTAGGGGCAGTCCCTGAGGGTATATCCTCCCTCTCTCTGCTACAAGGCATCAGTTCTGTCACAAAGCAGCAACAGAGAATTTAACCCAACCCAACTCAATGATAGAGGGGCGGGTACTACGTCTGTCAATGAGCTAAGAGAAAAGGATTTTACGGTAAGATCTTACAAAAATCCGATTTTCTCTGTCGCTCATTGACAGACGTAGTCTTCTTGATTCACAAGAACTGGGACATCCAGAAGCAGTGCCACAAATGAGGGGTGGGATTGACCGAAATCAAAATCCAATCTAGAAGGCCCAACCGGTGCCAAACTAGAAGTTTTAAAGGCTCATTATAAACAAAGACGTAGTCTTCTTGATTCACAAGAACTGGGTTATGTTGTCTCCGCAGGAGCAGGACTAGGCAGAAAGAAAAAAAAACGTTCTGGCTCCACCTTAGGGGCAGTCCCTGAGGGTATATCCTCCCTCTCTCTGCTACAAGGCATCAGTTCTGTCACAAAGCAGCAACAGAGAATTTAACCCAACCCAACTCAATGATAGAGGGGCGGGTACTACGTCTGTCAATGAGCTAAGAGAAAAGGATTTTACGGTAAGATCTTACAAAAATCCGATTTTCTCTGTCGCTCATTGACAGACGTAGTCTTCTTGATTCACAAGAACTGGGACATCCAGAAGCAGTGCCACAAATGAGGGGTGGGATTGACCGAAATCAAAATCCAATCTAGAAGGCCCAACCGGTGCCAAACTAGAAGTTTTAAAGGCTCATTATAAACAAAGAATGAGACTCAAATGAAAATTTCCAACGGAAAAAAACCCTCGAGGCAGACCACTGGTCTCCTCAAATGGCGGCCTGCAAAACCTTGCGGCCAAACGAGGCATCAGACGATGCCATTACATCAACTTTATAATGTTTTGTAAAGGTATGCACCGACGACCAGGTAGCCGCCTTGCACACCTGGACCACTGACGCCTGATGGCGAAAGGCCCATGACGCACTAAGTGCCCGAGTGGAGTGCACCTTAACAGGGAACGGGGGCTCCCGACCCTTAATAGAATAAGCCTGTACCACCGTCTGTCTGATCCATTTGGAAATAGTCGCGGCAGATGCAGGCAACCCCTTTTTGGGTCCATCAGGGATCACAAAAACTGAATCCGTCTTGCGAAACGAGTCTGTCGTTTTCAAGTATACCCTGATCGCCGGGACCACATCCAAGGAGTGTAAAGCAAACTCCCGAGGATGACTGGGCTTAGGACACAGGGAAGGTAATACAATTTCTTCATTCAGATGAAATTCTGAAACCACTTTTGGTAGGAAGGATGGATTCGGACGAAGAACCACCTTATCTCTATGAACCACCAGATATGGGGAACGACAAGATAAAGCGGCCAGTTCTGACACCCTGCGTGCAGAAGTGATAGCCACCAAGAAGGCCACCTTCTGGGACAACGTAGGTAGAGGAATCTCCCTGATATCTTCAAAGGGAGGTTTCTGAAGAACCGACAATACTAAATTAAGATCCCAGGGGGGTAACGGCGCGTGGACTGGCGGAGCCAGATGTCGCACCCCCTGGATGAAATTCCGCACCAAGGAATGAGTAGCCAGAGGCTTCTGAAAGAAGATAGCTAATGCTGAGACCTGACCCTTGATAGTGCTCAAGGCCAGTTTCTGCTCAACCCCTTGTTGCAGAAAAGCTAATATTCGACTAACCGAATAAGACCGTGGATGGAACCCCAGAGGTTCACACCATGCAATGTAGGACTTCCATGTACGATGATAAATCTTTCTGGAAGTCGCTTTCCTTGCTTTAACTAGAGTAGGGATAACTGAAGCTGACAATCCCTTGTCCTTCAGCACCTGGGTCTCAATAGCCAGGCCGTTAAAGCCAGCGATCGTAAAGCAGGATGGAAGATCGGTCCCTGAGACAGTAGGTCCTCCCTGAGAGGAAGTCTCCACGGGACGTCCGCCACCAGTCTGACCACGTCGGCGTACCAAGCTCGGCGAGGCCAGTCCGGAGCTACCAGGATTACTGGAATTCCTTCCTCCTCTATCCTGCGAAGAAGTCTTGGCAGTAACCCGAGAGGAGGGAAGGCATACATTAGCTGGTATTGCCCCCACGGGGCGATCAGTGCGTCTGCGGTCTCTGCTAGAGGATCGCGGGAGCGAGCCACGAATCTCTGTACTTTCCTGTTGAATCGTGATGCCAACAGATCCACATCCGGGGTGCCCCACCGTAGGCACAACTGGTGGAAAACTTCTGGATGGAGGGACCATTCCCCCTGATCCAGAGTCAGACGGCTGAGATAATCTGCCTGCCAATTCTCCACCCCCAGAATGAACACCGCAGAGATAGCTGGAACAAATCGTTCCGCCCAGTGAAGAATGCAAGCCACTTCTTTGGCCGCTCGGACATTCTTGGTGCCCCCCTGGTGATTGACATAAGCCACGGCCGTGGCGTTGTCCGACTGGATCCGAACCGGGCTGCCCTGGAGCTGCTCGGTCCAGTGAATCAGACAAAGTCTGATCGTTCTCAGTTCCAATACATTTATCGGCAACCTGGATTCTTCCAGGGACCAAAGTCCCTGGACAGATAACTGACGAGAATTCCTCCCCATCCGGATAGACTGGCATCCGTGGTCACTATCGTCCAATATATTGGCAGAAATGACTTTCCCTGGCTGAGCATCGGAGACCGAAGCCACTAGACCAGAGACTCTCTGGTCTGTTTGCTCAATCGGATCCGATTGTCCAGGGATTCCGGATTCCGATTCCATCTGAGAAGAATCTCTTGCTGAAGAATTCGGGTATGGGACTGGGCAAATGGGACTGCTTCGAAGGAAGCCACCACCAACCCCAGAACCCTCATGCAAGTTCGAAGAGAAGACCAGCTGTTGGATAGTAACAACTGGACTGCTGATTGAATCTTCCGGAGTTTCCCTACCGGAAGGAAAACTCTTGACCTGACTGTGTCTAGAATTAGACCCAGATATTCGAGCCTCTGGGTGGGAACCAGAAATGACTTTTGCTGGTTCACCAGCCACCCGAATTCCTGTAAAGAAATTATAGTAATTTCTATGTTTTGTAGCAGGGTCTGAGGAGACTCTGCATGAAGCAGGAGATGGTCTAGGTAACCTAGAATCGATATGCCTCTTTGGCGCAGTAGTGCCAACATTGGGGCCAACACCTTCGTGAAGACCCGAGGAGCCGTGGCGAGACCGAAAGGTAACGCCACAAACTGATAGTGGTTCTCTTCTACGGAAAAGCGTAGAAACCGCTGATGTCCTGCGAAAATGGGAATGTGAAGATAGGCGTCCTTGATGTCTATGGACGCTAGGACATCCCCTGGATGCAGGAAGGCTGCTACTGTGCGAATGGATTCCATCTTGAATTTCCTTATGTTGAGAAAGGAATTGAGTGCCCTTAAGTCCAGAATTGGACGCACTTTGCCCTCTTTCCTGGGTATTGTAAATAGGTTTGAATAAAACCCTTGAAAACGTTCTGTCCAAGGAACGTGGACTACCACTCCTTTTTGTAGTAAATCCGTGACTGCTCTCCGCAGATCTTCTAAACGATCCGGGGATAGTCGGATATTGGAAGGGAAGAATCGCGCCGGTGGGAGAGATCGAAACTCGATCTTGTACCCTGACCTTATGACTTCGCAAACCCACTTGTCCGGGATTCTGGAAAGCCATGGATCCGGGAACCGGCGAAGACGTCCCCCCACCCCAATTATGGGTGGGGGCGCACCTTCAGGCTTTGGACGATTTATCTTCAGGACTGGAGGGGGCGGGCTTTTGCTTGCCCGACCAACGTCCCCTGAAGCCTCCTGAAGGAGCTTTGGAGGACTTAATTTTTTCACCCGCGGGACGAAAAAACTTTTTGTGAGCAGAGAAAGAAGGCCCTCGTCTTTGACGAGTTCCTTTACCCTTAACATTTTGCGGTAAAAAGGTGCTCTTTCCACCCGTGAGATCCTTAATGATCTCATCCAAGTTGGCTCCAAATAGACGCTCTCCTAAAAAGGGGATATTAGCCAATGCTTTTTTGGAACCTTGGTCGGCTAACCAACCTTTTAGCCACAGTGTACGCCTGAGAACCACTGCTGAAACTGATGATCGCGCCAATAATGGAGTGGCGTCTAACGCCGCATCACACACAAACTGTAACCCCTGTATCATTTGTTCCAACAAATCTGATACCGCTTGAGGGACCTCTTCTAAGTCCCGGCGTAACCACTTGGTCCATTCAGTTACAGTCTGCGAAACCAGACCAATAGCAATTATTGGTCTGAAAGCTGATCCAATCAAGGAAAACATGGTGCGAGACATAGTTTCTATCTTGCGATCCACTGGATCTTTAAAAGACGGAGCGTCTTCTAAAGGAATAACCGTGGCTTTATTCAATCTAGCAATTGGTGAATCCACCACAGGTGGTTCTGTCCATTTCTTAATGAGGGTTTCCTCAAACGGATAACGCCTGTTAATGCGTTTAGAAATAGCAGAGGTGCGTTTTGGCAGACTCCATTCTTCTTTGATTGGATTGCCAAAACATTTGGGCAATGGAAAAACCTTCGCCACCTTGATGCGTTTTTTAGTCCCAAAAGGGATTTCAGTTTCAGCTATTTCCGACGGAATACCCTGTAATCTTAAGGTTTCTTGAACAGATACAATGAGTGCGTTTACCAACGCTTCCTCTCGGGCTATGGCTGATGCCGAAACATCCTCCTCACTGTCTGAAGAGACAGTACCCGAGACACCAATCCCAGATGAAGTACCTGCAACTGCAGAAATAGGCTCAGATTCTGAATCCGAAGTTTCAGATAATAAGGGGTTAGGCGGGGGTCGCTTTCTTGCGCCCTGTCCCTGACAAGCCACTTCCACCCGGGACACAAAAGTTTCCATAATAGCTGACAATGATTCAACCGTCAGTGGGGTGCTGGAGGATCCTGCAGACACCTCGAGGGGATCCGGTGGAGATACATGAGTGGCAGGGTCCATGTTAATTCAGGACACCTCTGCCAGAAAACAAAAAACTTTTTTTTTTTTTTTTAAATAAAAAAATACCTCTTTTTTTTTTTTTTTTTTTTATGTGTCTCCCCCTAGCGCAATAGCGCCCCTCAGAGTACCTGCTTCTCGATCCCCACAGAGAGAGAGAGGGACCCCCAAGGCTCACCACCCAATGCAGAGAAGTTTCCAACCAACTGCAGTCAGCGTCTGTCTTTTACAGACTGGAAAGAGCTGTGTTAGTTTTCCCGGGTAGAAGGACGTGGCTCCGCCCCCTGTGTACGCCTTCCGGCGTTCCCAGCTCTCCACGAGGTAGCTGGGCTCATCAAACATGGCCGCCCCCATACGGGAGACAATAGACTCCAAAAACATGGCGGCCGGCGTGACCTGAGGACATTCATGCACCCGGTCTACGGCAAAATGGCGGCTGACTGCCGAAATCGTTTTTCCCAGCACATCCACCTGCATCTCTGCTAAGTGGCGGTTTATCGATTTGCAGGAGGTACACTACAATTAAGGTAGGATAATACCTCCTATGTCTGCTGTAATACTACAGTCTGCTGGGTAGAGTGTTAGCTCTCAAACCAAGTCCACTTCCCACCAAACACATACTGTATTTACAAGGGGGACTTTTAGTGTCAGATATATACTGACCATGTATGGAGGGGCCCATAATTCATACTGCCTCATAACGAGGAAAAAAGGGAACGTTTACTCACCATACCGAACCGACAGGCACCCTCTCTGCACAATACCCTCTCCACCGGGGTGGGGGGTTGTGGACCACTCCGGACGCCTCGACTCTTTGGTTCCTGGCGTCCAAGCGAGACTTTTACCTCGCAAGGTCAGTCCCTCCAATGGGACTCCGTCACGGCCGACCCAGCGCGGAGCTCTGGTCTGCACGCGCTCGTAGGCAGAAACCGGGGTGACCACTGGATCTCAACATCCAGCCCGTCGCCCGGCCCCGCATACTTACTTGAATGTGTCGCGGCCGACCAAGCGCAATGCAATGGTCTGCGCGCGCTCGTAGGCCGGCTGGGGTGACCACTAGTGTCGCCCAGTCCGGCGTATTTGCTTGAAGATCTCACAGGAAAAAAACACTGGAGAAAACTACCTAAAAAATATTTTTTCTAAAGAAAAAATCTTGCAAGGACCAAAAAGATCCCAGCAAGGAACTTAGGTCCTTACTCCTGAATAGACAGAAAAAAACTGATGCCTTGTAGCAGAGAGAGGGAGGATATACCCTCAGGGACTGCCCCTAAGGTGGAGCCAGAACGTTTTTTTTTCTTTCTGCCTAGTCCTGCTCCTGCGGAGACAACATAACCCAGTTCTTGTGAATCAAGAAGACTACGTCTGTCAATGAGCGACAGAGAAAATCCAATTTTCTTTATCGTACATCACAGGACACAGAACAGCCATAATAATTACTGTAGATAAATATATTTAATTAAATATATTCCTCGCGCCTAGGAGTGCCTATTCAAATAGGTGATGTGGCTATTGGATGTACCGTATTGTATAAATAAGCAGCTGCTATAGAGTGCAAAATGAATGTATAGAAAATCCCAAACTAAATGGGATAATATAGCGCTTGCTGATATGTGCGGGAAACTAGGAAAATAAAATTACAATATAATATACTTTAAAATCTTCTAAAACTATTAAAAGAGCTGTGCCCTTAAAACATACATATCATAAAATATATTATTGTGCCAAAATTAAGTCCAAAAAATTCACAGTGATAGTAAAGTGCTGAGTGACATATAAAATAGTTCATAAGTGGTTCAGTGGTAAATGTTCCATAAATGTGCCAGAAAAAACTAGAAAAGTGCTGGTGCTCAAATCTTCCAATGAACCGGGATCTCCAATCATGCAGGTATTAGGGTAAGGTGTACACTCACCAGATGAGATGGGTCTCGACTACCTTACGGCAAAGAGACCGATAGCGCTTTGGTGACCCTCCAGGTCAGAATACTGGCAACTGCTAGGCTCCTGTCCCTCTCAGCCGGAATCCTCCAGGCAGGATATATGGGCTCCTCACGGTTTCCCCAAATGTTTCAAGAAAAGAAGGACATGCTCCCAATAGTGCAGTACCATTAAATTAAGTTTATTCAGTAAAAAGTAGACAAATCCAGTGTAGAATCATAAAATCGCTGTGCATAACCCCTTTCTTGGATCTCTGTAGCGTGGAGAGCGGTTTGCGTTCCAAACTACTTCCGGGTATGACGGCGTGCGTTCCACCTGACGCGCGTTTCGTCAGAGCGTAGTGACGTCTTCAGAGCTATTGCACTATTGGGAGCATGTCCTTCTTTTCTTGAAACATTTGGGGAAACCGTGAGGAGCCCATATATCCTGCCTGGAGGATTCCGGCTGAGAGGGACAGGAGCCCAGCAGTTGCCAGTATTCTGACCTGGAGGGTCACCAAAGCGCTATCGGTCTCTTTGCCGTAAGGTAGTCGAGACCCATCTCATCTGGTGAGTGTACACCTTACCCTAATACCTGCATGATTGGAGATCCCGGTTCATTGGAAGATTTGAGCACCAGCACTTTTCTAGTTTTTTCTGGCACATTTATGGAACATTTACCACTGAACCACTTATGAACTATTTTATATGTCACTCAGCACTTTACTATTACTGTGAATTTTTTGGACTTAATTTTGGCACAATAATATATTTTATGATATGTATGTTTTAAGGGCACAGCTCTTTTAATAGTTTTAGAAGATTTTAAAGTATATTATATTGTAATTTTATTTTCCTAGTTTCCCGCACATATCAGCAAGCGCTATATTATCCCATTTAGTTTGGGATTTTCTATAATAATTACTATTTGGGTCGTCCCAAAGCAATGCACTATCTGAAGTGACCAAGGAGAGTACCCCGCAAGTAGTAGCTTTGGGAACCCTTGGGAGCTGTGGCCAGCCCAAAGGGCAGAGTCACAAAATGAAAAGACGACTTTCTCCTGAAATTGCAGAAACCCTTGATGAGCCCGGAAAAAAACAACACATGGAATACCAGGGAGTTCTGTTCCCGGGTTATTGCAGAGCTCAAATTGGTGACTGATGGTTTTGAATTTGGAGAAGGACTCCTGGGTGCTTGGTTAGAAACTCCTAGTGCAAATGTTCTTCTCTTTTGGAAATACTTGTAAAACACTTATTGGTTATGAGTACCAGATACAGCCAACACATTTTGGGGAAAAGGACTCTGCCTCTCTCAGGGCTTGAACAACGATTTGTAAAAAAAATCAGGATGGAATATAGTAGAAAGCCTGAGTTAAGACTAGATTTGGGATAGTGTGTGGACCGCTTGCTACATCTGAGCTATGTGGAATCCATGCCCTGAAGAACTAAGGCTGTTTTAGAACAAACGGAGACCCGACCCGGTATTCCAAATAAATTACTTGGTGAGTGTACTATAGAATTTTCTCACCTGGGAAGTGGCAGAAGACACTGAAGGGGAAGGGGAAGAAGGAGGGGTCAGTAAGCCACATGGCAAATTTAAAGTGACGTAGTGCTCATGACTGCAGATGATACGCAAGAAGTCCAGCCGCAAGGAGACCAGGATGCTTGGGTTAGGCAGCTGATACAGTTTTGATGATACCTGGAAATGAGAAGCACAAGTTAGTTTGACCCTAGGAAATTTAAAACTACAAAAATTATCCAACAAAATTAACCTCTATTATTTGTAAATATAAATCAAGCAGAATATTGCTTTAATCCCCTTGTCCTAACCATCACATTATCCCTCATGACTCCCATGATTGCCTTGATCACTCCTTCCCTCTCCACATAAACGTCATTTAACTGACCCCATTATCCCCATTCATGCTCTGGAACAGACACACTTTTGTATATATATATATATATATATATATATATATATGTTTGTGTAAAAAGATAACAATAATTGAACCCATGTGGGGCAGTCCAGGACAGGACTGGAATATCAGGCTACAGGAGAGATATAATAATATGGAGGACTGTAACTGTGATGAACAGAAGGTCACACACAAACGACGTCATTGGATAAAACATCAGCCACAAATGATAAAGTGACAGCAGCAAGTCCCCACCCCGAGTTTCACCTTGATAAAATTTTATTTAGTGACATCATTGATGGGAGATCTTCTATTCATCACAGTTACGACACTGGAGTGCATACTGGCTCCTTGGTAAGCACCCAATACTGCTGTGGAGGACAGGGTGAGTTGAGTGGTGCAGTTTTTGCTGTATCGCCTAACAATACTGAGAACCAGCACCATATCTGGTTAGGAGAGGAGAACAGTGCAATATTGTATTAGGGTTACCTGCTTGAAATAGGCTTTAATCAGGCTGAAGACAAAGCCTCTGTCCATGATAGACAGGAGATCATTGAGGAAGAAAGCCAAGCTGACATTGAGTCTCTCTACCATTTCAGTATCCTGGGGGAAAAAAGAGACAGGAAATATATCCAATCAGTCAATCATCCTGTACATGGCTTAATAGGAATGCTTTGGCCACATCAAATTGTGCATAGTTTTCTTCACTTTAAAAAAGTTTGACATGGAAAACCTTTAAAATAAAGCCAAATACTGAAACCATTACAGGCAAAAAGAGAAACGTAGTTCAGAGATGGTTTTTAATATTGGTTCTTGTGCTCTCATTAGACTTTATACACATGAATCTTCAAGTCTGGGTCCCCTGCTTGAAGAACGCTCCATTTTTGTTGGGAGCAGCCTCACCAGAGCCACTGTGCCTTGTCACCAGCTTATTGATCTACTCAAAAATTGAATCAAGTGCTTCATTGAATTTTCTACTTGTGCAAGACAGAAAATGTCACGGTGGAGGGTTGATCTCTCTGGAAAGAGGTAGATGTAGAAATAGCCATATCTGGTAATTAGTATGAAAGAGAAACGCATACAACTTCCATTAAACCAACTAATGAATAACATTTTTTTTTTACAAAGGAAAGGTACTCTTTTAAGCACTCAATGAGATATTCGTTTAATAATGTGACGGTACTCACAGTCACTGGGAGTGAAAGACATACTTAATGGTTTGGATTGCTTCAAGTGGGACAGTAATATTTGTCAGCAATATCTATCAAGAAATATGAAGATTTAATCCCACTTTACACTGTGAGACCTATAGCCTATTGCCATGAAGTCTGACTCCTAAATAATCATAGCAATACGTAGAGGTTTATTCCATGTACTTCAATGTAGGAGACGGACAGACTGTCATTGGCAGGCTTGTCCTATTGTCTATCTATTGAGATGGAATGTGGATTGTGTTAAGTCTGCCTGTTCCATTGTTAAATGTTAATGAGCCCACACTGTTCTGTCCAGATGGCTAGATAATTAGATCAGGTTAATTCTGTTTTGTATACAATTTCATCTGCATATGATAATGTAATCAGGCAACCCCTGACCTGTGTGTGGTAATATGATCAGGAGGGGGAGGTACATGCTATATATAAATTCTGTTTGACTGTTCAATAAAGAGAGATTCCTGTACAAGCTAAGTTGTCGGCTAGCTTTGTATGAGGGCGGCTGGGAAAATCAGGTATATATGTTCATGACTGCAAGGAAGCCGTATACTGACGGTGTCGGCAGTTCCGTTACAATTAAAGGTGTGCAGAGTGTAACAATGATAACGCCATACAAATGCAGCACCCTGTACAGCTCACCTTCTGAAACCTTGTGACAATGTCATTGGCCATAGTGCTAACCAATGCTGCAATGTCATCCATGAAACGCTCGGGAAACCGGTGCTTGCGAGGAGAATCCATTTTGTCTGCAAAGTATAAGTGGTGCACCATGCTCTTCACCTAAAAGCAAGCACAAATATGTTTTGCAATGTCTCAGCTCTAAATTTATCATCACATCATAACATTTATTAATATTTTTGTTTTAAAACTGAACTCCAGTACAATCAAATATTGTCTAAATACAGGAGGCGGGTTTATTCTCACAAATCTTTGTGTGCTTTGTGTATTTCTTCCAGGTCTGTGCAGTAATCCAGGGTGAGACTTCCTGTAATAAAGACCGCTCACAGTGTGACTGGTCTAGTCTTCTCCCCCTCCTGTAGATTTTTGCAGGCAGTCTGTAGTGGGTGGAGCCTGCTATGTCCTTCCCACAGCTCTGCTATCTGCAAGGGGCTATTTTTCCCTGATGTACATTATATTGCTTACAGTAATGATTTGGGGAGCTGTTCTTCCCTACTGGCCACCATCCCACTGACACCAATGAATTGAGGAGCTACCATGACCTGGGAGCCACAATCCCACTGGCACCAAAGATTTGGTGGCTATTCTCCCATTTAAGTACAAATTTAGCATTGCCAAAATTGTATGCACAGTTAGTCCCCTACATACGAACTTTCAAAGATAAAAACATGCGTTTGTAGGTCTAATCGAGTTCACATTTCTGGCATACATTCTTATGCGTGTGTCCTCTACAAGTGGTTGTGCTTCTGTGTACTTTACTGTATACTAATGATCGACCGATATCGGATTTTCGTTGCGGATACCGATATTTTGGCCATTGAATACTGGTATCGGCTGATATTGGCCAATATTTTTGTACATTTAAATTTTTTTTATTTTTACACTTGACAGGTAGTGTCAAGTCTCTAGCTGTCTGCCATTCAGCTCCGCCTCACCAGCTGAGCTTAATTCTGCCCCTCCAGCGTTCTGCACTCCAGCTCCTCCCATGCTCCCGCTGGTCCGCGTAATCTACGGTAAGTCTACAGTACTTTGAGTGCCTGGGGAAACTAGTCCGGGTCCGGTAGGATGGGAGACCCGGGTGAGCCACGGAAGGCGGCAGGAGGGGGGGAACATCCCCTCCTGTTCCTTGTAATGACAGCCGAGCGGCTTCTCAGCCGCATCGGTTGTCATTACAAGACAGCCGACCATCGGCTATGGACGCCGGTATCGGGGTGATGCCTCTAACTGCAGGCATCACTCCGGTACAAGCACTTTCCCGAAATATCGGCAATATCGGTAACCTCAGGGGCCAATTACGATCGGGGAAAGTGCTTTGCTGATAATCGGTTGATCCCTACTGCATACGGCACTTTATTTTTATTTCAACCTTTTTTTCCCCATGTATTATTTGTGTGAAATGTTTTTTAAACCTATTACAGTAATTTATTGGGCAGATTGTGTTGGTTGGGTAATTTGTCTGACTTACAAATTGGACTTACGAACCTGCTCTTGGAACAGAACTCGTTCGTACGTAGAGAACTTACTGTACAAGTATAAACTTTTTTTTTACTGTTGAGGCATAGAAAGTTTTTACTGAGGTTGAGAATTGCTAGATTAGAACATAAGTACTGAAATATAAGAATATTGAGCTCTGCATGGAATGACTAGTGGAAGCTAAAGGAGAAGTATGGACGAAGCTCTTTTGGCCATATTTCTAATGTGAGTCATAGTAGTTTACTCAGTTCTGTGCTCCTATGACCCAGATTTAGCTGACAGTGGCTAAAGCCCGCACAACTAAGTGAAGCTGGTCCAGGCTTTGCAGGTATCCTGACAATAATGTTGAGATCCGCCCAGACACCTGACCGGCAGCTGGCTCACAGCCTCTCAGAGTCGCTGATAGCCTGAACCAGCCAATCCCACCCCTCCACAGCCTGGCACTTCAGAGAGCCGGTCATTGATCTCTGCTCTGTAAAGACCGAGAACTGAGTGATCAGCGGTCATGTGATCGCTCAAATTTCAGTCTTCGTGCCAGTTGGGGACAGCTTCAGCATCGGATCGAAGCTGCAGCTATCTAGCGAGTATAAATATTTGTTTTTCTCCAATCCCGCACCTCTTTTGGGTAGATACCAGAGAGTTATACTGTGTATATACATATATCCATTGAGTTTGTTCTAGCTGATTTAGAGAAAGACAATCCTTTCCCCTTACTCCCCCCTAAAGCCCAGTCTCACTAACTCTTCTCTATTTTGCTAAAATGTTTTTATTGCTGCCCCTGTTGGAGAGTTTTCCAATCAATTCCTGTGGCAATGACACAACAGGAAGGGAGAGGAAACTTTCCCAGTAATAGCACCAGGCTACAGTCTTCCAAAACAATTTTATTTTGCCTTTTAGTGGCCTTTCTCTTTAACCACTTTAATACCGGATGCTTTCACCTCCTTCCAGCCCAGGCTAATTTTCAGCTTTCATCGCTGTCGCTCTTTGAATGACAATTGCGCAGTCATGCAACACTGTAGCCAAATAAAATCTGTATAATTTTTTTTGAGACAAATAGAGCTTTCTTTTGGTGGTATGTAATCACCACTGGGCTTTTTTTTTTTTTTTTTGCTATAAACAAAATGCTGAAAGTTTTGAAAAAAAAAAAGCTACATTTTCTTGGTTTCATTTTGCAAATAAATAATTATTTCATAAATTTAGGACATGTATTCTTTGGTAAAAATAACCAAAATCAGAGCATATTAGTCTGTTATAGTCTCTACAAACTATGGTATATTTTTGAAAATTTCTTTCTTATTTCTTGAGGTCCTAAAATGCCAGGACATTAGAAATACCCCCCAAAAAGACCCTGTTTGGAAAATATACACCATTTTTTCAATTTCAATATTTTGACCATTTTTATTTATTTTTTTATATAAATGTTTTTTTGTTACTTACTGTGACCAGAGAAGTGCAGTGTTACCATAGTGACAATGTACTACTCTGGGGAGGGGGATAAGGATTTTTTTTCAACACTATGATTGCTTATAACAGTAATGATCACTGGTACGAGTAATCATTTTTATGAATGGCACCCATTCATAGCCATTATGTACTATTGGGATAGCAATGATTGGTCACAGTTATCACATGGTACAGTGCACTGTGATTGGTCCTGTTTGTACCATATACTACGCAATGAATGGCTATGAATGAAAGGCATTCATTGTGTAAAACTGTCATGTGATCGCTGTGTTTGGTCTGGTACCACCAGCCTGCTGCATCAACCTGTCATCCTCGGTGTCTAGTGGACACAGCGTGTGACAGATTGAGCCACAGTGCGGATGAGGACATCATCCCGGAACCAAGGAGCTCCCATTCAGCCAGTGGAAAGAAGTTAAAGTCTACATATAAACACATGTTTTATAGGGATCGACCGATTATCGGCAAAGCCAATATATCGAGGGGCGATATGCACTTTTTCCGATATATCGGAATCGGCCCCGGAGGTTACCGATATTGCCGATATTTCTGAAAGTGGTTGTACCGGAGTGATGCCTGCAGCTAGAGGCATCACCCCCCATACCGGCGACCATAGCCGATGGTCGGCTGTCTTGTAATGACAACCGATGCGGCTGAGAAGCCGCTCGGCTGTCATTACAAGGCGCGGGAGGGAACATAGCCCCCCCCCCCTCCCGCCTCCTTCTGCGGCCAACCAGCCTGCACGGCCGCCAAAGACCCGATCAAAGCCGCATTCGGCTCTGATCGGGTCTCCATGCAAAAACCCGGACGTGATGTCATGACATCACTTCTCCGGGTATTGGCGCCAGATAAAAGAAAAAATGACAGCATTCAAAACAGCCAAACTTGGCATTTTGAATGCTTTTAAGTGCAGAGGAGGGGCTTGGGGTCTCCTAGACCCCCAGATCCCTCCTCAAGAGTACCTGTCAAGTTTTAAAAAAAAATGTATGAAAATATCGGCCGATACCGATACTCGATGACCAAAATATCTGTATCGGCAATGAAAAAACAATATCGGTCGATCACTAATGTTTTACCTTCTCTGTAAATCCAAAAGTTAAAATGCTCCATCTATTTGGACTCACCATGAGTTCGAAGAAGAACCAGGCTTGTTGTAGGGCAGCCTCCCGTACACCGCCGCTGCACACCACCCACTGCAGAGCGAGCTCTTCGTGGAACAGCTACTCGGAATAAGAAAGTCAACATTAGACAATGTACAACTTAGATGTACGGCAAACACAACACTGAATCACAGCAGAGATAAAAAACGGCAGGCATAAAAAAACTCATCACAATGAATGGCTGAGAAAAATCGCACAATGATGGACAACAGCTGCCTCACATTTCAGATGATGCTAAACACGGCACATATGAGGGTGACAAACAAGCAACAAGACAACTGGTTGAAGATGTCAACTAGGTGAACTCCACAAGAATCTTTTATTATGACAAACCTGAGAGTACAGATTTCTTAAGAGTAGTGACAGACTAAGAAGATCCCTGCAAACAGAACCGGAAAACTAAAATAATTGTAATAAAGAGCTTAATTCTTTTAAAGACATTTTTTAAAGAGCCATATGTTTCTGGGCTTGGTGTTCAATGCAGTGTGAGAGATCATGTACGAAACCTCAGTAGAGAGATGATGAGAAAGTGAGAACCTGTGGGAAGGTGCCCCCATGGTACCATTTTAGCTATGCATGGTGCCAGTCAATTAATTAGAAGCTAGTCCCAGAAGCATTTACAGTCATGGTCAAAAATATTGGCACTCTTGCATTTCTGTCAGATAATGCACTCCTTTTCATTCAGATGGTGACGTATAGTGTGAGCGGACACTCTGTGTACAATGTGCCTGAAGGTCAGCTCTAATTTGTCTGGAAGTTTATCGAGGTTCTTTATCCACCATTCGAACAATCCTTTGTTGCAATCTTAGATCAATTTTTCTCTTTCATCCACGTCCAGGGAGATTAGCAACTTTGCCATGAGCTGTAAACTTCTTGACAATGTTGTAACACAGTGGACACAGGAACATTAAAGTGTTACTAAATCCAGGAGCCTACATTCACTATATCTGCTCTCCCACAGTACACAGAACACGGAAATGCAATTATTTTAGTAAATATAAACGGCTAAATAACTTTTCTCATCAGCAGTATATAGCAGTCTTGTGACTTCTATCAGTGTTTGGTTCCAGCTTGTAGGAGGAGTTTTCATTCTACTCTCACAGTCCTAAAAGAACGCAGAACTCCTCTCTCTGGACAGTGCTGATTGGCCCTGTGCTGATCACATGCACTCTCCAAAGAAAAAAAAAAAGTTCTCTAGCAATACATTCCAAACTGAGCTTGTGTACATTGTCCCCTTCCCTCTATAATATCCGAAGATGAGTTGGAGACATTGGAAGGTGAAGATCAGAGAAGACAGGATCAAACAGCCTTTTTACAAACTGCAGAGGATTAACCCCTTAGGTTCCACAGTGAGTATAACAAGCATGCTTTACTGCATATACAGACTGATTCTGTTGTTGTGGAATTAGTAACACTTTTAAGATCTCTAGAGATGGACTCATAACTTTGAGATTTTTCATCGTTTTCCACAATTTTTGTTCTCAAATCCTCAGAAAATTCCTTGCTGCTCTTTCTCTTCTCCATGCTCCACGAGACCCACAGACACACAACAGAAAGGCTGAGTCAATTTTTCCTCTTCCTTGAAAGTGCCCCACATCATTTTAGTTTATGTTCTTAAACCTTGCTATAAGTCTGACTCACTTCATCTTTGCCCCTAGATACTCCAGCTGCTGGCCCTTGTGGGTTTCCCCCTTTTACCCTCCCTTCTTTCTTTCCCTTTCCCCATTCCAGGCAAACATCTCCATCCCCTTTCTTCTTCCTTTCAGCTCTCTCCTGTCTTCCCTCTCTGGCTCATCTTGCCTTTCCTTACTCCTCCCTCCCTGCTCCAGCACTCCTTCATGTAGTACTAGATGTTTCCCCCCTCCAACATTGTAGATGTCCTCATGATAGCGAACACGGCGTTCTCCTCATCGGAACCATCTATTTCCCATCCCCCTCAAATAAGCCTTGGAGTTTTTTCCCTTCTACTTTCTCACTGGTTTATTTGTTTCTTGATCGCTTCCCTTATTGCCGACGTATATGATTTGTAGACTATTACATTGTATATTACTAAGTTCATATGTATCTATATATTTACACATTTATGTATTATTTATGTGATGCTATTTGTCTATTAAAAAGGTGTATATTTCTGAAAAGTCTCTAACACATCATGATCCTGAGGAAGTCCAGATTGTGGGCGAAACGTGTCAATTTACGGCACTGCAGGATGTGTTGTGTTCTGTAAAACACCATTTGTTTGCCGTACTTACAGTGCATTGCGAAAGCATTCGGCCCCCTTGAACTTTGACCTTTTGCCAGATTTCAGGCTTCAAACATAAAGATATAAAACTGTAATTTTTTGTGAAGAACAACAAGTGTGACACAATCATCAAGTGGAACGAAATTTATTGGATATTTCAAACTTTGTTAACAAATAAAAAACTGAAAAATTGGGCGTGCAAAATTATTCAGCCCCTTTACTTTCAGTGCAGCAAACTTTCTCCAGAAGTTCAGTGAGGATCTCTGAATGATCCAATGTTGACCTAAATGACTAATGATGATAAATAGAATCCACTTGTGTCTAATCAAGTCTCCGTATAAATGCACCTGCACTGTGATAGTCTCAGAGGTCAGTTTAAAGCGCTGAGAGCATCATGAAGAACAAGGAACACACCAGGCAGGTCCGAGATACTGTTGTGGAGAAGTTTAAAGCCGGATTTGGATACAAAAAGATTTCCTAAGCTTTAAACATCCCAAGGAGCACTGTGCAAGCGATAATATTGAAATGGAAGGAGTATCAGACCACTGCAAATCTACGAAGACCTGGCCGTCCCTATAAACTTTCAGCTCATACAAGGAGAAGACTGATCAGAAATGCAGCCAAGAGGCCCATGATCACTCTGGATGAACTGCAGAGATCTACAGCTGAGGTGGGAGACTCTGTCCATAGGACAACAATCAGTCGTATACTGCACAAATCTGGCCTTTATGGAAGAGCGGCAAGAAGAAAGCCATTTCTTAAAGATATCCATAAAAAGTGTTGTTTAAAGTTTGCACAAGCCACCTGGGAGACACACCAAACATGTGGAAGAAGGTGCTCTGGTCAGATGAAACTAAAATCAAACTTTTTGGCAACAATGCAAAACGTTATGTTTGGCGTAAAAGCAACACAGCTCATCACCCTGAACACACCATCCCCACTGCCAAACATGGTGGTGGCAGCATCATGGTTTGGGCCTGCTTTTTCCCAGGGACAGGGAAGATGGTTAAAATTGATGGGAAGATGGATGGAGCCAAATACAGGACCATTCTGGAAGAAAACCTGATGGAGTCTGCAAAAGACCTGAGACTGGGATGGAGATTTGTCTTCCAACAAGACAATGATCCAAAATATAAAGCAAAATCTACAATGGAATGGTACACAAATAAACATATCCAGGTGTTAGAATGGCCAAGTCAAAGTCCAGACCTGAATCCAATCGAGAATCTGTGGAAAGAACTGAAAACTGCTGTTCACAAACGCTCTCCATCCAACTTCACTGAGCTTGAGCTGTTTTGCAAGGTGGAATGGGCAAAAATTTCAGTCTCTCGATGTGCAAAACTGATAGAGACATACCCCAAGCGACTTACAGCTCTAATCGCAGCAAAAGGTGGCGCTACAAAGTATTAACTTAAGGGGGCTGAATAATTTTGCACGCCCAATTTTTCAGTTTTTTTATTTGTTAACAAAGTTTGAAATCTCCAATAAATTTTGTTCCACTTTATGATTGTGTCCCACTTGTTGTTGATTCTTCAAAAAAAATTAGTTTTATATCTTTATGTTTGAAGCCTGAAATGTGGCAAAAGGTCGCAAAGTTCAAGGGGGACGAATACTTTCGCAATGCACTGTATGTGTTGATTTTAATATTACATTTTCAATAAAATTTTTATTTTTTTTATGATCTATTTTTCTCTTATATTTTGGGCACATTAAAATCCCCGTTTTCCTCATTTAGTAACACTTTAACATCTCGAGAGATGGACTCATAACTTTGAGATTGTCCATGGTTTTCCACAATTTTTGTTCTCAAATCCTCAGAAAATTCTTTGCTGCTCTTTCTCTTCTCCATGCTCCATGAGGCACACAGACACACAACAGAAAGGTGGAGTCAATTTTTTACCATTTTAGCTGGTTGCTGGTATGATTTCTAAGTTGTCAGCACCTGTTAATTGATACAGGTGAGTTTAAAAACAAATTACAGGAGCATCACAAACTTGGAATGCAATTATTTCTCACAATTTTGAGAAGGTGTTAACAATTTTGTCCAGTCCATTTTTGGAGTCTTACGTGGAATGTATCAGATTTGGCTTTTTGTTTTTCCACTTTTTTGTGTCATAACAATACAAACAAAAGAAATAAACAGGAGAATGCCTAAACATTTGTAAACCCAACAATTTTCTGGGTGAAGTGGTGCATTATGTGACAGAAATGCAGGGGTGCCAACATTTTTGGCCATAACTGTAAATATAAGGGGATCCCAGGATGCCTTCTTTGACCCCAAACACACAAAGACAAGTGCCTGTTGGAAGTGTCTGCAAACGTAGTAGTCAACCGAAGAGAATCTAAACTGGAAAGTCCATTGATGATCCAAAATCCAGCTCTCAAAGGAAGAAGAAAAGTGGTAAAAAATGTTTTAATTTGCTTGGATATATTCAAGAAGCAAAGGCATTTTTTGTTGTGCACCAATTCCATAGGAAGCTACTATAATTGGTGAATGCCAAACAACCTGTTGACTGGAAAAAATATATTATGAGCTTTTTATCTTTACCATGGAAGGAAACAACAGTTGTAAGCAGAGATTCTCTTTGTTTTGACCTGGAAATATTAATTTGGATAAATCTACCTTTTTGGTGGGTAACCGTCCAGTTAAAGTTTGTAAGAAACTTGATGTCTCAGTGTGCGATGACATGCGATTACACCGATCCAAACCCTATGAAGTGGAGATGAACGAGGAGTGGTGAGAGTAGATTAAACTTGACCGGAAATGGACTCTAGGAAGGGTCCCTCGGTTGTGGTGTTATTACGGCCCCCCAAAAAAAATATTACTGATTATTGTTATCCTGGGGGCATTGGTTTAGAGGGAAGGATTGGGTTGAAGATTCATTATTTGCCACTGTTAGTTTAAGCAAGCAAATTTCAAAGCGCATGCAAAAGGACAGTGCAAAGAGCCTTTTTCTTTTGTGTAATAATTTAAAACTAGAAACACGTAAGCAAACCCTGAAATTGCTGTGACACCAAAAAAAAAAAGCGAGGTCTGTCGGTATTGGTGCTATTATTTTTTATGCCTTCCGCTTTGCTAGAATTAAAGCGTGGGGGCAACTCCTCCATTGAATGTAGAAAGGTGACCGTACAAGTTCAGTTGTCTTCAGCTGCATTTTCCTGCGCACGCCCCACTTGCCAGCGACTTTATCGACTTTGCTAAGACCCTATGGAGTGTAAGATCCACTTGGAACAATAATAGAATTTTTGTAAGAACTTACCATAAATTATTTACTCTGAGTCCTCTGACAGACGCAGCTCTCCATAGTTTCCTCACCAATGGGTAATGTGCCACCTATAGGTTACTCCTGTAGGTGGCGCATTACCCATTGGTGAGGAAACTATGGAGCGCTGCGTCTGTCAGGGGACGGAAGAGAAAGGGTTTTTTGAATGTGTATGAGTGCCATGTGGGGCTTACAGTTGTACTTGTGAATTGGGGAACAGATAAGTTCCTATTGTTGGTTTGGCACCAGCACCTGGTGGCAGGGACGGATTTGCAGTGGTGCTTTGTTTCAAAGTTAGTTTGCTACGTCCATGAGAAGCTTACTTCTATCCTTGAAGACTCCCACGCCAAATTCCTAAAGGTCTGGGATCCCTTGATATCCTCTAATGCTAATCTGAATATAGACTGAACCTTGCTATCAGTCTGACTCCCTTAGTCTTTGCCCCTCGATACTCAAGCTGCTGGCCCTCGTGGGTTACCCCCTTTTACCCCCCCCTCCTCTCCCTTCTTTCTTTCCCCATCCCTTTTCTTTTTCCTTTCAGCTTTCTCCTGTCTTCCCTCTCTGGCTCATCTTGCCTTTTCTTGCTCCGGCATCCTTCATGTAGTACTAGATCAGTGGTTCTCAACTCCGGTCCTCGAGACCCACCAACAGGCCAGGTTTAGAAGATAACTAAATTACTTCACAGGTGATCTCATTTGCTGCTGACTGAGTGATTGCAGTATTCTAGTCTGCATCTCCCCAAGGTAATACTTGAAATCTGGACTGTTCGTGGGTCCCGAGGACCGGAGTTAAGAACCACTGTACTAGATGATTCCCCCCTCCAACAATGTAGAGGTTCCCATGATAGCGAACATGGAGTTCTCCACGTAGGAACTATCCCCCCCCCCCCCCCAAATAAGCCTTGGAGATTTTGCCTCCTTCTTTCTCACTGGTTTATTTGTTTCTTGATTGCTTCCTTTATTGCTGACGTTTATGATTTGTATACTATTACATTGTATATTAATTAATAAGTTCATATGTATCTATATATTTACATATTTTTGTATTTATTATTTATATGACGCTATTTGTCTATTAAAAGGTGTATATTTCTGAAAAGTCTCTAACACATCGGGATCCTGAGGAAGCCCAGATTGTGGGTGAAACAAGTCGATCCACAGCACTGCAGGATGTGTTGTGTTATGTAATACACCATTTGTATGCCGTACTTTTATGTGTTAAATTTAATATTTTGTTTTCAATAAAATTTATATTTTGTATGATCTATTTTTCTCTATTCTGGGCACATTAAAATCCAGATTTTCCTTGTCTGCTGGGATTTGCCCTGTCAGACTTGGTTACTCTTAGATTTACCCAATTTTTAGGGGACTATGCCGGTATTTAGTAGATAGATATTTACTCTCCATCCAATTTTCATTTGCCTCCTACTGACTTACGATATTCATGTCTGTGTATTATATGTTCTAGTATTCTGGTTGACCCTTTTGTAGATTGCACCTCTGTACTTGTGCCTTACTGTATTTTCTTGTACTGTTTTGTTAAACTTAAAAAAACCCCAATAAATTCTTTGTGAAACAAAGTTTTCTACTGATGGAGGAAACAAGTGGACAACCATCATAAGAACTGTTCTGAGAAGATACTTTGGCAGAATAGTAAACAAAACATGTAGGTCTACCAAAGTGGACCTGCCATGACTTAAGAAGGGTCTTTAGGTTTTTAGGCAGGCTTCTTGCAGTACTCACATCTTCCTGTGCTCCTATGGAGAACCTTGGGAGTCCAAAGCCCTGGTTGTACACAGGGTCTCAACACAGTCCCGGTTGACTTTCAAATGAAAGACCCTCGGTGGCCAGTACAGACTCTGGAATTTAATAGCTGAATGGCAGTAGGTGGAGCATAGCAATGAAAGGGGGTGGGGCATCATGCCATCTTGGTCGATGTCCTATGTACAGCCTGAGCCAATGTCACAGAAATTGATTTAAAGGTGTACACAGGTAACCTGAAGGCACCACAACATGGCTATAGTAAATGTTACCTTGGACATGCTCTAGGACATCCAAGAAAATGGATGAATAAGAGTGCCAAAAGTATTTATTCCATTAAACATATACAAAACAAGCAAATGTGCTTCAGGTGCCAGGTTGTACCTACCTATCAGGGCTCAAAATGAAAGAAAGGATTCATCTGAATTATATTTTCAGAACATATACATGTTTTTCATCACTGTTAACGCAGACCTTCATCTTGCGTCCACCACCCCCCACATTTGAGTATTTTTTTTTTTTCACAAGGTTTTTGTGCCTGGGCGAGAATGAGGTTTGCACTCCCACCCGGGTTCTACACAGGTGCAAGGCTTTAGATCCCGGGGGGGGTGAACCCTGTGGGAAACCTGCACACAGGGGCTTGCCCATGCCTGTGCAAAGACAGTGCCGGTATTTTGTGCCCAAACCTTGTCTGTGCATGCTTGGAAACCCCCAAACCCATGTGTGCAGTTGTGGAGCAGGGCTCTGCTGGACGAAGAGAAGTGCTGCAGGGACCGATCAACAAAGATGACGGTGCTAGAGGGGGATTTGGGTGGAGGTGTGTGGACCAAAGGTAAAGGGGTAGTTTCTCTTTAATCTAATCGCACCATTTGCTAAGGCCATTTTATTAAAAGTGTTTAATAGAGTATCCTTCCATCTTAGACAGAATTTTTACCCTTGATGAAGTACAGACCGACCTCTAAAATGTGGTGGCTTTAGTTTTGGATACATTTGTTGGGATAAATACTTTGGACTCTGGATCCTTTTATGTGGCACTCTTAAGTAGCCCATAGATTGTGCGATCTTCTTTCCTTCCACCACGTGTGGAAGGAAAGAAAATTGCTGGATTCCCCCATCAACACTGTCTGTGTTGATGCAATTTTCTTCCTTTCAAGAAAATGGCACAATTGTGTTCTGCCGGCAGGGAGTCTTCCCGGCCAGCAGATCACAATAATTACTGCAGCGGCTATAGCCCCTGGAAGTATTCATTTGTAAAAAATCTGAGATTGGTTGTATCCAAGTTGAGTGACTTGGATACAACATGCCCAGGGGCTGACTGGTAACTTTTGGCCCAGGGGGCAAGTACAAACCAGAGGCCCATGGTGCAGTGACTCGGCCCTCCTCCCACTCTCCCTCTTCCTGGCCTCCTCCTGAACCCCATTCCAGGCTGAAGCTCCATGCCAGGCACTCTCTACTCACTGGCCAAACTTGTGGCTGGTCGGGGGAGAAGAGTCTCCAGTGGGACATGGAACCGGCCTCTGCTCAGACACTCCTCAGTTTACACCATCCCGCCCGGGGGGAGGCTTGCACTGTATCCTTGTCTTCATCCCGCACTCAGTAGGTTAGCGTTTTTACTTCTTTTCACCAGGAATCCTTTAGGCATGTCTGTGGCAGAAGCAGTGCAGCCTTTTTACGGGGCACCAGAGCGGCCCGGGGGGCAATTGACCCCCTGCCCCCTGGCCCAGTCCTCCCCTGAACATGCCTGCCCATAGATTGATCGAATCTCAGCCGGTTCAGCAAGAATTCAATCCATCTATAGCCGGCTTAACTCATTTTAAAAGCCCAAACTGGCGGTCCAATGCCTGAGAGCATACTAAATGGATCCACTTTGCTCCACAAGCCTGATTCAGAAGGAACCAAAGATCTAGCACCTCCCATCGAACACTCTGTATTGCCTAGGATATGACAGGTTCACTTTAATAAAGAGGTGCACAGCTGGTAAAAATGCAATATACTATAGCAAATCAATTTAACTTTTGATTGCATTAATCAGAAAAGCAGAACATTTTTTACTGCAAGTTATGCTTTGACAGCCCCCTCAAATGGGTCGCAAAATGATTTCCTAACTGCCTCCATAGTAGATGCTCTTCCGGTCCTAATCCTAAACAGCACCGGGCAGATAAAAAGGTGAACCAGGGCCTCCCTTAGTATTATCTACTAGTTTAAATGTAAAAGGCAGCAAAGACAGGATATGAGCGAAAAGACACAGAATGGCATGCAGAGATCATGACATGAAACAGATTCGGGAGCACAAGACGTCTACATTCTGACAGATGGATAATTACAGAGAGTCAATGCAAAGGCAATAGGCCATCCAGATTCACTTAAAGCAACAGTAATGAGAATTCCAAAAAATAAATGTACAAAAATATTAACCACTTCTGGACTGGAAGATTTCACCCCCCTAATGACCAGGCCATTTTTTGCGATTCGGCACTGCGGTACTTTAAGTGGATCTATTGTTGCTTGGGTGGTATTTTGTAACAAACGGTCCATTGTTGCTGGGGGGGGGGATAATGTTGTGTAGAGGATCTATTGTTAATGGGGTGGGTCTAGTGTCACTGGGGGTATCCATAACTGCCGGGAGGGGGGGCCTATTGTTGCTGGGGTGAGGTCTATTGTTGTGGATTGAGGTCTAATGTTGCTGGGGTGGGTTTAGTGTCCTTGGGGGTATCCATAAATGCTGGGAGGGGGGGGGGGGGCTATTGTTGCTGGGGTGAGGTCAACTGTTGCTGGGATGAGGTCTACTGTTGCTGGGGTGAGGTCTACTGTTGCTGGGGTGAGGTCTATTGTTGCTGGGGTGAGGTCTATTGTTGCTGGGGTGAGGTCTACTGTTGCTGGGGTGAGGTCTACTGTTGCTGGGGTGAGGTCTACTGTTGCTGGGGTGAGGTCTACTGTTGCTGGGGTGAGGTCTATTGTTGCTGGGTGGGTCTAGTGTCGCTTGGGGTATCCATAACTGCTGGGAGGGGGGCCTATTGTTGCTGGGGTGAGGTCTATTGTTGCTGGGTTGAGGACTTTTGTTGCTGGGGTGAGGTCTATTGTTGCTGGGGAGAGGTCTACTGTTGCTGGAATGGGGTCTATTGTTGCTGGTGGAGGGGATCTATTGTTGCTGGCTGCAGAGAATCTATTTTACTGTTTTATTTGTTATCATTAACAAATCCCATACAAATTATTTAGCACCACAAAATGATATTTGGGTCTGCACTCTCTACAAGGGCCGGTACTGAGGTATGTGTAGGGGGTGGAACCAAGGGATGGTGCTCGGAGGTGGGTAAGGGGCGGAGACAAGGGGGGATTTCCCACACCCATTCTCTGAGGAAAAAAAAGCCCTGGTCTTATACAGAATTTCAAATGTACAAAAAATGTTTTAGTCCTAAAAATAATAAAAACACATTTTCTTTAGAAAACCACTAACTGTTGCTTTTAGTAATCTTTCAGGATTGAATTTCATTCAAATAAAATAAATGACAAATATGAAGGCCCCATTCATGGATACAAAAAACAAGCTTCATTTCTTAGACAGATGTTCAAGCACATGGGATGAACAATGGAAATGGAGATTAATCATTCCATAGGCACACCACCTGCACTGAGTCAGCGCCGGGGCTGGGGTTGGCCCCCCACTGGGTCGTCTTGGGACCCCCTGTGTTGACCCAGGAGTTGGACCGATCCAAACCCTGCTCCCATGGCAGACAGCAGTAGGGAAAGGAGAGATGTTATAGGTTATTAGAGGATCAAATCAAAAGGAGAGAAATATTTGGGCAAAGAGCGGAGTGCATTAGTTTCTGTTAACAATAAAAAAATATAAAAGTGTGACAGATTAAACAGATTAATTCATATCAAAACAGCAAACAATATAGCATTTCTGATTATTTTTCCTATACAAATAACTAGGCTCAGGCACACAAGTGAATACTGTTGGTACTTTAAAAGAGACAACGACCGATGGCTACTGCATGAATCAGCTGGACTCGTTGTCGGGAATGGTCCAATTCACCTTAATGTTGAGCAAAGCTTGTTATGAACGCAGAGCAACATAGTACTACAACCTGCTTCAGAAAAAAAAAAAATTGTTTAGCTGATAATGATTTAAAGAAGTTGTCTCATGGGCACTGAAAAATGAAACTCTGGTTCATTGATTCATGTAGAAATACATATTTTTGCTTCTCCAAAGAAATGCAATTGGGCAGGAAAATCCCTTCTTTATCTCTGAATGTCAGCTCCTCCCCTGCCATAAGCCCAATTTGTGGACATTCCTACTGTTATGCTCAGGCATAGCTCCGTTGTAAGTGTGCCTGTCTTTTAGTAAAGGGCTTGTTCACAAGTGCGGCAGATACTGCTGATCCTCTGAAAAATGATGCCGACTCAGATTGCTTTTTCTTTATCTCTGAATGTCAGCTCCTCCCCTGCCATAAGCCCAATTTATGGACATTCCTACTGTTATGCTCAGGCATAGCTCCGTTGTAAGTGTGCCTGTCTTTTAGTCAAGGGCTTGTTCACAAGTGCGGCAGATACTGCTGATCCTCTGAAAAATGATGCCCCACTCAGATTGCTTTTCAAAGATGAGAAGGCAGTGAGAATATGTCAACTCCTCGCCAACTTGTTTAACCTTATAATTGCCATACTATCGTGCATTTTACGTGATTGTGGCGCTTCCAGTGCATCCCGACTGTATTAGTCACGTTCAGTGTTGGCACCACCCTCGGAAAGTGGCATGCTGTTAAAAGTTTTGCCGCAGCTTTCAAAACACAGCATTGATGTGAGCAGCTGTATCTTTAGTGTTTGTGTAGGCCAGGGGTCTTCAAACCATGATTCCAAACACAGTATCTCTCCTGCGCTCAAGTGGTATGCGGGAAGGTGAGTGGTCTGAATGGTCTTTTTAGCACCCTCAGGACGAAGGGTATGCAAAAACACCAAAAAAAAGTATCCAAAAAAAGACCACAACAAGAGAAGAGCGCCCCGACCTTGTGCATTACCACTAAAAAGTTTATTAAAATCGCAATGGATAGCGTACATTATGCTCACAAACTAGTATGTATACATGCATGTAGGAAATAGGAACCAATCGCCTCCAGAACACTTCTCTACTGCTGGATGGCGTCCACAAAGACCTGGCTTGGCTTGCGCGTTTCAAAGGGAGAACCCTCTTTCTCAGACCCAAAATCGCCTCTCAGATTTTGGCTCTGAGGAAGAGGGTTCTCCCTCGAAATGCGCAAGCCAAGCCAGGTCTTTGTGGACGCCATCACCCCATCCAGCAGTAGAGAAGTGTTCCGGAGGCGACTGGTTCCTATTTCCTACATGCATGTATACATCTTAAGTTTGTGAGTATAATGTACGCTACCCATTGCGATTTTAATAAACTTTTAAGTGGTAATGCACAAGGTCAGTGCGCCCTTCTCTTATTGTTGTCTTCAAACTATGGCCCTCCATTTGTTCAGGAACTACAATTTCCATCATGCCTAGTCAAGTCTGTGACTGCCTCATGGGACGTGTAGTCCCCCAACAGCTGGAAGGCTGTAGTTTGAGGATCCCTGGTGTAGGCAATTGGGAGGCAGGAAAACTGCAGCTCAAAAACCTGCTTTACAGCCCACCAACCTCACGTGTGAACATAGTTACATAATTGGTAAGGTTGAATAAAGACACTAGCCCATTCAGTTCAGTGTGTGTGTGTGTGTTCATGTCGATAACCATTTCCCATATCCCTGTATATTGTGTTCACTAAGATGCACATCCAAGAGTTTTTTTTTACTTCCTGCGGACACCACCAATTGTGGAAGGGACCTCCACATCCTTACCGCCCTAACAGTGAAAAACCTCCTATGTACCTTAAGGTTAAACCGCCAATTTCATTGTGTGGCCCCGTGTTTTCCTAGAATCCCTGAGACTAAATAGGTTTCTACCCCCGCTGGGATCACCACTGAGGTATTTGTATATTGCTATCATATCCCCTCTCTGAACGAGTGCAGATGTTTTCAAGACCGTCTTCTGTACTTGCTGAAAATATCCCTAGACTAAAAAATGAAACCGAATACAGTTATCACATAACATGTGTTGTCCTGCATTAACGCAATTCCATCAGCCCTACATCAGCATAACTGTGTCCCATGGCTAAAGAATGAGAAGCTCTGCTCACCATAGAGATGCAATGGAAGCGATCTTTAAAACACTGACCTGAGTCTGAGCACCGGCCATTCAAGTCTCTTCAGGTCCACATAATGTATTCACCTGTGTGCATGATACTTCCATGGGTCAGTCCACCCAGAACTGGCATCTCAGATTTTGGTTGTACCTGCAGTGCCCAACAACCGAACGGATTTGTGTGCTTGGGTCCCCCTGTCTGCATTATAGTCTGATTCTCCCTGACATTTATTTTACATCATAAAGAATCTAACAGAAGTGTATAAAAACCAGGAGCACAACAGATAAGAAGCCAGCGGGAGATCCCGACCACCAGGCTTCACCTACAATAGAAATATCACTTTCTGTGGACTGACCCTTTTCATAAAATACAATGTACACAGTGCAGCAACCTTTACATGCTTTTAGATATTTTATATATGCATTAGATGACAACTCCATATAAAAAAAAAACATTTTGCAAATTTTTTTGTAACAAGAATTCAAGAGCATAAAATGCTTGTTTGTCGACTGATAGATGCCTAAAAGCTTTGAGATTGCTTTGCATATTTTGCATCCCTTTCCAGCCCTATGCAGATCAACTACACTTGATCATATGTCTTCAGAGAGCTCCCTTTTAGGCCCCTATCACACTTGTCCTGCGACTTGTCCTGCGATTCGGAACTGCTAAGTAGCAAGACAAGTCGTACTCCATGATTTCCAATGAGTACCGTTCATTTCTGTACGACTTCAAATCGCAACGACTTCAACCGTAACTCCACTTTTGTTGAGAAAAAAAAAACGTTCCCCTCTGGGTGATCTCTGTACATTACAGGGATTTTAACAAACTTTGTTGCAGATTCCTACCTTTTGTTATTCTGAAGAAATCATTGTTTGTTCCTCTGTGCTGAGTGGGTCTAATAGGAGTGGTTTCATAATTATCTATCATCTGTAGCAGCTGCAGAGCTGAGGAAATCTGCTGGGCCTGCATCCCTTTAGATGTGTTCCTATTGGGAGTATCTCACCAAAAATGACATTTTTTCTGCAGGGGATGCCAGAAATCTGACTTGTATCTTAGGGTCCTTTCACATGGGCGTTCGTTTTTTTTGTCCGTTCAGTCATTTTTTTTTTTTTAAACAGACACGGATGCACTTTTTTAGGGTCCGTTCCGTTTGTCATCCCATCCGTTTGCGGATGATAAACGGACATAATGTATGTCTGTGGGATTGCGGAGGTTAGTGGATGACACCGCTGACATCCGTTTTTGCGTCCGTTCTGTTTTTTAAACGGAAGAAAAATAGGGTTCTCTTCCGTTCCAAAAAACAGAACTGATCGGAAAGGACGCAAATCGGATGTCAGCGGATGGTCATCCGCAATCCCATAGACATACATTATGTCCGTTTTTCATCCGCAAACGGATGGGGTGATATGCGGACCGCCTGTGTGAAAGGACCCTTAGGCAGACTTCTGGGAAAATCGGTGAGCCAATCCCACAAGCAGGAAAATTGGATTTTTGTAAGATCTTACCGTAAAATCCTTTTCTCTTAGCTCATTGACAGACGTAGTCCTCTTTGATTCACATCAATTGGGTTATGCTGCCTCCGCAGGAGTAGGACTAGGCAGAAAGAAAAAACGTTCTGGCTCCACCCTAGGGGCAGTCCCAGAGGGTATATCCTCTTCCTGTCTGCTACAGAGAATCAGTTCTGTTACGAAGCAGTGTCAGAGAATTTAACCCAACCCAACTCAATGATAGAGGGGCGGGTACTACGTCTGTCAATGAGCTAAGAGAAAAGGATTTTACGGTAAGATCTTACAAAAATCCAATTTTCTCTGTCGCTCATTGACAGACGTAGTCCTCTTTGATTCACATCAATTGGGACATCCAGAAGCAGTGCCACAAATGAGGGGTGGGATTGACAGAAATCAAAATCCAATCTAGAAGGCCCAACCGGAGCCAACCAGAAGTATCAAGGGACTCATCGAGCAAACAGATGAGACCTACCCCACAAATCCTCGAGGTAGACCAACAGTCTCCTCAAACAGCGGCCTGCAGGAAACTTGCGGCCAGAAGAGGCATCTGACGATGCCCTCACATAAACCTTATACAATCTTGTAAAGGTATGAACCGACGACTAGGTAGTCGCCTTGAAAACCTGAACCACTGACGCCTGATGGCGGAAGGTCCAGGAAACACTAAGCGCCCGCGTAGAATGCGCCTTAACAGGGAACGGGGGATCCCGACCCTTAGATAGAATAAGCCTATACCACCGTCTGTCTGATCCATCTAAAGATGGTCGCGGCAGAAACAGGCAACCCCTTCTTAGGGCCATCCGTGATCACAAACAGTGAATCCGTCTTACAAAATGAATCCGTAGTATTCAAATATATCCTGATCCAGGGCTGCTGTTAGAAATCGCGGGGCCCCGTACAGACTACCTGGCAGGGCCCCCCAAGAAAATATTAAAGATATATTTAGCTAAAATTACAACAAAATCACTATTATCAGACACAAATATAACATAACTCACATAATTCCTGCTAAATCTAAAAAAAAAAAAAAACTATGTTAAATAAAAATGAAGATGAGAAAAATATACAGGCTGGGCAGTTGGAGCTCAGTGATCAGAGAGACAGAGAGAGAAACAAAGTTACAATTTACAAATAAACTCCTGAGCAGAGATAAGTGCTGGGAGGGGGGCCCACACAAGGGAGGGGGATTAGTGAGGGACGACTGTCTCTTTCTCAGCAGATAAAAGCTGATAGCAGGGAGAGGGACAGATCAGATTCAGGTGCTGGAGGAAGATTTCTGTATTTGTTGTCCATCACTAATCCCCCTCTCTGTGTGGGCCCCCCCCTGTGTGCTCGGGCCCCCTACAAGAATGTTGGTGGTCCCCCCCTATCAGCGGCCCTGTCCTGATCGCCCGAACCACATCCAAGGAATGCAACGCAATTCTCGAGGATGATTGGGCTAAGGACATAGGAAAGACAATACAATGTCCTCATTCAAATGAAACTTTGAAACCACCCTAGGAAGGAAGGATGGATTCGGATGAAGAACAACCTTATCCCTATGAACCACCAGATCTGGGGAACAACAGGATAATGCAGCCAGTTCTGACACCCTGCGTGCAGAAGTGATAGCCACCAAGAAGGCCACCTTCTGGGATAAAGTAAGCAAGGGAATCTCCCTGATATTTTCAAAGGGAGGTGTCTGACTAGACAGAAAAAAACTGATTCTCTGTAGCAGACAGGAAGAGGATATACCCTCTGGGACTGCCCCTAGGGTGGAGCCAGAACGTTTTTTCTTTCTGCCTAGTCCTACTCCTGCGGAGGCAGCATAACCCAATTGATGTGAATCAAAGAGGACTACGTCTGTCAATGAGCGACAGAGAAATTATGTTTCTGGGGGTGCGGTCAGTATACATTCTGTGTACAGAACAGCTCCAGGCGGCCATATTGCATTGCATTTTCAGAAAATTACAACAGCTGCAGATTGAAAAGGAAAGGTAATTTTTAATAACATTCAATTACAATATGATTTGTGTCACAATTGTATACGCTATATTGTTTTTTCTTTATTTGCTATGTTTTTTCCTCACAAAAGTGGAGTTACCCTTTCAAAATAGTCCCTGCACTACTTTGGGCCGATTTAAATGCATTTTGAGGTCCACAGACATAGGCATTGCTTCAAGTCCAGTCAAAATTGCGGCAAAAAAAAAAATTGCTGTAAGATCGTGCGACTTTTAGGTCACATAAGTGTGGGAGGGGCCTTAATGAGGCATGGATCACATCAGCTGATGCTTCTTATGAACAGCAATCTTAAAATGTTTAGGTGTCTTCCATCAATCAAAGTAGCTCCAAACCACACCTTTGCACTCATTTCATTACTTGGGACTCCAGGTATGCATACCACTGGCTCCAATTTCTTTGAAGTGATTAGTCTATGGGTTCACTTACTTTTTCCTCCAGCACTGTGAATGTTTAATGGGTGTGTTCAATAAAGACACAAGAAATCAGAAGTGTTATCAGCCTAAAGTGGTTATAAAGGTAGAAGGCATTAAGGTATATAAAACCTTCTGGGTGCAGCTTCCCCCCCCCCCCCCCCCGTCCTCCTTTATATTTACCTGAGCCCCATCTCGATTCAGCGATGTGCAGGAGAGCAGCGGATCTCACAGATCTCTGTCTCCTCATTGGCTTACACAGCAGCGGCTGTCAGAGAGCGGGGCCAAGCCGTGCTCCGTGTGTAAATGGTCACTGTCTATTCACAGGAGCGAGCCTGTTCGAGTAACCCCATAACAAGCGGCTCGCTATTGGGGGAGCTTGGCATAAGGGAGGAGCCAGGAGCACCAGCGGGGGACCCAAAAAGAAGAGGATTGGGGCTGCTCTGTGCAAAACTATTACACAGACCATGTTTGTGATTAAAAAAAAAAAAATGTAAATGCATTGTGCTTGTCTATTGTTAGAACCAGTTAACGCCAAGGGGTTCACATACTTTTTCTTGCACTGCACCGTCTGCTTAGGAACGTCCACTCTCATGCTGACATTCACCCATCAAATAATTTAGATATTTGCATAACTCCTGCCAGGAGCCAGTGCACTGCTTAAGAGGCAGGGGGGCTGTGATCCCACCAGCCATGATCTGCCTGCATTGCATAGAGAAGCACAGAGAATATAAAACAAGGTGTGTAATGAAAATGAAAAGCTTTAGTTTAAAAAATTTGGATAGAGTAAAAGAAATCCCGGTCAGGTTTTTTCTGTCATCTGTGTCGGCTTGGGGAGATTTCCCTTTACTTCTTACCCTGTAGAAACAACAGGGAGTGAGATGAGAACTCGCCAAAAAGTGAGGAAAATCGCCTCCTACAGGCTGTCGCCGAAACAGACGCTTTCCCTCTATTCCTGTTCCGGGATTTCCTATCACTTTCTGTACTGGAGACAGCTGTTCATCAGAACAATTAAACTGCATTCACACCTCGGCGTTTTAAATCGTGGGCAGATTTGCCGTAATTATGACCGCGATTTCAAAACGGCGAGGTGTGCAGGACGCATGTCGTCCCCAAAAAAAGTTCAGGAGCTACTTTTGGGCAACATTCATGGCAGAACCGCAATTTTAGGTGGCATTCAAATGAATGGCATCTCAAATGTGCATCCTGCGATTTGTCATTTACACCTCGCCGCTTTGAAATTGCGGGCAGAATCGCAGCAAATCTGCCGCAATTCAAAACGCCAAGGTGTGAATGCAGCCTTCGAGAGGAAAAATCTCCCCAGTAGGGATACCGGCAACAATGAAACCCTGACAGCTTTTCCAACTAGGGAGGCTCCAATGTTGGTACCGAGTATTTGTACCAAAATACCCCAAACCCGAATACCCAAAACCGATACCTCTGCGGTGCGATTTGAGCCCATACAAAATGAATGGGCTCAAATCACACTGCAAAGAATCGCATGTGACTTGAACAGTAAAGCGATGAGATTCCTTTCAGAATCGCATGCGGTTTGCCGCACCGCTCCTGTGTGAACCCAGGCTTGTTGTAGTGATTGGGTTCAAACAGGAATGGTGGGGGAAACCACATGCAATTCGGACAGGAATTGCAGAGCATCCCTGTTCACACTTGTGTGGCGCAGGACACCGCATGTGATTCACACAGGAATCGCACCACATTCCTATACAAATCACATACGATGTCTGTGCAGTGTGATTTGAGCCATTCATTTTGTATGGCTCAAATCGCACTGCATCCACACCATAATGGTGCAGGGCCCTTTTTTTTTTTGCCGCACCAGAATCGGATCGCATGGTTGTGAATAGGATTCAGACAATCGAACTGCGTTTTGCAAGCTGTTTTGGGGTATGTCATTAATTTAACCACTTCTGGACCAGAAGGTTTTACCCCCTTAATGACCAGGCCATTTTTTGAGATTCGTCACTGCGTTACTTTAACTGACAATTGCGCGGTCATTCAATGCTGTACCCAAATAAAATTGATGTTTTTTTCCCCACAAATGGAGCTTTGTTTTGGTGGTATTTGATCACCTCAGCGATTTTTATTTTTTGCTCTATAAACAAAAAAAGAGCGACAATTCTGAAATAAAAAAAAAAAATAAAAAATCTAATTTTTTCATCTTTTAGGCCATTTTATATTCTGCTACATATTTTTGGTAAAAGAAAAATCCCAATAAGTGATTATTGATTGGTTTGCACAAACTTATCGCGTCTACAAACTAGGGGAAAGTCATTTTTATAAAAATGTGTATTTTTTTTTTTACTAGTAATGGCGGCGATCTGCGATTTTTAACGGGACTGCGACATTGAGGCGGACAGATCGCACCCCTAACTGACATATTTAACACTTTTGGGGAGACCAGTGACATTACTACAGTAATCAGTGCTAAAAATATGCTCTGTTACTGTAATAATGAAACTGGTAGGGATGGGGTTAACACTAGGGGCGATCAAAGGGTTACATGTGTGCCTAGGGGAGTGTTTTCTAACTGTGGGGGGATGAGTTTGTACCATCAACACAGAGACCTGTGATCCTAAATAGCAGGAACACTGGAGCTCTGTGTTGATAGCAGAGAGAACAACGGTCTGCTGTGTTTACAATGGCAGGCTGCTGTTCTGTCTCCATGGTGAAAGATCGCGGGTGCCCAGCGGCAATCGCGGCCACCGGACCCGCTGATCCTCTTCTCCAGCAGCAAATGGGTGCGCGTGCCCCCATTTATGGTCACGCAATGCGACGTACAGTTACGTCATTTCGTGGGACAGAACTGACCTGCAGCAGTATATATATAATGCTGGCGGTCAGTAAGTGGTTAACATTGGCATCTGCAGCAGTTCGCATGAACGCCGTGCGATTTTAATGCGGTATGGGAAATGCCCAGGACTCGCTGCGTTCCTGCATTGCATATTTGTGAACTGAGGCTCAAATCGCGTATGATTCTTTGCAGTGTGATTTGAGCCCAATCATTTTGCATGGGCTCAAATCGCACTGCAAAGGTATCGGTACTTGTCGGTAAAAAAAAAAAAAAAAAAAAACGTTATCGGTGCAACCCTAGTTCTAACCCTTCTTCCATTTGTTCATAACAATAAAGTTTTGGATTTAAAAACGTTTTAATTTTGGATGCAATTATTTCAGATGAACCCCTGAAAAGTTTACCTATGTATCATTTCATTTCCTTTTTATGAATGTAATTTGTAATTCAGTATAAAGTCGTCAGTGCAGGAAGATTCCTGCGGCCGATCCAGTTCATACTGCAAGCGGCTGGCGTAATTTCACGTGTCCTCAGCTCAGACATTCGCTGAGGTCAGGGGTGTACGACCTGCGGGAGATTGTGAAACGCACGGTAAAGTCTGCTGCAAACTACCCCTGATCTATGAAAACCCCCACCTGCCTTACATAAGCAGCTAATGTACTTCCACTGATGATGAAATTTCTTAAAAAGGACCCGCTGCATTGAAAGACATTCTGACATTCTTCACTAATAATTTAATCCTTGCTTTAACACATTATATGGCCTAAAGTATGTGGACAGCCATCCAAATGACTGAGCTCCAGTGCTTCCAGTGAAGGACACTGCTAAAACTGAAGCTTAATCTGCTTCTTTTCTCCCCACCCAATCAACATACTAATGACATTTTCAATTAAGATTTTTTCGTTTTCAATACACACCTCATTTTAGGCCCGGTGATGTCAGTACTGGGTCTCTGTGCTTCTCTATGCAATGACGGTGAAGCTGGTGGGAAGGGCTGGCAGGGTGCTGTACATAGTTTGCTGAATACATCTCAGCACCCTGACTCAGTAATCTTCTCAAGTGCCGGGACGCAAGCAGAGGGCTGGTTTGGGGAGGGCTGTGCAGATATCTAAATGCCTTTGTGTGTAGGTGTCAGTCTGGAGGAGTGGGTATTCCTAGGAAGGTAGCAATGTTTTGTCATTTATTTTAGTGTAAGAATAGTGCCCCATCATTGGTGTCAGTGGGAGGAATAGTGCTTCATCATTGGTGTCAGTGGGAGGAATAGTGCCCCATCAGTGGAAGGAATAGTGTCCTATCAATGTTAGTGGACGGAATAGTGCCCCATCATTGGCGTCAGTGAGAGGAATCGTGTCCCATCAGTGCCATCAGTGGAAGGAATAGTGTCCTATCAATGTTAGTGGGAGGAATAGTGCCCCATCAGTGCCATCAGTGGAAGGAATAGTGCCCCATCATTGGTGTGAGTGGAAAGAATAGTGCCCCATCATTGGTGTCAGTGGGAGGAATAGTGCCCCATCATTGGTGTCAGTGGGAGGAATCGTGTCCCATCATTGGCGTCAGTGAGAGGAATCGTGTCCCATCAGTGCCATCAGTGGAAGGAATAGTGTCCTATCAATGTTAGTGGGAGGAATAGTGCCCCATCATTGGTGTCAGTGAGAGGGATCGTGTCTCATCATTGGTGTCAGTGGGAGCAATCGTACCCCAGCATTGGTGTCAGTGAGAATCATTGAGTCCCATTATTGGTGTCAGTGAGAAGAATCGTATCACATCATTGGTGTTAGTGGTACGAATATTGCCCCATCAGTGCCATCAGTGGAAGGAATAGTGTCCTATCAATGTTAGTGTAAGGAATAAAGCCCCATCATTGGTGTCAGTAGAAGGAACAATGCCCCATCATTGGTGTCAGTGGGAGGAATAGTGCCCCATTGTTGGTGTCAGTGGAAGGAATAATGCCTCACTGTTGGTGTCAGTGGGAGGAATAGTGCCCCATCATTGGTGTCAGTGGGAGGAATAGTGCCCCATCATTGGTGTCAGTGGGAGGAATAGTGCCTCATCATTGGTGTCAGTGGGAGGAATAGTGCCCCATCGTTGGTGTCAGTGGAAGGATTAGTGCCTCATTACCGTTGGAAGCAAAGCGCCCCAAGAGCTGGATAAGCAAAGACAAGAAAATGGCCACATCTGGCCCATAGGCTGCAGTTTGGAGACCACTAGGCTAGATGGTGCCGGACGTCCTCCAGCCAGGAAATGAGGGAGGCTCCATCAGACTTGCTGCAGAATATAAAGCACATTGTGAGAAGCTCACAGTGTGCAATGAGATCAGACCAAGCAGTTTCAATAAAGAAGCAGAGCCTGTACAACTGTGCAAGACTAAAGGGAAGGCTGAAGTTTTGCAATAATGCAACATACAAATCATATTATAGAATTGTGAGAGCCTAAACTTGTCCTCTTTTCTGTGTTTCTGTGCACACTGAGCCTACTGAATAAAGACATGGTATGATGAGTTTGGTGTTGAGTGTCCTGCACTGAGCCCTGACCTCAACCCTACTGATCACCTTTGGAATGATTTGGAACACGGACTGTGAGCCAGGTCTTCTCATCCAATATCAGTACCTGACCTCACTAATGCTGAATAGGCACAACCTCCCCCCAGACACACTTCTTTATCTTGTGGAAAGGCTTCCCAGAGGAGCGGGGGCTGGTATAGCTGCAAAAGGGGAAGAACTCCATATTAATATTTTGGAATGGGATCTCCGTCAGGATCATATAGGTTTGATGGTCAGGTCTCCGGAAACTTTTAATCCTATAGTGTATTGCCTTGCATACAGGATGTCTTATTTCCTGATCGAGTAATACCTGAACAGTTATGTTAAAATAATATATCCACTGAAACTGTGGGTACTTTGTTCAAAGAAAATCACAACCCTGTGTAAAAACTAAAGTGGACCTCCAACCAAAACGTGTGCAGAACTGCCAACAAGCAGGGACATTGATGGCAAACAGAACCTTACAGGGGTTTAAACTAGTGATCGACCGATATCGGTTTTTCGTTGCGGATACCGATATTTTGGCCAATGCATATCGGTATCGGCCAATATGCGCCAATATTTTTGTACTTTTAAAACATTTTTTTTTTTTACTTGACAGGTACTCTTGTGGAGGGATCTGGGTGTCTAAAAGACCCCAAACCCCTCCTCTGCACTTAAAAGCATTTTAATTTAAAGCGTTTTGAATGATGTTATTTTGTTTTTAATCTGGCGCCGAGTAACCAGAAGCGATGTCATGCTCTCCCGGTGGGACGGAAGACCCGGGCAAGCAGCGGAAGGCAGTGGGAGGGAGGGTGACGTCCCTTCCAGCTCCTTGTAATGACAGCCGAGCGGCTTCTCAGCCCCATCGGTTGTCATTACAAGACAGCCGACCGTCGGCTATGGACGCCGGCACTGGGGTGATGATTCTAGCTGCAGGCATCACTCCGGTACAGCACTTTCCCGAAATATCGCCAATATCAGTAACCTCAGGGGCCGATTCCGATATATCGGGGAAAGTGCCTATCGCCCCCCGATATATCGGTGTTGCTGTTACTTGGTCGATCCCTAATTTAGACTTGCACAGCTGTACAGGCTCCTCTCCAGGACTGAAATTGCTTACTTGGATTTCACTGCACACAGTGAGCTTCTCACAATGTGCACTAGAACCTACAAATCAACTAGAGCCCACCTTATTTCTTGGTGGGGGGATATCCAGCTCTATTTAGTTCCTCCCCCATCCCAGCCTGACTGTCCTTGGCCCGTCCCTTTCATTCATTGGATTTCAGTCCTTCCAATCTTCCACCCACGACATCAGCATTCACATTCCTGGTGGTGAAACCTAAACACTTCATATGAAGTCCCAGCCATAGAATCTTCCCATACCTTGCTGCCAATGATTGCTCGGACTTCATCGTCAGGCGATGTAGGAGTCCCCGATATGTCAGGATTGCTGTTGCTAAGGCTCCTTGAGCGATTTAAATTAAGGCTTGCTGGCCTGTTTGCTGACCGTGCCATAGTGGCGTAGTGCATGGAAGCCCCCAGACCTCCGGGTCCTGAAAGTAGGAACATTAGAAACAGACAAAGCGTAAACTGTAGATGGTTACATAAAAAACAGAGCATGGTTATACCATGGAAATGAAAAATTAAGAGCATATAAAGCCACATCAATGGACTTCTCCAATTTGCTCCACTTTGGTATGTTAAAGCGGACCTTTCAGCTTGGGCAATGCCGGGACAAGGTCACCTAGAGCCCAGGGCCAACATGCCAAACTACGCATTGTGTTTAAGTGAAAATCCCCCCACAAAAACACTGAGCACTAATCTGAAAGCTTATCCCCTAAGCATAAACCACCCCCCTGCACAAATCCCCCCTCTCAGCAAAAATCTTGCCCCCCCCCCATATCCCCTAAGGCTCAATATTCACTCCTCCATGCACAAATCCTCTACCCTTAAAATGTCACCTCCTAATACACATCTCCCCCTAACTTAAAATTTCCCTTCCCAGCACAAATCCCCCCCTCCTAGCACAAAGCTTTACCCCCCGTCCTAACATAGATCCCTCTAAATCACCACTGTTAGCACTCCCCCCCAAAAAAAATGTCCCCTTCCAACACAAATCCCCTCCCCCCTAGCCTCCTTGTGCCCCCCCCCCCCTGCACATCACACGATACTACAGTGCCCAGGGCAACTGTCCCTCCTGCCCACCCCTTGTCCCAGCCCTGAGCTCGGGGACAAGGCCTGCTTATTTAAGGTGCCCCCCTCCCCTTCCTAAAACCCTGCATGAAAATGTAAAAAAAAAAGAAAAAAGTTAGATAATATGCTTAGCTTTCCTTTTAGCCCACTGTTGGCTGATTCTGAGTCACAGGAGAGCACAAGTAGGTGCACACTCATAATTACATAGTCAGTTTGAAGAAAGAAAAAAAAAGACACAAGTCCATCTAGCGCAACCAATAAAAAAAACAAAAAAAGCACAACCATACAATCCCATATACACAATCCTTTACCCGCAGTTGATCCAGAGGAAGGCGAAAAACCCCAGCAAAGCATGATCCAATTTGTTACAGCAGGGGAAAAAATTCCTTCCTGATCCCCCGAGAGGCAATCAGATATTCCCTGGATCAACTTTACCTATAAATATTACTACCCATTTATATTATGTACACCTAGGAAAGAATCCAGGCCTTTTTTAAAGCAATCTAGTGAGCTGGCCAAAACCACCTCTGGAGGGAGTCTATTCCACATTTTCACAGCTCTTACTGTAATGAAACCTTTCCGTATTTGGAGATGAAATCTCTTTTCCTCTAGATGTAAAGTGTGCTCCCTTGTCCTCTGTGTTGACCTTAAAGTGAAAAACTCAACACCAAGTTCACTATATGGACCCCTTATGTATTTATACATGATGATCATATTCCCCCCTTAATCTCCTCTCCTCTCCTCTAGAGAGAATAAATTCAGTTCCTCTAATCTTTCCTCATAGCTGAGCTTCTCCATGCCTCTTATCAATTTGGTTGCCCTTCTCTTCACTTTCTCCAGCCCCCCGATATCCTTTATGAGAACTGGTGCCCAAAACTGAACTGCATATTCTAGATGAGGTCTAACTAATGATTTGTACAGGGGAAAAAATATATCTCTCTCTTTGGAGCCAATAGCTCTCCTAATACAAGAAAGGACTTTGCTTGCTTTGGAAACCACAGCTTGGCATTGCATGCTATTATTAAGCTTATGATCTACCAGAACACCCAGATCCTTCTCCGCTATGGATTCCCCCAGATCCTTCTCTGCTATGGATTCCCCCAGTTCTACTCCCCCTAGTATGTATGATGCATGCAGATTCTGTATTGTATTCCTGTGATCCAGAAGAGAAGTATGGCCAAAAAAAGCCTCTCATTTAAGTAGATAGACTCTATGTGTCATATCAAGGACTGAATCCATCTCTTTGACCATAGTAAAGTAATAAGTGAGGAGGCTTGAAGGTCATGACTGAAAATCCTTTAAAGTGGTTGTAAGCCCACTTTGTTGACATTTACCTATAGGTAAGCCTATATTAAGGCTTACCTATAGGTGCTGTAAATATCTCCTAAACTTGCACCGTTTAGGAGAGATTTACTTTTAATGCAGCCGACTACGTCATTGGCGCATGCGCTCTGAAGGAACGGCCACCCGTGCCGTTCCCTCAGAGCCCTGTGCCGTGAACGGTGGCTCCTGCGCGCATACGTGGGAGTGATGTCATCGCGCCTCCGGCCAATCAGATGGCCGGAGGATGAGAACCAGGAAGCAGGGCGGCCGAACATGTTGGCCGTCCTGTTGCTGAGCGGGCGGCACTGCGGGGGCTTCGTTCTAAGGTAAGTACTTCATAATGAGCTAGTATGCGATGCATACTAGCTCATTATGCCTTTGTCTTTTCAGGTTTTTATTTTTCTCATTTTTGTGCCGAGGGTTTACTTCCTCTTTAAAAAAAATATATATATATTTTTTCTACCTTAGAAAGTTGGTGGAAATTTAGGATTTAAAAAACAGAACCTAAGACAAAAAAACATTCTACTTGTAATCTGGTGTACAACAGAAATATATAGAACATATAACTGAACCTTCATGAATTACCTGGAGATGGAGAATTGGGGTCGGTGTTGGGAAGCCTGAACACGTAGTGAATATAAGATGCCAGGAGGTTATTCCGACCGTGCTGGTCCTGGTTTCCCTCCAGATTCTTGTGCAGTCTATTTGTGATGGAAGCCATTGACTCAAATGAGGCTTGTCCTAAGTTAACTAACAAGAGAAATATTTTATAGTTCTATCTGCAGCAAAAAAATGACAGCGGAAAGTGGGTGTCATGAGAGTCACTGTCCATTAAACGCGGACGTCTCAATCCCCCGTGCACACATACACTCATAAACTGGACACGTTTTTCTTACCCAGTCATTAATCTTTATCTAGTCAATGTATCACAACCCACTCTTGTTTTGCTGCTTAAGTTGTAACTTACCGAGCTGCCCGGCGATAACAGGAGGCCTTACGACCAAAAGGATCAATTTATCGAGCAGGAGGTGGAGGAACCGCACGACGGGCTCCAACTGTGCTGAGCTGAGGGCCAGGATGCTGTTTTTTAGTTCACTTTCCAAGTTGTTCTCCATAATTCTCATGTCGCCAATTCTTACCGGGAACATGTGCTCGTCCAGGGCGTGAACCAGTGCAAAGAACTTGTCTAGATACGAATCCTAAAAACAAAGATTTATGTGAAAATGTTAATGTTTACAAATCTGATTTTTCATTCCTCTGAAGACTCTTCACTTTGTTGAAGCAGTGCAGCCTCCTTTATACCAGTGGTCCTCAACTCCGGTCCTCAGGGCCCACTAACAGGCCAGATTTTAAGTATTACCTTGGGGAGATGCAGACTAGAATACTGCAATCACTGAGCAGCAAATGATATCACCTGGGATGTATTTCAGTTATCTTGCAAACCTGGCCTGTTAGTGGGCCCTGAGGAAAAATGTATTCAAGTAATAAAGCAAATCTCCTGCGCTCAAGTAGAATCTGACGGAGTAGAGAGAGGTGCACTTCAAACTCAAGTGGTAAAAAAGCTACTGTTCTTGCTGCCCCCTCAGGATCAAAGGTATCCAGAACCAACTGGGAGAAAAGACAAATTGTTGCAGCAATTTCTCTGGCTCTGAAGAAGGGAGTTCGCCCCTGAAACGCGTCAGCCCAGCCACAGCAGCCCCATGCGACCATCTGCAAGCCTATTTGCTACATATGGGACCTTGGCTACCTTGGAGATTGTATATGCAATGTTGATGTGTGTATTATCACACTAGTCTTGTGAGTATTCTGTACATCTTTTAATATTTTAATAAATGGTTTTAGTGGTGATGCACTAGGTCGGTGCGCCCTCTTTTCTTTTTTCTTTTTGTCTTTTCTCCCAGTGGGCCCTGAGGGCCAGGGTTGAGGACCACTGCTTTAGAAGACTTACAATTTGACACTTCAGGTCAGATGCTGGTGTCCCCTGCAGCACAATATGGTTTCATCTTCTGTTCCCTACATCATCACAGGGCCTAGCAGTGGTGTAGGGGCCAATGGATGGAACCACAGCAACATGTAGGGGACATTTATTCATAAATGATCTAGAGGAGGGGATATCCAGCACAATCTCTGTATTTGCGGATGATACTAAACTAAGCATGCCAATATCTTCTATGCAGGATGTGGAAACCTTACAAGCGGACTTGGACAAAATAATGGGGTGGGCAACTACATGGCAGATGAGGTTTAATGTTGAAAAATGTAAAGTAATGCATTTGGGAGTCAGAAACACGAACACAAGCTACTCAAGCTAGGGGGGGAACCTCTGGGTGAGTCTAGGATGGAAAAGGACTTGGGGGTACTGGTAGACAACAGGCTTGGCAGTGGCATGCAATGCCAAGCCGCCACAAGCAAAGCCAACAGAATACTGGGATGTATAAAAAAGGGGATTCACTCCAGAAATAAAGAGATTATTCTCCCACTCTACAAGACTCTGGTCCGGCCACATCTGGAGTATGCTGTCCAGTTCTGGGCACCGGTCCTCAGGAAGGATGTGCTGGAACTGGAGAGAGTCCAGGGAAGGGCAACAAAAATAATTAGGGGAATGGAGGACATCCGCTATGAGGAAAGACTACAAGCACTGAACCTATTCTCTCTGGAGAAGAGACGATTGAGGGGGGATATGATATCAATGTACAAATACTGTACTGGTGACCCTAGCATAAGGAACAAACTATTCAGAGAAAGGGAATACAATAAGACACGTGGCCACTCACTAAAACTAGAGGAAAAACGGTTTAACCTTAAAATACGTAAGGGGTTCTTCACTGTCAGAGCAGTGGCGATGTGGAATTCTCTTCCACAAGCAGTCGTATCAGGAGGGAACATCGATAGTTTCAAAAAACTATTAGATGGGCACCTTTAAGACCACAACATACAGGGGTATTCAATGTACGGTTAACAGCAAACACACACACACATCATAGGTTGAACTGGATGGACTGATGTCTTTTTTCAACCTCACAAACTATGTATATGTAACATGGGCATCCAACATACTCCTTGAAGTGTCAAACATGAGAGATTGTGATGCATAGGAATATCTTTAGATATATATACAATGGGTACGGAAAGTATTCAGACCCCCTTAAATTTTTCACTCTTTGTTATATTGCAGCCATTTGCTAAAATCATTTAGGTTCATTCTTCTTCCTCATGAATGTACGCATAGCACCCCATACTGACAGAAAAACACAGAATTGTTGACATTGTTGCAGATTTATTAAAAAAGAAAAACTGAAATATCACATGGTCCTAAGTATTCAGACCCTTTGCTCAGTATTTAGTAGAAGCCCCCTTTTGATCTAATACAGCCAGGAGTCTTTTTGGGAAAGATGCAACAAGTCTTTCACACCTGGATTTGGGGATCCTCTGCCATTCCTCCTTGCAGATCCTCTCCAGTTCTGTCAGGTTGGATGGTAAACGTTGGTGGACAGCCATTTTTAGGTCTCTCCAGAGATGCTCAATTGGGTTTAAGTCAGGGCTCTGGCTGGGCCATTCAAGAACAGTCACGGAGTTGTTGTAAAGCCACTCCTTCGTTATTTTAGCTGTGTGCTTAGGGTCATTGTCTTGTTGGAAGGTAAACCTTCGGCGCAGTCTGAGGTCCAGAGCACTCTGGAGAAGGTTTTTGTCCAGGATATCCCTGTACTTGGCCGCATTCATCTTTCCCTCGATTGCAACCAGTCGTCCTGTCCCTGCAGCTGAAAAACACCCCCACAGCATGATGCTGCCACCACCATGCTTCACTGTTGGGACTGTATTGGACAGGTGATGAGCAGTGCCTGGTTTTCTCCACACATACCGCTTAGAATTAAGGCCAAAAAGTTCTATTTTGGTCTCATCAGACCAGAGAATCTTATTTCTCACCATCTTGGAGTCCTTCAGGTGTTTCTTTAGCAAACTCCATGCGGGCTTTCATGTGTCTTACACTGAGGAGAGGCTTCCGTCGGGCCACTCTGCCATAAAGCCCCGACTGGTGGAGGGCTGCAGTGATGGTTGACTTTCTACAACTTTCTCCCATCTCCTGACTGCATCTCTGGAGCTCAGCCACAGTGATCTTTGGGTTCTTCTTTACCTCTCTCACCAAGGCTCTTCTCCCCCCATAGCTCAGTTTGGCCGGACGGCCAGCTCTAGGAAGGGTTCTGGTCGTCCCAAACGTCTTCCATTTGAGGATTATGGAGGCCACTGTGCTCTTAGGAACCTTAAGTGCAGCAGAAATCTTTTTGTAACCTTGGCCACATCTGTGCCTTGCCACAATTCTGTCTCTGAGCTCTTCAGGCAGTTCCTTTGACCTCATGATTCTCATTTGCTCTGACATGCATTGTGATCTGGAAGGTCTTATTTAGACAGGTGTGTGGCTTTCCTAATCAAGTCCAATCAGTATAATCAAACACAGCTGGACTCAAATGAAGGTGTAGAACCATCTCAAGGATGATCAGAAGAAATGGAAAGCACCCGAGTTAAATATATGAGTGTCACAGCAAAGGTTCTGAATACTTAGGACCATGTGATATTTCAGTTTTTCTTTTTTAATAAATCTGCAACAATGTCAACAATTCTGTGTTTTTCTGTCAGTATGGGGTGCTATGTGTACATTCATGAGGAAGAAGAATGAACTTAAATGATTTTAGCAAATGGCTGCAATATAACAAAGAGTGAAAAATTTAAGGGGGTCTGAATACGTTCCGTACCCACCGTATATTTATTATATACATATAGTTTTTTTTTGCAGGGAAGGGTTTATAAGATTTTTTGGGGAGGTGGGGTCTCTTTGCTAACACAGGAAATTTCTCCTTGCTTAAAACATCTATAATATTGCACCAGTGCTGAACATACAAGGAACACAAGGTATGCTTAAACTGATACTAACAGAGAAGTGTTAAAGCGGATTTCCGGCTCCCCCTCAACCCCCCTCCAAAAATTAAAAGTCAGCAGCTACACATACTGAACACACACTGTACACATACTGTAGCTGCTGACTTTTAATATTAGGACACTTACCTGTCCTGGAGTCCAGCGATGTTTCCATCGGCTGTCTGGTGCTGCCGCCGCCATTGCCAGTAAGGGAGCCCGGCAGTGAAGCCTTGCGGCTTCACTGCCGGGCTCCCTTACTGTCAAAAACAGGTACCCGTTCCCCCACCCCGCCTGAAAGGTGCCAAATGTGGCACCGGAGGGGGGGGGGGGAGCAAAAGAGCGGAAATTCCACTTTTGGGTGGAACTCCGCTTTAAGTAGAACTATAGGCAAACACATTTTTTTCCCATTTTTGCAAGGGAGTGTTATAACCCCAGGCAGATTTTTTTTTTTTTTTGCAATCTGCGTCCTATTCAGGAGATTTCCCTTCACTTCCTGTCCCATAGCCAAACAGGAAGTGAGAGGAAATCCCTGCACATTAAGGGAATCCCTTGGGGAGCCCCTAGATCACCAGAACTAGTGTCCCCATTGGACGATTTCCAATGTATCACTTTTCTGCGAACAACCCAAAATTTGGGATTTTCTTTTCAAGCATTCATTTACTTCCTATGCATTTACAGACGCACATCTGAACTAAAGTATATTTTTTTATTGAGTACATGAATGTGTTAGTGGTATTTTAAATTTGCCTACCATTCTGCTTTAATGAAGACAAAATGTGTTTGAAGAACAAGCATTTTAATAAAAAACAAAAAAAAAAAGCTGAAACTTCGAGTTTCTAAACCACAGCCAAGAAACCTTAAGGATTTAGAGAAGATCTGTCAAAAAGAGTCGACCAAAATCCCTCCTGTGATTTGTGCCAACCTGATAACCAACTACAAGAAATGTATTACCTCTGTGCTTGCCAACAAGGGTTTCTCCACCAAGTACAAAGTCATGTTTTACTTGGGGATCAAATACTTATTTTACTCACTCAACTGAAATTCAATTTATATCATTTGTATCATGTGTTTTTTTCTGGATTGTTTTGTTGATATTCTGTCTCCATCATTTAAACTACACCTTTGATAAAAAAAAATTATAGACCCTTCAATTCTTTGTAAGTGGGCAAACCTACAAAATCTGCATGGGATGAAATAATTATTTTCCCCACTGTAAACAAACTCTTGCTCCAAAGCAAAAAAAAAGTATTATAAAAAGTAAAGAGCATTGTGCGTTTCTCCAAAAATGAGATCAAAACTCAAGAAGCCATAAATGCCCAAACCAATTTAACATACTGAAAATATAAATTGTATAAGCCAACTAACACTTAGAAAATGATCAATTTCTTTGATAATTTTCTAGGGGTTAGTTGTCTAATAAAAATGGATTTTTGTAAAATCTTACCGTAAAATCCTTTTCTCTTAGCTCATCGACAGACGTAGTCCTCGGTGATACACCACCTTCGGGTTATGTTACCTCCGCAGGAGCAGGACTAGACAGGAAATTAAAAAGCTCTGGCCACACCCTAGGGGCAGTCCCAGAGGGTATATCCTCTCTCTCTCTCTGCCTCAGCAAATCAGTTATGTGAAAAAGCAGTGCTTAGAGAATTTAACCCAACCCAACTCCAAATTAGAGGGGCGGGGACTACGTCTGTCGATGAGCTAAGAGAAAAGGATTTTACGGTAAGATTTTACAAAAATCCATTTTTCTCTAGCGCTCATCGACAGACGTAGTCCTCGGTGATACACCACCTTCGGGACGTCCCAGAGCAGTATCACAACTGAGGGGTGGGAAAATGGAAATCAAATCCCAATCTAGAAGGCCCAACCGGTGCCAACTAGAAGTTTACAATGCTCATCCTTAATGATGAGACTCAACAAAAACAAATTTTTCAAACAGAAAAAAACCCTCGAGGTAGACCACCGGTCTCCTCAAATTGCGGCCTGCAAAACCTTGCGGCCAAATGAGGCATCCGCCGATGCCGTCACATCAATTTTATAGAATTTAGTAAAGGTATGTACCGACGACCAAGTGGCCGCCTTACATACCTGGACCACTGACGCCTGATGGCGAAAGGCCCAGGAAGTACTGAGCGCTCGAGTGGAGTGCGCCCTAACAGGGAACGGAGGACTCTGACCCTTAATAGAATAAGCCTGTACCACCGTTTGTCTAATCCATTTGGCAATGGTCGCGGCAGATGCAGGCAAACCCTTTCTGGGGCCATCCGTGATCACAAAAAGTGAATCCGTCTTACGGAATGATTCCGTAGCTTTCAGGTATACCCTGATTGCCCGAACCACATCCAAGGAATGCAACGCATGTTCCCGATGATGCTTGGGCTGAGGACACAAGGAAGGTAGTACAATATCTTCATTCAGATGAAAATCTGAAACCACCTTAGGAAGAAAAGATGGCTTAGGATGAAGTACTACCTTATCCCTATGAATCACTAGGTATGGGGACTGGCATGATAATGCAGCCAGTTCTGACACCCTGCGAGCAGAAGTAATAGCCACCAAGAAGACCACCTTCTGGGATAAAGTAAGCAAGGGAATCTCCCTGATGTTTTCAAAGGGAGGTTTCTGTAGAACCGACAAAACCAAATTAAGATCCCAGGGCGGTAAGGGCGCGCGGACTGGAGGAGCCAGGTGCCGCACCCCCTGGATGAAATTCCGCACCAAGGATTTGGTAGCTAAAGGTTTCTGAAAGAAGATTGCTAATGCTGAAACTTGACCCTTGATGGTGCTCAAGGCTAGCTTCTGCTCAACCCCTTGTTGCAAAAAGGCCAATATTCGAGACACCGAATAGGTACGTGGAGGAAATCCTAAAGATTCGCACCACGCAATATAAGTCTTCCATGTGTGATAATAGACTTTGCTGGAAGTCGCTTTCCTTGCTTTAATAAGGGTAGGAATGACAGAAGTAGACAAACCTCTGTCCTTCAGTACTTGGGTCTCAATGGCCAGGCCATTAAAACCAGCGACTGTAAAGCACGAAGGTAAATAGGTCCTTGAGACTACAGACACTCCCTGAGACGAAGTTCCCACGGAACGTCTGCGACTAACCTGTCCAAGTCGGCCAGGCCGGCTTGAAGAGGCCAGCCTAGAATTTCTAGGACCACTGGCGCTGATTGGATCTGAACCAGGCGTCCCTAGAGGTATCTGGCCCCGACCATCCGAGAAAGTCTGGTCGTTTTCTGTTCCCACACATTTATCAGATACCTGATAGTTATCAGGCAAGGTGATCTTTTCTGGTTGAACCTCAGGGACCGAAGTCACCCGACTAGAGGCTACTTGGCCTATCTGGTCAATCAGATCCGATTCCTGTGAGGTATCGGAACTAATCTTAGGAAAAGGTAAAGGAAAAGATCTATACAGGGAACGGTAACTACCGCTACCTGTACTAAAATGTTGGAAGGGAAGAATCGCACCGGTAGTAGTGGTTGATGCTCGATCTAATGTCCTGAATACCGGTAAAAACGTCCCCCCACCCTGAAATTGGGTGGGGGCGCACCTTCAGGCTGTGTACTCCTTTACTTCGGGTTTGGCTGGGTTGGTCCTCTGCTTGTCCGACCAGCCCTTCTTGAACCCTCCTGGAGGAGTCTTGCCTTTCCCGGAAGTACCAGCCGGGCGTCCTTTATGGGCGGTAAAGAAAGGTCCTCGCTTGTTGCGAGGTTCCTTAGCTTTTGCAGCCTGTGGCAAAAAAGTACTCTTGCCCCCGGTGGCATCCTTAATGATTTCATCTAGGTTGGCTCCAAATAGACGATTCCCCTGGAAAGGGAGATTGGTCAAAGTCTTTTTGGAACCTAGGTCAGCTGACCAGCATTTTAACCACAGCACACGTCTGAGGATCACTGCTAACTTAGATGCATGCCCTAACAAGGGAGTAGTGTCCAAGGCTGCGTCACAGATAAACCGTAGCCCTTGTATGATCTGTTCTATCAAATCAGATGTCTCCTGGGGAATATCTTTTCCCCTAAGATCTTGGCGTACCATCTTCGCCCATTCTGTAAGTGTCTGGGAAACTAGACCAATAACAATTACTGGTCTAAATGCTGACCCTATCAGAGAAAAGATAGTGCGGGACTCCGCTTCTATCTTTCGATCCACCGGATCCTTAAAGGACGAAGTGTCCTCCACTGGAATAACCGTGGCTTTATTCAGCCTGGAAATAGGCGGATCCACGACTGGTGGTACCGTCCATTTCTTAATGATGGATTCCTCAAACGGATAGCGTCTAGCAATACGCTTGGAAATAGTAAAGGTACGTTTAGAATGTTCCCATTCTCCTTTAATCTGATTTCCAAAACATTTAGGTACAGGAAAAGCCTTCGCCGTCTTGATGGGCTTATTAGTCCCAAAAGGCCTCTCTGTTTCAGTTGCCTCTGCCGGTAAAGCCTCAAGTTTTAAGGTTTCTTGCACTGCCACAACTAGTGCGTCCACCAATGCTTCTTCCTGAATTATAGCAGGAGAAGAAGCGTCCTCCTCACTGTCTGAGGGGGCTTTACCTGGGATAGCAGCCCTTGCAGAGGAACCTGCAACTGCAGTGACCATCTCTGAATCAGAGTCAGAGGTGTCAGATAGTATAGGGGTAGGCGGGGGTCGCTTCCTTGACCCCCGTCCCTGACAGGCCGCCTCCACCCGAGCCACCATAGACTCCAAAATTGCTGTAAATGACTCTATACTCTGTACACCGGCGGGTCCCGAGGCCCCCTCGAGGGAAACAGGTGGGGGAATCTGTGTGGCAGGGTCCATAATAACTCCAGTTACTTCCTGGATGATATAATTCAAAGTAAAGAAAAAACTTTTTTTTTTTTTTTTTTTGACCCTCAGCGCCACAAAAAACCCCTTAGTGTTACCTGCTAGGGATCCCTATCGATCGAGAGAGAGAGAGATAGACCCCCAGGCTCACCACTTGATGTTCAGAGTTGAACTGCAACAGCTTACAGCGCTGTCTTAGACAAACAGGAAGTCTTTTGGCTGGCTGCCCAGGAAGAAAGGAGGCGGCTCCGCCCCTCTGTACGCCTTCCGGCGCCTCCCCCAAGCTCCACGAGGTGTAGAATCACCTAAAACATGGCCGCCCCCATGCTGGAGACACGAGGCTACGCCAAAATGGCGGCTCGTGCGATCCAGCAAAAAAAATGGCGGCGGCCTGTGCTGACTAGCGGTGTGCTGCAGGCACACAACACTCTCTCTGCATGGGGATATGGCGTGTTTGGCGGTACCGGTCCTGGCGGACCGCATGGCCGTTCGGGAGGCCTGCTATTAGCTGGAGATCTGACTTGGAAGGCAGTCTACATGTCCATGGCTTCTGACTGGTAGGTAGCTTATACTTAACCCATAAGATTCCCAGAATGCCACAGATTACATTTTTTAAAACATGTATACAATAGATTGTTAGCTCCCAATCCAAGCCTCCTGGCTTTTGCACACATAAAATCACACTCAAAGTAGGAGGATTTGTGACATGTTATAGGATAGAAAGAAACTCTTTCTTACCATACAGAGAGGGGCCCGCGTTCACCACAAAACCCGTCAGGGAAAACAGGGGGAACATACTACTCACCATACCGGAACCAGGCGGGCACCAACTCCTGACAGTACCCCTCTCCACCGAGGCGGGAGGGCTGTCGACCGATACAGACGCCGTGACTCATGGTCTTTGGCGTTTCAGCGAGACGTTTAACTCGCGGGTTCAGTCCTTTAATGGGACTTTGTCGCGGCCGACTCAGCGCGGGGCTATGGCCTGCACGCGCTCGTAGGCTGAACTGGGGTGACCACCGGATCTCAACATCCAGCCCGTCGCCCAGTTCAGCTTTCTTGCTTGAAGATCTCACAGGAACACTGGAGAAAAAAAGCTGTCCAAAAATCCTTTTAGAAAAAAATTTCTTGCCAGGACCTAAGATCCCAGCAAGGTATCTAGGTCCTTACTCCTAACTAGACAGAAAATAACTGATTTGCTGAGGCAGAGAGAGAGAGAGGATATACCCTCTGGGACTGCCCCTAGGGTGTGGCCAGAGCTTTTTAATTTCCTGTCTAGTCCTGCTCCTGCGGAGGTAACATAACCCGAAGGTGGTGTATCACCGAGGACTACGTCTGTCGATGAGCGCTAGAGAAAATTTATTTTTACAGTTTGTTGAGTTCTGATCTAATTATTGGAGAAACACTTAAAGCTCTTTCTTTTTATAGTACTTCCAAGTATTTATTACTGTCATTTCAACCTGTTATAATGACCACGGTCATCAAAGTAATGGGGGATTCAAAACTATTAATTATTCCTGGAATTGAGGTGGTGGAGAGATGGACTCAAAAATTAAATGATTGTTATGGTGTGGCTTCTTTTTCTTTTGCTCCATGGATCCCTAATGGAGTTCCTAGGAGAGTTAACTTCTATGGAGAGAAAAGAAGGGAGTGCCAAACCATAGTTATTGACATCCAAAGTGTTTTGGGAGTCATATAAGAATTCCCCTTCATCAGGGCTCAGGGTTATGGTATGGCAGCTCTCTATTGCTTGGTGGAGCTTCAATGGGATTTCCGGGAGAATTTAGAGTGTGAAGAGAAGGAATGGGTGCTCCAAGCCATAGGGACTACCTATAGGGGCATAGGGGCAACCAACGCTCTTTGGGGGTCATAACCAAATCTCCTTTTATTAGGGCTCAATGTTATTGTGCACAAGCAATCTTGATTGGTTTATCTTGGATTCTAGCTCCTTGTAAACAGTAGTTTGAATCTCACTCAGCAGAGTTCTCTGCCAGACAACTTTACAGAGCGAACTTCAAACTAGTATTTAGAAAAATCTAAAATTCCAAATTAACCAACAGTCCAGATTGCTCTTGCACACTACGCCTAAGCCAAGATGAAGGCGTATTTGCGCATGACCCCCAAAAATGGACTGTATGTCAACTTTTATTAGACCATTTCATTGTCAAAAATAGAAATTCTTATCTGGACCAATCCCCTATGGCTTGGTTCTACCATCTTTTCTCTATACAAAATGTCATAGTTGTCACTGAAACAGCAGATAGGGAAATATTCCAAAGGGGGATATAAGTCCAGGTGAAAACCTTTTAAGTGTTCGACTATGTGCCAGGTTGGTGCCCGGGGGCAGACTGGCAACTTTCAACCAAGGGGGCAAGTACAAACCAGAGGCCCATGGTGCAGCGACTCAGCCCCCCTCCCATTCTCCCTCTTCCCTGGCCTCCTCCTGACCCCCATTCCAGGTTGAAGCCCTGCTCCAGGGTACTCACTACTCACCGGATGAATACGGGTTCCCAACCTGGCCAGCAGGGGGCGGTTGGGGGGCGCTGGGACAGCTTGGTTCGGGCAGGCCAGGAGAGGAGAGTTTCATATGGGGCATGGAACTGGCCTCTGAGCAGACACAGTTTGCACCATCCAAGCTGGGTGGGAGGCCTGCGCTCGGTCCTTGTCTTCATCCCGCACTCAGTAGGTCAGTGGCAGAGACTTTTTACTTCTCTTTACCAGGGATCCTTTAGGCATGTCTGTGGCAGAAGCACCGGACATGAAAGCAGCCCAGGGGGGCAATTGCCCCCTGCCCCCTGGCCCAGTGCTCCCCTGTTGGTGCCTCTATGTTCCATGAAACATGCCCCACTCAATAGATTACTTTGACAATAGCCTTGTATAAAGTGATGCAAGGGTAGGGGAACGTTAAAGCCAAATGTTTGGCAAAGCAGTGTTTGCACACCAGACGGGGGGCCCATCCCATCCTACTGGGCTTTTCCTAGACCACACAATACTACAGTTTTATATGTAACTGTGCTGCATGGGACAAAAAAGCTGGATAAGAACAAACAAGTTACTTTATTAGGTATTATTGATTACATTAAAAGGATCAAGTATTAGATGACATCAAGTTAACTTGATTAAAAGTAGGCAGGCATCCAACACTGTGCACATATCAGAAAACGTTAACTGAAGGTTGTTTGGCATCGGTTAATGTAGAAGCACCCTAAATTTAGGCCCTGCTGCCAAGAATATATGTACATTACATAATAGGGTCATCATGGTGACAAACTAGAGCAAAGGACCAGCAAGCATGTTCAGATCTTTAAATAAACAATACCGTGTTTGTTCAAGCTGATCCTCATGTTTAAAGTGTAGCCACTGTACAACCTTTCCAATGCTTTGTTAATATATACATATATATATATTTATGTAAAGTTTTAACATCTACACATATATATAGGGAATATGCCAATTTTTCTCATTATATAAGCAAGGTTTGATCCTAAAAAGGTTTGTCACAACACAAATTGCAGTCCCTATTTATGTGAAATAACCACAATGATCCTGGTAGCCATGATTGCTATACTTTTTGCTATAATGGTCCTTAAAAGTGAACGTGGCATCAGAAAAACATGAAGGAGGTCATTGCTGTCCTCCCCATACCCAAATTTTAGTTACTGGCTGTCATGCCAACCCTCTAAGTTTGATTCTATGGGGTTGCTTTACTAAAGGCAAATAGACGGTTTACTTTTCAAGGGAATTATCCCCAGAGCTTAGTGAATGAGGTGCAGCTCTGCGGATTTCCATCATCCATTAATGCACAAGCAAAAATTATGTTTTTTTTTTCTTCCTTGCATGTGAGTGGATATTTACTGACCCAGAATAAATATGCTGATAAGGGTTTCTGACTTTTCTCTCCCCTTGTTAATGTGCATACTTGACTGCATACTCAAGTGGTTGTAAAGTCAGAAGGTTTTTTTATCTTAATGTATTCTATGCATTACGATAAAAAACCTTCTGTGTGCAGCAGCCCCCCCCCCCCCCCAATGCCTCACTAAGCACCCTCTCGATCCAGCAATGTCAACTGTCTCAGCTGTCCGGAACTCCCCTCCTCATTGGCTAAGACACAGCAGCGGCGCCATAGCAGGCTGGTTGTCCGGATCTCCCGGTGGGACAGGAGACCCAGGCGAGCCGCGGAAGGCGGCGGGGGACGGGACGGGATGTCCCCTCCAGCTCCTTGTAATGACAGCTGAGCAGCTTCTCAGCCACATCGAATGTCATTACAAGATAGACGACTGTCGGCACCGGGGTGATACCTCTAGCTGCAGGCATCACTTCGGTACAGCACTTTCTCGAAATATTGGCAATATCAGTAACCTCCGGGACCGATTCCGATATATCTGGGAAAGTGCATCAAACCCTCTCTAGTGGTACCGTCCCCTCCCCTCCCCTCTAAAACATGCGCAGATCACTCCCATACTTAAAAAGCCCTCACTGGCCCCCACCAACCTGAACACTTGGGAAGCATCTCACTGCTCCCATTCACGTCAAAACTTCTAGAACGTTTAGTCTACAACCGCCTCAGCTCCTACCTCAGAGGAAATAACCTTCTTGATCCCTTACAGTCTGGCTTTCGCTCACAGCACTCCACAGAAACTGCCTTACTAAAAACTCACCAATGATCTACTAACTGCCAAAACCAATGGCCACTACTCCATACTCTTACTACTTGACCTTTCTGGGGCCTTTGACACTGTTGACCACCCGCTCCTTCTTAATAAACTCTGTTCCCTTGGCCTCCAAGATTCTGCTCTATCTTGGTTCTCCTCCTACCTATCGCAGCGCTCCTTCAGTGTTACCCACAACTCTACCTCCTCCTCCCCATTGCCCCTTTCTGTGGGGGTTCCCCAAGACTCTGTTCTTGGACCCCTCCTCTTCTCGATCTACACCACCTCCCTTGGTCACTTGATAACCGCCCATGGTTTCCAATACCATCTATATGCCGATGACACACAAATCTATCTGTCTACTCCTCACCTCACTCCTTCAGTCTCCTCTCGCATTGCTAACTTACTTACTGACATATCAGCATGGATGTCGCACCACTTCCTCAAACTAAATCTCTCTAAAACTGAGCTGGTAATTTTTCCCTCCGCCCGTGCCCCCCTCCATGACTTTTCCATCAAAACTAGTTATGCAACCATCAATCCCTGCCCTCATGCCAGGGTACTAGGTGTAATCCTGGACTCTGACCTGTCCTTTCAGCCCCAAATCCAATCATTGTCAAAAGCTTGTGGACTTCACCTCCGCAACATCTCTAAAATTTGCCCCTTTTTAACAACTAAAACCACCAAGCTACTCATTCACTCCCTTGTTATTTCTCGCCTCGACTTTTGCAACTCCCTTCTCATAGGCCTACCACTTCATAGGCTATCCCCTCTTCAGTCCATCATGAATGCTGCTGCCAGGCTTATCCACCTTACCAACCGCTCAGTGTCTGCCTCCCCTCTCTGCCAATCCCTACACTGGCTCCCGATTGCCCAGCAAATTAAATTCAAAATACTAACCACAACATACAAAGCCATTCACAACTCTGCCCCGAGCTACATCACCAATCTTGTCTCCAAATATCACCCAAACCGTCCTCTCCGCTCCTCTCAAGACCTCCTACTCTCAAGCTCCCTTGTCTCCTCCTCCCATGCTCGTCTCCAGGATTTCTCCAGGGCCTCTCCCAACCTCTGGAATGCTCTACCTCAACCTGCCCGGCTATCTCCTACTCTAGCTGCTTTCAGGAAATCCCTGAAAACTCATCTCTTCAGGGAAGCCTATCACACCTCCAACTAATCTTCCATCAGCTCATTCCCTACTTTTACAACCTCTTGTACCACCTGCCCCACCCCATTAGATTGTAAGCTCTTCTGAGCAGGGCCCTCTTAATCCTCTTGTATTTTATTGTATTGTAACTGTATTGTCTCGCTCTAACATTGTAATGCGCTGTGTAAACTGCTGGCGCTATAGAAATCCTGAATAATATTAATAATAATATCGGCTTTTCCCTAATTCCCTTACTTAAAAATATCCTCTCAGTTTCTGTTTTGGCTATGGGAAAGGAAAGGGGCAGCTCCACAATGGGACACAAATAGCAAATACAAATTGAGAGGGGTTATAACCCTTCCTTACTCTATCCAAAATGGAAATGAAAAGTTGACTTTAGGTTTTAAAGAACCATAGGGGAGGCTGTCGCAGTTGGGAGTGACACGCATTGCTACAAGATCCAAGAGGAGTGAGTGACATCCAGTCAAATAGAACCACTTAAATGAGAATTCTTGGGGTCCTAGAAACAAGTGTTGGGGTCTCAAGAAAAAAAGAGAAAGAGAAAGTTCAGTCTACATTCTATTATGCACCGGTGTTTATTGAAACATACCTGAGTGTGAACCGAAGACACAGAGACCACTTCTACATTGAAGACACCTTTGTGGTTATCCACCCACTTCATCCCCGGGAGAGGGACCTGAGGACATTCAGTAGATTAACATTAGACATTAAAAATAATTCTAGCTCACGAGAGAACTGTACTGCTTTCCTACAAACACGCACTTTTCCAACAAACACTACAGCTGGCAATGCTGAATTATGATTGGCTGATAAAGAAACTTTAAATCTCAATCAACTTATCCAGCTATCTTTTGTAAACTAACAAACTGATAACTGTAATAGAGGCAATTAGGTGACAGGAGGTGTTCAGTACTCATAACACACTTCTCCTTCCAGGGTGACAACGCTTCTACTCCACAGACACAGTATGTATGGTAACACATTTACTTGCTGACCAGGCTTTTGCTGGAACTGTTTACAATTATACTTTTTTTTTTTTTGCAGCAGAGACCCTAGGGAATAAAATGGCAATCGTTGCAATTTTTTATGTCACACTGTATTTGCGCAGCAATTTTTTTTTTTTAAAAGTACACTTTAATGGATTAAAAAAAAAAAAAAAACAAACACAATAAAGTGCCTTAACCACTTGACCTCTGCTCACATTGCTGCTACTGCAGCAATGTGGCTCGTTATCGTCCAGCGACGTAGACCTACGTCGCTGGACTCCTCCCCCTGTAGGCAGCGCTCGCGCGCCGCCGGAGGCGCGCTCCCGCTGTTTTCAGCCACAACGGGAGTCGGGCCAGGGGAGGAGCGGCGGCGATCGCCGCTGCTCTTCCCCAATCGTCGGGGAATCGAGTGTGGAGATCCACCCACTTGTGTAAACAAAGCGGGCGGATCTCCTAAGTGACAGACAGTGACAGATTGCAGGGTTCAGCATAGCTGAACATGCGATCTGTCCCTGTGTCACTCAGTCACCTCCCCCCACACACGTCAGTAAGCACCAGGCATACATTAACCCCTCCCTCTCCAATAAAATTAACCCCTCCCCTGCCAGTGTCATTTTTACAGTAACAGTGCATATTTATAGCACTGATTACTGTAGTAATGTCACTGGTACCCCCAAAAGTGTCAAAAATATCAGTCAAGGGTCTGATCTGTCCGCCGCAATGTCGCAGTCCCGCAAAAAAAAAAAAAAAAATCGCAGATTGCCACCATTACTTGTTAAAAAAAAAAAAAAAACACCAATAATGACAGAAATCTTTCCCTTAGTTAGTAAACGGAATAACTTTTGCGCAAACCAATCAAAATACGCTTATTGCGATTTTTTTTTACCAAACATAGGTAGCAGAAAACAAATTGGCCAAAAATTTAAAAAAATTTTGATTTTTACATTTTTTTGGGGGGGGGGGGGGAATTTCATATAAAAAAATGTGAAAAATATTGTTATTTTTCAAAATTTACGCTCTTTTTTTGTTTATAGCGCAAAAAGTAAAAATCGCACAGGTGATCAAATACCACCAAAAGAAATCTCTGTTTGTGGGAAAAAAAGGACATAAATTTTGTTTGGGTACGGCATCGCACGACCGCGCAATTGTCAGTTAAAGTCGCACAGTGCCGAATCGCAAAAAGTGGCCCAGACGCAAGACAGCAAAATCCTCCGGTGGTAAAGTGGTTAATGGATTAAAAAAAAAACACAATAAAGTGCATTAAAAAGCTATTCATATCCCTTCAATATTTCCACATTTTGTCATGTAACAACCAAAAACATAAATTCATTTTGTTGGGATTTTATGTGATAGACTGACACAAAGTGGCACATAATTGTGAAGTGGAAGGAAAATCATAAATGGTTTACAAAACTTTTTACAAATAAATATGTGAAAAGTGTAACGTGCATTTGTATTCACCCCCCCTTTGTTCTGATACCCCTAACTAAAATCTAGTGTAAACGACACCCCTCGCTGACGAAGTCACGATTGGACAATACGCGTACGGGAGGTGGAGCCGCCTGTCACCCGCTGCCATCCTCATTCTACTGTGGAGCCGGAAGCCGCAGCATGCGTGTCTGCACCGAATGACTAGTACATGCTGAAGTTTTACCATCCTAATGCGAGTGACATTTTATGTGTTATTTTAATAAAAGTATTTATATAGAGAGCACTTGGATCTTGCCCCTATTTTTTATGTCATATGGGTATGGCCAGAGTGTGTACTCTATGAGGAGGTCCTTGGTATCTGGAAGTGGCTGCCCGGATCCTGTTGTGGAAATCCCTTTGCCTTGTTTCCGCCATGTGGATATGTGTATTCAGGCGCTTATTAATCGATTTAAGGCATGGGTGTCCAACCTTTTAGCTTCTCTGGGCCACATTGCGTGTAGAAAAATGTTCTCGGGCCGCATATAAAATATATACTATAGTTAAGGTATATAAGTAATAAAATGCCCCCGCACCCCCCCCCCCCCCCGTACTAATTTAACACAACTAGAGGATGATGAAATGAAATGGAATCAGTATACAGAGGTTTACTTATTCTGAGAGATATTAAAGGAACACTGCAGGAGTCAAACACTGCACATGCTCGCCAACCTCCCCTCCCCTCCGAGGCAGCCTCTGCCTACCGTTAGTTGGAAGCCGCTGTGGCCATGCCCCCAACCCGACTTCCTTCCTCCCTAACAAAAAAAAATTGTCAGGGGGCAGTGGGCCGCATTGCCTGGGGTTCCGGGCCGCATGTGGCCCCTGGGCCACAGGTTGGACATGCCTGATTTAAGGTGAGTGCGGTGTATACCTCACCGGTGGAGGGCTCTTTTGGTTTCCATCTCCTTATGCACCTTTTGGACCTCTTGGGACCCTGTGGACTTTTTACCAATCTTACTACATTTATATTGCGCTGCACTCTATGGTTTATGTCAGATATAGTGAATGCAAGCTCCTGTGTTTAGTAATATTTTAAGGCAGCCATACATGGATCGAAATTCGGCCAGTTCAGCAGGGACAATCAGCATTTCAAGCCATGAATGGGATTCAATTGACTTGTGTACAACCAGCCGTTCAAGTTTTTTCCCAAATGATCAGGCGTGCAGGCTACAGACGACAACACTAATCATTGTGCTTTGACGGCGGAGAGGTCTCCCCGATACATTGGCTCAGCGGGAGCGATTCCTCCATCCACCCTAGAGTGTATGAAATCGGGTCATCAACTTACTGGTTAAACAAAAAAGTAAAAAATGACTAAGGTATGGCCAGCTTTAGATTGTAAGCTCCTTAAGGGCAGGGAATGATGTCAATGCACAATGGTCCCAGATGATGAGCATTGGCTAGAAACGCGTTGGGCAGAGTCTCAGATGTGACGTCACACCACTGCGATCTTGAGTTGTGGAGGCGTTCCTCATGTGAGTGACTCCTATTCTTTATCGTAAACTGCTTTTAAACCTGGATGTTTTGATTAAATGGATTTTATGACACACACTGTCTATTCTGATGACCGCTTGGAGGGAACGAGGTGTGTGCTACATCGCATGACAGGATATTGGAGTTATTAAAGCAGAGTTCTACCCAAAAGTGGAACTTACACTCTTTTGCTCCCCCCCCCCCCTCCAGTGCCACATTTGTATTTGACAGGTACCCTTCCCCACTTCCGAAGACGGCGCCACGGCACCGTCCCTTTGGAAGTTTGGCCCCCTCCTCCTTCCCCTGCCTCCGAGCCAATCCAAATGCCCAGCGCGTTTCACGCATGCACAGTAGGGACCCGCCCGTGAAGCCGCAAGGCTTCACTGCCGGGTTCCCTTACCGGCAATGGCTGCGGCAGCACCCGACAGCCGATGGAAACAGGACAGGTAAGTGTCCTAATAGTAAAAGTCAGCAGCTACAGTATGTGTAGCTGCTGACTTTTAATTTTTGGAGGGGGTGGAGGGGAGGCGGAACTCCGCTTCATTATGATGACAATCGTCTTATTGTTATTTATCTGGTGAGCTCGCATTACATGTGGGGTGAAAGGACTGGAGCACTGAGTTCTGTCTCTTTCATCATTAAATCACGGGTGATCCCCCTACTTGCAGCACGGACTGTTAAGATTTTATCTTTTATGCTTTTCTCCCTATGGGTCATTGCATGTGAGAGACTGAAGTTTGAACGGACAATTTTGCACATACTATTCTGTATACCCACCGGGTAACACATTTTTTTCATGAATTGGAGTGGTGAGTGATTGGTGGTGAGTGATTGACTAAATTTTTAGGGACTTTTTAAAATATGGACTCATAGCCTGTTATTTATATTTTTTGAGCGCTGCATTGTGATTTTTATGTTTCCGACTGAAGAATTTTTGTTATTTCTTAATTGCTAGCAGCTTTATAGTTGAACCTGCGCTGATCTTTAGATTAATTTTTATTGTACAGTATGCAAACACAGCATACATTTCAAACTACTTAAATGTCTGTAATAGGTTAATAAAAATAATATTATACAGAAAATATAAAGACACTACAGCCAGGGATCCTCAAACTACGCCCCTCGAGCTTTTGCGGAACTACACATCTCATGAGGCCTTGTAAAACTCTGACATTCACAGACAATACTAGGCATGATTGGAATTGTAGTTCCTGAACAACTGGAGGGCCGTAGTTTGAAGACCCCTGCATTACACCATCATGCAACATGGTTATATCGGTCACATCTAGCACACATATACATCACCATCCTGCACACACTGACCTCAGGGGAGAGCACAGAATAAGCCTGGGGTGGTTTCTCTAGAGAGACAGGAAGACAGAACTGTCCAGTCTTTAGGCGTCCGTTCTGAAGCATCGGAATCCACTGGGAAAGGCGAGAGAAGAATGAACATTACATCGGAGTGTGCAGAATGCAGATAAAATGTATCCGATACCAAAAACATAACTATCCTCCAAAAAAAACAGTCATACCGTGTAACCCACTGGGGTTTCTAGAGGTGTGTTCTGTTTCTGTTGGCAGCTGACATGGTAGAAGGTAAAGAGCAGATGATGATGGTCGGTTAACGTTGCAGGCAATTTGATCTTTATTTCTTCGTGGAAATCTGGAGACCTGCAACAAACAGAAAAAATAATAATAATAATTATACATATATATATATATATTTATATATATATATATATATATATATATACACACACACACTACCGCTCGGGGTCACTTAGAAATGTCCCTATTTTTGAAAGAAAAGCACTGTTTTTTTTAATGAAGGTAACATTAAACTAATGAGAAATACAGTCTAGACATTGTTAATGTGGTAAATGACTATTCTAGCTGGAAACGGCTGATTTTTAATGGAATAGCTGCATAGGTGTACAGAGGCCCATTTCCAGCAACCATCACTCCTGTGTTCTAATGGTACATTGTGTTAGCTAATTGTGTCAAAAGTCTAATTGATCTTTATAAAAATTCTTATTTCTAACCTCATCAATGTCTTGACTATATTTCCTATTGATTTTGCAACTCATTTGATGAATAAAAGTATGAGTATTTGTGGAAAACATGAAATTGTCTGAGTGACCCCAAACTTTTGAACAGTAGTGTGTGTGTGTGTGTGTATATATATATATATATATATATACATATATACACATATATATATATATATATATATATATATATATATACACACACATACAGTATCTCACAAAATTAGGTACACCCCTCACATTTTTGTAAATATTTTATTCTATCTTTTCATGTGACAACACTGAAGAAATGACACTTTGCTACAATGTAAAGTAGTGAGTGTACAGCTTGTATAACAGTGTAAATTTGCTGTCCCCTCACAATAACTCAACACACAGCCATTAATGTCTAAACCGCTGGCAACAAAAGTGAGTACACCCCTAAGTGTAAATGTCCAAATTGGGGCCAAAGTCTCAATACTTTGTGTGGCCACCATTATTTTCCATCACTGCCTTAACCCTCTTGGGCATGGAGTTCACCAGAGCTTCACAGGTTACAACTGGAGACCTCTTCCACTCCTCCATGACGACATCACGGAGCTGGTGGATGTTAGAGACCTTGCGCTCCTTCTCCTTTCATTTGAGGATGCCCCACAGATGCACAATAGGGTTTAGGTGTGGAGGCATGCTTGGCCAGTATATCACCTTTACCCTCAGCTTCTTGTCAGATGACCTCCAAAACAGAAATGGCTTTACAGGTGGAGGCCACTGAATTTTTTTCCCTAATCCTCTTTTCTGACTGTTTTTCACTAGTTTTGCATTTGGCTAGGGTCAGTGTCACTACTGGTAGCAGGAGGTGATACCTGGACCCTATAGAGGTTGGACAACCAGTCCAACTCCTCCAGGATTGCACATCAATACGTGCTATTGCCGGAAAGGTTTGCTGTGTCTCCCAACCACAGTCTCAAGAGCATGGAGGAGATTCCAGGAGACAGGCAGTTACTCTAGGAAAGCTGGACAGGGCCATAAAAGGTCCTTATCCCATCAGCAGGACCAGTATCTGCTCTTTTGTGCAAGGAGGAACAGGATGAGCGCTGCCAGAGCCCTACAAAATTACCTCCAGCAGGCCACTGGTGTGAATGTCTCTGACCAAACAATCAGAAACAGACTTCAGGATGGTGGTCTGAGGGCCCAAAGTCCTCTAGTGGGCCCTGTGCTCACTGCTTGGCACCGTGGAGCTCGACAGCATTTGCCATTGAACAACAGAATTGGCAGGTCTGCCCCTGGCATTCTGTGCTTTTCACAGATGAGAGCAGGTTCATCCTGAGCACATGTGACAGACGTGAAAAGGTCTGGAGAAGCCGTGAAGAACTTTATGCTGCCTCTACCATTGTAGCATGACAGGTTTGGTGGGTGGGTCAGTGACGGTCTGGGGAGGCATATCCATGGAGGGACGCACAGACCTCTACAGGCCAGACAGTGGCACGCTGACTGCCATTAGGTCCTGGGATGAAATCCTTGGACCCATTGTCAGAGCCTACGCTGATGCAGTGGGTCCTGGGTTCCTCCTGGTGCACGACAATGCCCAGCCTCATGTGGCGAGAGTATGCAGCCAGTTCCTGGAGGATGAAGGAATTGATACCACTGAATGGCCCCCACGCTCACCTGACCTAAATCCAATAGAACACCTCTGGGACATTATGACACCACCAGGTTGCACCTCAGTTTGTTCAGGACACCATCCGTCGTCTCATTAGAAGCATGCCCAGGCATTGTCAGGCCTGCACACAAGCATGTGGGGGCCATACAAAGTTTGAGTTGCTACAATGAAATTTCAGCAAAACGGACTAGCCTGCTGCATAATTTTGTTCACTTTGATTTTCGGGGTGTCTTTGAATTCAGCCCTCCGTAGGGTAATAGTTTTCATTTACATCAAACGATGAGGCATCCTTTCCTTCCTAACACATTACCCAGTCCATACCAGTATAGATCCTAACACATTACCCAGTCCATACCAGTATAGATCCTAACACCTTACCCAGTCCATACCAGTATAGATCCTAACACCTTACCCAGTCCATACCAGTATAGATCCTAACACATTACCCAGTCCATATCAGTATAGATATCGAGCATGAGATTTTTCTCCATTGAGACCTGGGTTTTCAAAGTGTTCCTTTAAATATTTTGAGCAGTATATATATATATATATATATATATATATATATATATATATATATCGTGTTATGAGCAGGGTCTCATTTTCTTTGCAGTACTATTCATATATAAATCCCACCCCACTGTGTTAAAGATGACCTGCATTAAAATGCTTTCCTGGAAGAAAATTCAGTCCATCTCTACAATAGATGCACATGTCACCACATTTTAAATCTTTAAATTTGGGGGGGGGGCAGATTTCCACTTGCAGTGGGTTCTCTTTATTGAAAGATAAAATTACACTCACCAGATAACTGACAAAAGACGCCTGTAGTATAATAAAAGCTTTTGGCGTTTCAATCCAACAAAATGGCCGACCTCCGGAAGTGTGCACAGAACCAACTCCTGCCAACACGTTTCGTCACATAGATGCCCCCTGATGACGTCTGTGACGAAACGCATTGGAAGGAGTTTGTTCTGTGCACGCGTCGTCACGGCTGGAGGTTGGCCATTTTGTTGGATAGAAACACCAAAACGCTTTATTATACTACAGGAGTCTTTTGTCAGTTATCTGGTGAGTGTAATTTTATCTCTCAATAAATTTAATCAAATCTACTACACCGTGAGTCTCTTTTACTGGCTTTTTCCTGATCTATATGTGCCCTATCCTGGATGCTGATGAGTGGCTTGAACATACGAATGATCCGGATTAGAGGTTGCGTGATCCTCTTGAATCATTCAATATGCAATTGACCATTGTGGGAATACTGGTCTATAAATTGTGGTAAGATTCAATGTGTCTACTGGTGACGGTGGAGGATCGTGCTCACATTTTCATATGAGTGTTACACCGGGGCAGGGGCATAACTACAGGGGTTGCAATTGGAATCGGGCCCCATGCTCCAGGGGGCCTTTGTGGCTCCCCTGTACACCTCGACAGGAGGGGCAGCATGTAGAGAAATCACTGTCCTCCTTTTTCCTCCTGTAGCTGCAGGAGGAAAATGGAGGAGATTGCTTCCTCCGTATGCTGCCCTCGCCACTCCTCCTATCCAGTTCACTTGTGTTTTGCGGTCTCTGGGCCCCTGTGTGCTCCCCTGGTCCCCCTCCCCACTCAGCTCCCTTCCCTCTCCTGCTGGCTACTGCAGGGGACGTGTCACAATAGAGAACCAGGAAGTGGTTGGTAAATATGTAATTTACCAGCTCCTTCCTTTTCTGAATGGACAGAGTCATAGTCAGTGACACTGTAAAAAAATAAAATGATAAAAAAATAATACAATTAAAAGCACCAAAAAATAAAAACTACTGACACCAGTGGGTGAACTTCCAGGATCGCAAAGGTCACACTTGTGACCGGGCCCTGGCATTCCACCACTGTGGGGAGGCCCAAGATGGCAGGAAGGGGGCCCACTGCAGAACTTGTGAAAGGGCCACGCCACGAGCGTAAAGGGCCCCAGGATCATTGGGAAGAGCCCCAGGCTTGAAGGGAACGGGTCCGGCCAGGGGTCCGGGGGGCCCTTCATAGTTTCTTGCAATGGGGCCCTGAAGGTTCTAGTTACGCCTCTGCACCGGGGTGGAAGATTCTGGCTCGACTACTCTAGAACTTTTTTCTGCATGTTCAAATGTTCATATGTTAATTTGTTTTAAAGCGCTGCATTTTTTTAATATTGCGTTTTATTCCACCAGTGTTTTTTGGCAGCTGCTGTTTTTTATTTACCCATAGGAACGCGGGTTTAGTGTGTTTTATAAAAAATTTAATATAATCAAAAAAGAAACAAGTCACCTATTGTGGTAGACGACCGCAGTATAGGCTTCTTTTGAAAATTCCGGGCAGCTTGATTTCCCAAAGATAACCTGAAAGAGAAAATGGAAAGGATAATGGGTAATGAAGAACGCTACACAAAACATATTTGTAGTTTCTGATGCCAGAATGGTTAAGATCTCTGAATAACCATTTTATCTCAGTCTCTTGTGCCGGTGTGGCGGTTTCCAGCCCAGACAATGAGAATAAATGTTTATCCTTACCATACATTAAAGGAATATGTGCACTCTTAGTAAAATATGGATAAATCTATCCTCCCTTGCCCTCTACTCTACTAAGTGTTGGCCATATTCCTAGACTGGAGGAACTCAGAAAAAGGCCACATTCAAGTCTATGGGTGCTCACTGCTGACCAAGGCCAGGGCAGAAGATGCTTTTCATCTAGAGGACATAAACAGGGCGTGGAATGTGGAATGTGTGGAATTTTTAGCTCCAAGAAGAACTCCGGGCACAAAAGTAAAATAATTTAAATATATTCCTCAAGTGTAGGGATAGGCACCTTCCCTTCTATTGCTGTCTTACTGCCATTATTGTCATGCTATGTATTTGCAAGTGAATGCCTGCAACACAACATACCTCTTTTATACATGCTGGGTGCACAGGGCATGTATGTTCACATCACCCATCTCTTATTTCATCAATGTCTGAAATCTCCTCATTTGGATGCATATGTCTATAGAAAAGTACACTATATTGTCAAAAGTATTGGGACGCCTGCCTTTATAGGCACATGAACTTTAATGGCATCCCAGTCTTAGGCCTCGTGCACACGACCAGATAATCGTATGAAAAAAATCGCTTTCGAATTGATCGCACGATAATCTAATCGTTAGTACACAGCAATGCCATCTTAAGAGCATTAAAGGGCCCAGGCAATCAGTGTACTGGGGCCCCGCCTACACAATCAACCATGAGAATAAAAATACAAATTATCGATCAGGCGATATTTATTGGTACAGTAGTGCCAAGCTAATCACAGCTTCCAAGTGTGGCGGCTGGGTCCGGTGAACACACACACGGACGGGAGTCAGTTCCCGTGGAGGCAGACAGGCATTCCTGCAGTTGTGGGCTCCCCCTCCACTGCCCAAGTGGCCTGACAGCAGCTCAGGGCAGACAGGCACTTGCCAACTTGGGAATCGGTACTAATGCTTGGCTGGGGCTGTGCCGCTGGGCAGGTGGGGGCCTCCCGGCAACTTCCCAGCATACCCATTCAGTAAAATGGTCCTGGTACACTGCTTTCGACAGCCGATCACAACATTTCGTCCAACAAAATCCGAAGGGACAAACACGAAAAGCTGTTCTGGCTTTGTTTAATTTTTTGCACGCCCAATTTTTCAGTTTTTTATTTGTTAAAAAAGTTTGAAATCTTCAATAAATTTCGTTCCACTTCATGATTGTGTCCCACTTGTTGTTGATTCTTCAAAAAAAAATTACAGTTTTATATCTTTATGTTTGAAGCCTGAAATGTGGCAAAAGGTCGAAAAGTTCAAGGGGGCCGAATACTTTCGCAATGCACTGTACATACACAGGGTTTTTTTTTTCAGCTGGCACTTTGGCTTTGTCCCTCTGCTCCCCACTCACCACTATTAATCAAACACAGAGGTCTGGCTTCCTGTGTTTTCCAAGTGCATGATGGGGACAAAGGAGATGCCAGTGCCTGGGGTGCAGTGTGAATGCCGACAACCCCACTGGATGATCTCCCTGCAAGTGAGAGAGGCGAAGCCATCTACAGTGTGAGGGGAGGTACTAGAGAAGAAGAGGGGTAAAAGTGAGATGTGGATGGGGGATGCAGAACTAAGCAGCTGTAAAAGAAGGCTAAACTCTGCACTCTGTGTGTAGTGCACCCCTGAACTCTGTACTGTATACTTAGCACACCCCTCAACTCTGCACTCTGTGTGCAACCCCACCGAACTCTGCACTCTGTACATAATGCAATCCTGGTATTTGATGCCCCGGTAAGACCTTCCCACTGTTAGTGACATTTTGACCAATTTTGGTTGAGTTCCTGCACCTTTTTTCTGAGAAAAAAAGCCCTGTGTATGTATATGTATATACAGTGGGTACGGAAAGTATTCAGACCCCCTTAAATTTTTCACTCTTTGTTATATTGCAGCCATTTGCTAAAATCATTTAAGTTCATTCTTCTTCCTCATGAATGTACAAATAGCACCCCATACTGACAGAAAAACACAGAATTGTTGACATTGTTGCAGATTTATTAAAAAAGAAAAACTGAAATATCACATGGTCCTAAGTATTCAGACCCTTTGCTCAGTATTTAGAAGAAGCCCCCTTTTGATCTAATACAGCCAGGAGTCTTTTTGGGGAAAGATGCAACAAGTCTTTCACACCTGGATTTGGGGATCCTCTGCCATTCCTCCTTGCAGATCCTCTCCAGTTCTGTCAGGTTGGATGGTAAACGTTGGTGGACAGCCATTTTTAGGTCTCTCCAGAGATGCTCAATTGGGTTTAAGTCAGGGCTCTGGCTGGGCCATTCAAGAACAGTCACGGAGTTGTTGTGAAGCCACTCCTTCGTTATTTTAGCTGTGTGCTTAGGGTCATTGTCTTGTTGGAAGGTAAACCTTCGGCCCAGTCTGAGGTCCAGAGCACTCTGGAGAAGGTTTTTGTCCAGGATATCCCTGTACTTGGCCGCATTCATCTTTCCCACGATTGCAACCAGTCGTCCTGTCCCTGCAGCTGAAAAACACCCCCACAGCATGATGCTGCCACCACCATGCTTCACTGTTGGGACTGTATTGGACAGGTGATGAGCAGTGCCTGGTTTTCTCCACACATACCGCTTAGAATTAAGGCCAAAAAGTTCTATTTTGGTCTCATCAGACCAGAGAATCTTATTTCTCACCATCTTGGAGTCCTTCAGGTGTTTTTTAGCAAACTCCATGCGGGCTTTCATGTGTCTTACACTGAGGAGAGGCTTCCGTCGGGCCACTCTGCCATAAAGCCCCGACTGGTGGAGGGCTGCAGTGATGGTTGACTTTCTACAACTTTCTCCCATCTCCTGACTGCATCTCTGGAGCTCAGCCACAGTGATCTTTGGGTTCTTCTTTACCTCTCTCACCAAGGCTCTTCTCCCCCGATAGCTCAGTTTGGCCGGACGGCCAGCTCTAGGAAGGGTTCTGGTCGTCCCAAACGTCTTCCATTTGAGGATTATGGAGGCCACTGTGCTCTTAGGAACCTTAAGTGCAGCAGAAATCTTTTTGTAACCTTGGCCAGATCTGTGCCTTGCCACAATTCTGTCTCTGAGCTCTTCAGGCAGTTCCTTTGACCTCATGATTCTCATTTGCTCTGACATGCATTGTGATCTGGAAGGTCTTATATAGACAGGTGTGTGGCTTTCCTAATCAAGTCCAATCAGTATAATCAAACACAGCTGGACTCAAATGAAGGTGTAGAACCATCTCAAGGATGATCAGAAGAAATGGAAAGCACCTGAGTTAAATATATGAGTGTCACAGCAAAGGGTCTGAATACTTAGGACCATGTGATATTTCAGTTTTTCTTTACATTCATGAAGAAGAAGAATGAACTTAAATGATTTTAGCAAATATAACAAATCGTGAAAAATCTTTTTTAGGTGAGTAGTTATTTGGATTTCCACAGCCATTTATCTTTAGCTGCGGAGGATTATAGCAGGTAGAGATAATGGAAAGCCCTCAGGTTGCTGAAGAACTACAAATGTCAGTATGAGCAGCCAACAGCTGAGAGGACAAGTCATATCCTCCTATTCCCCACCCTGTGTGGTGCTCTGAAGAGGGGTGGGCTGATTTTTACATCTAGAAACCAGTTTCCTTACCGGCATGGCGTTGCCTGGGTCTTCCCCACTCATGAACTGCACTTTCACCGTTATGTTCCTTGCAGATCCTTGGCGATTGGCAAAATTAAGGCTTTGAGGGTAGACATACAGGAGGTTTCTGCAGGGGGAATAAAGCAGAATGAATAGGATGAGAACGCCACAAGTAACCATTCAACCATCAAACAGCGATTTCCAGGGACAATATTGCACTAATGTTACAATTCTCAGCCTATACTGGTCAAAGCAGTTTCAGACTACAGAATACACCGTTGTGTCTGCCCTTTGATTTCTACTTGGAAACCTTTGAAAAAAGTAAAAACCTGACAGGCGTTCCAGTCCCTCCCCACTGCAACAAAATTAGAAGGCTTTCCCCTTTTAAGCCAGGTGTGTCAGGCATTAAAGTGGAATCCATGTCATTCCCTCAGTCTTGCACATTGGTACCGGCTCCTCTCCTGGATGATGGGGCACTATGCCTCACACTAACACCAATGATGCAGCACTATTCCTCCTCCAACTGACACCAATGATGGGGCACTATTCCTCCCACTGACACCAATGATGGGGCACTATTCCTCCCACTGACACCAATGATGGGGCACTATTCCTCCCACTGACACCAATGATGGGGCACTATTCCTCCCACTGACACCAATGATGGGGCACTATTCCTCCCGCTGACACCAATGATAGGGGAACTATTCCTCCCACTGACACCAATGATGGGGCACTATTCCTCCCACTGACACCAATGATGGGGCAGTATTCCTCCCACTGACACCAATGATGGGGCAGTATTCCTCCCACTGACACCAATGATGGGGCATTATTCCTCCCACTGACACCAATGATGGGGCAACATTCCTTCCACTGACACCAATGATGGGGCACTATTCCTTCCACTGACACCAATGATGGGACACTATTCCTTCCACTGACACCAATGATGGGGCACTATTCCTGCCACTGATACCAATGATGGGGCACTATTCCTCCCACTGATACCAATGATGGGGCACTATTCCTTCCACTGACACCAATGATGGGGCACTATTCCTCCCACTGATACCAATGATGGGGCACTATTCCTTCCACTGACACCAATGATGGGGCACTATTCCTCCCACTGATACCAATGATGGGGCACTATTCCTTCCACTCATACCAATGATGGGGCACTATTCCTTCCACTGACACCAATGATGGGGCACTATTCCTCCCACTGATACCAATGATGGGGCACTATTCCTTCCACTGACACCAATGATGGGGCACTATTCCTCGCACTGACCCCAATGATGGGCACCATCACTGATAGTAAATTATGTAAATACAGAAGTGCCTCACAGTCCCACATCACATCTATATCTCCTGGTACATTTATTAATTTACTATCAGTGGTGCTTTTGATCCTTTGAGCTGCTGTGGATCAGTTTTAATTATTGATTTATTTTAAATTCCCCTGTTTTTCCATCCATGAGATACGGATGGAGATTCTTTTTGGTGTCCTGAGCTCACGGCTGTGATGGGCGTGAGTAGGAGACACCTAATCAATAGGATTAAAGTGCTGCGGGCTCAGTTAGCCTTTTTAATCAGACCCTGAACAACCAGATTCCACCCCTACCGATGAAATCAATGATGAACGCAAGACGTAACACGCACAGGGGCGGAGCCTGTCGGTCACACGTCACATCGTTCCTCTGCTGTGAACAAGGAACAGCTAATACAGCTCGCACTGCTGAAGTCCTCTACTTGGAAGTATAATTATTTTGAATAAAAGTCTTTGTACCTTATCAGAGAGCATTAGATCTCTTTTACTTTCCCCTATGCATTCATGCCTGGTGTGGACTACGAGTGATCCGGTGTTAGTCCTGGGAACATACTTACAGCTCCAAGTGTATATCTGTGCATCGATCCATTAACCCTTAAAGGAAACTGATTTATCTGACCCATAGGTGACTCTTGGGTCAGATGGGAAGGCGAGAGGCTTAAATACTCGGTGGTGGTGGATTAAGGAGCATGTTATTCCATTTGATTTTCCACAGAGACCGGAGTTATTATTTTTTGGACACTTGGACTTTTTGCACCGATTCTTTTTCAGTATTCTTTTATTTTGATTCACATTTACCAATATGTGTTTTTATTAATATTCCTTTGAATGACCTATTTTGGGGTGATATATAAATGTGACACAAAATCAATGTATCTCTTACAATATTTATTTATACGATTACTTCACTATTAATCTGGTGCAGCACATTTTCTTTGTTATTAATGTTTAACTGTGGAGTGGAAACACATTGAGTGAAAGCTGCCTGAGTTTATTTATTTTTTTCACTTATTGCACATTTTTTTTCACTTATTGCACATTGATTGAGTTGCGCTGATAGTTTTTTATTTATATATGAAACGCCTACCTATTTAGTAATTTTTTTTGTAACTTTGTAGTTATTTTTACCTTGATTTAGAGGCGGTGCGATCACACATTTTAATATTGATTTACATTGAGTAAATAGATAACTCACGTCACGCTTTAAAGTTGCACACTTGTGGAATGGCGCCAAACTTCGGTACTTAAAAATCTCCACAGGCTACAGATTAAAATTTTTTTACAGGTTACCAGTTTAGAGTTACAAAGGGGGTGTTGCATAACAATTATCGCTCTCGCTCTAACGTTCTACATGTGTGGTTTGAATGTCATTTACATACGCGGACACAACCTAACTATGCGTTCTCTTCTGAATGCGAGAACAAGGGGATGGGGGCGCTTTAATTTTTTTCTTTTTTATTGTTTATTTAATTTCATTTTATTTTTACACTTCTATTTTTTTTTATCACTTATTTATTTTACAAGGAATGTAAATATCCCTTGTAATAGGGATAAGGATGACAGGTCCTCTTTATGGAGAGATCTGGGGTCTATAAGACCCCAGATCTCTCCTCTAGGCTGGAAAGCCTGAGATTTAAAAAAAAAAAAAAAAAAAAAAAAAAAAAACGATCTCAGGCTTTCCAGCCGAACACATGGCAGTGTTTACAACTGCCTGGGTCGGGCACAACGTTATGCATGGGCTGGGCCTCCGAGAGTCAAAGAGATGACCAGGGACCATCTGGTGATTGGTCAGCTCGATAGTTAACTTCTGCCGCCAGTGGATTCCTTCGCCAGCTCGCCGATCGCACGGGCGAGCCGGTAGAAGCACCTCTTCCGCCACCTGGAAAAACAATCAAGCGGCTGAACTGCCGCTATTATGATTGTTTTTACGGTGCAGGGAATCGCCAGCTGAAAAAAAAAAGATATCTGATTGATATCTCCACTTCAACCTAAGGAGGTCATATGATGGGCAGTGGTATGAAAGTGGTTAAGCTAAGCTGCACACAGAGAACATAGCACTAGATGGCGCTGCCGGTCTCTATAAACACCAGAGACATGGTGTACAGAGGAGAAGAAAAGAGAATAAAGGACACAGCAATAGGATAACTGTAACCCCCCCCATGAGTCACTTCCTTCAGCGCAGGAGGGGAAAGGTTCGAGTCCATGATGTCAAAAGATAGGACAGAACAATCTAAGAAATCCTGTATGTGCAATGTGTCACGATCACAGAGTTACAGAACACGTACACAAAAAAAAAAAAAAAATCCCATTGCCCATATTATTATTATTAATACACAAAATAATGCAAAATAATGGCTTTAATGTCAAGACGCAAAACTATAAATGTAACCAGTTCAGCAATTTTTTTTTTTTATTTTTTACACACGTGTAAAAATCTTTTTTTTTTTTTTTCGACAATGAAATTACTTAAACCCCCATATATTCTGAAAGCAGAGGCCCTGTAGAATTATTATTATTATACAGGATTTATATAGCGCCAACAATTTGCGCAGCGCTTTACAACGTTGAGGGCACAATTACAATTTAATAAAATACAGGAGGAATCAGAGGGCCCTGCTTGTTAGAGCTTACAATCTAAAATAAAGAGAGAATAGTTGCAAATTTTTCAGTCGCATGATATCTGCACAACTTTTTATTAAACCGATTTTTTCAGGAAAAAATGTAATAAAATTAATTTTAGTGGAAACACACACAATATAATACCCATTTTTTTTTGGGGGGGGGGGGGGATATAAAAAATTAGGTTGCATTGAGTAAATATATACCCAAACATGGCAAGTTTTAAAATTTGCAAATTTTTCAGTCGCATGATATTTGCACAACTTTTTATTAAACCGATTTTTTCAGGAAAAAATGTAATAAAATTAATTTTAGTGGAAACACACACAATATAATAACCATTTTTTTGGGGGGTAAAATATAAAAAATTAGGTTGCATTGAGTAAATATATACCAAACATGGCAAGTTTTAAAATTGTGCAAACCCATGATAATTTTCAGGGAAAAAAAAAATGAATTTTAGTGCAAACACACAATATAATACCCATTTTTTTTTTTTTTTTTTGGTAAAATATAAAAAAATGAGGTTGCATTAAGTAAATATATACCAAACATGGCAAGTTTTAAAATTGTGCAAACCCGTGATATCACAAAGAACTTATATAAGTACCTGAAATAATAATAAAAAAATAACTACTGTACCCAAAATTCTCCATAGGTGACGCTTTGGAAGACCTTTACAGCTCATCAGCTTTGAGTTAACCACTTGTGCTAGAATTATTGCTCTCATTCGGACGTTGCCACAGGTGTGGTGTGACCGCGGTTTACATACAAATGCACGCATGACAGTTGTCAGTCTGCCATGCACACCTTTAACCACTTTACCACCGGAGGATTTTGCTGTCTTCCGTCCAGGCCACTTTTTGCGATTCGGCGCTGTGCGAATTTAACTGACAATTGCGCGGTCGTGCGATGCCGTACCCAAACAAAATTTACGTCCTTTTTTTCCCACAAACAGAGCTTTCTTTTGGTGGTATTTGATCACCTGTGCGATTTTTACTTTTTGCGCTATAAACAAAAAAAAGAGCGTTTATTTTGAAAAAATAACAATATTTTTAACATTTTTTTATATGAAATTCCCCCCAAAAAAGATGTAAAAATCTATTTTTTTAAAAATTTTTGGCCAATTTGTTTTCTGCTACCTATGTTTGGTAAAAAAAAATCACAATAAGCGTATTTTGATTGGTTTGCGCAAAAGTTATTGCGTTTACAAACTAAGGGAAAGATTTCTGTCATTTTTGGTGTTTTTTTTTTAACGCGTAATGGCGGTGATCTGCGATTTTTTTTGCGGGACTGCGACATTGCGGCGGACAGATCGGACCCTTGACTGACATTTTTGACACTTTTGGGGGTACCAGTGACATTACTGCAGTAATCAGTGCTATATATATGCACTGTTACTGTAAAAATGACACTGGCAATGAAGGGGTTAATTTTATTGGAGAGGGAGGGGTTAATGTATGCCTAGTGCTTACTGACGTGTGGGGGGGGAGGTGACTGTGTGACAGAAGGACAGATCGGATGTCCAGCTATGCTGAACACTCCGATCTGTCACTCCCTGTCACTATGTTTACACACAGCGGGCGGATCTCCAGACTCGATCCCCGACGATCGGGTAAGAGCAGCGGCAATCGCCGCTGCTCCTCCCCTGGCCCGACTCCCGCTGTGAATGAAAACAGCGGGAGCGCGCCTCCGGCGGCGCGCGAGCGCCGCCTACAGGGGGAGGAGTCCAGCGACGTAGGTCTACGTCGCTGGACGGGAACGAGCCACTGTGCCGCAGTAGCAGCACAGTGGCCGGTGGGCAAGTGGTTAATCAGCCGTGGGGATGTCAATTAGACATTGCTTCTAACAGGCAGTGTGAAATGTGTGCTTGTTTTCAGCGCTGAAAGTTTTGCAGTAAAATGTACCGTACCGGGTTTCTGGCACCGCAAACTAATATACCGGAGCTAGACAGGTGCACTTTATTTATTTATTTATTTATTTATTTTAGGTGCACTTTATTTTAGTCTTTATTTATAACCTATAAGCCCCCGTTCACACTGGGGCGACCTGTCAGGCGATCTGGTCGCCTGACAGGTCGCCGTAGGTCGCCTTCCATAGAGAAGCTGCGGACCCGTTCTAATAGGAGCGACACAAGTCGCTCCGACTTAGAAAAAGGGTCCGGAGCTTCTTTGGGGCGACCCGGAGCGACCTGCATAGACTTCAATGTTATGAAGTCCGTGCCGGCCGCTCCGAGGTCGCGGTGCGAGCAGCGCGCCGCGACCTATTAGGTCGCCTGACAAAGTAGCGTCGCCCCAGTGTGAACGGGGCCTAAAACATTACTATGAAGACCAGCAGGGTCTGTGTGAGTAAAGGTTCATCCAAACTGTTTACACGTTTTACTGGGACATCATGTCTGAATGCCAACCTCAATCAAGGCTGTCCTTGGATATCACATCAGAAAATAGAGTTGTTTTGCAGCTTTCTATGCAATATTTAGTTTTAGCTACAGAACGCCAGTGAACAAAAAAAAAAAAAAAAAAAAAAAGGCCCTTTAGTCCCTCTCACCTACTCTCTTTATTTTAAAAAATCCCTTACAGTGAGAGAAAAAAAGTATTTGATCCCCTGCTGATTTTTGTACATTTGCCCACTGACAAAGAAACGATTAGTCTATAATTTTAATGGTCGGTTTGATCAGTGAGAGATATAAGAACAAAAATATCCAAAAAAAACGCATTTCAAAAAAGTTCTAAATTGATTTGCATTTTAATGAGTGAAATAAGTATTTGACCCCTTCACAAAACATCACTTGGTGGCAAAACTCTTGTTGGCAATCACAGAGGTCAGACGTTTCTTGTGGTTGGCCACCAGGTTTGCACACATCTCAGGAGGGATTTTGTCCCACTCCTCTTTGCAGATCCTCTCCAAGTCATTAAGGTTTTGAAGTCAACATTTAACTCGAACCTTCAGTTCCTTCCACTTATTTTCTATGGGATTAAGGTCTGGAAACTGGCTAGGCCACTCCAGGACCTTAATGTGCTTTTGAGCCACTCCTTTGTTGCTTTGGCCGTGTGTTTTGGGCCATTGTCATGCTGGAATACCCGTTTTCAATGCCCTGGCTGAGGGAAGGAGGTTCTCATCCAAGATTTGATGGTACATGGCCCCGTCCATCGACCCTTGGATGCGGTGAAGTTGTCCCCTTAGCAGAAAAACACCCCCAAAGCATAATGTTTCCACCTCCATGTTTGACGGTGGGGATAGTCTTGTGGTCATAAGCAGTATTCCTCCTCCTCCAAATATGGTGAGTTTAGTTGATGCCAAAGAGCTTGATTTTGGTTTCATCTGACCACCCAGTTCTCCTTGAAATATTCTGATGTTCATTAGCAAACTTCAGACGGGCCTGTACAAGTGCTTTCTTGAACAGGGGGACCTTACGGGTGCGGCAGGGTTTTAATCCTTCATGGCGTAGTGGGTTACCATTTATTTTTTTTGGGCCTATGATCCCAGCTGCCTTGAAATTATTGACAAGATTCTCCCGTGTAGTTCTGGGCTGATTCCTCACTGTTCTCATGATCATTGAAACTCCACGAGGTGAGATCCTGCATGGAGCCCCAGACCAAGGGAGATTGACAGTTATATTGTATTTCATCCATTTGAGAATAATCGCACCAGCTGTTGTCACCCTCTCACCAAGTTGCTTGGCGATGGTCTTGTAGTCCATTCCAGCCTTGTGTAGGTTTACAATTTTATCCCTGATATCCCCAGACAGATCTTTGGTCTTGGCCATGGTGGAAAAATTGGTCGCTTCTCGGCCTTTTGGCTAAGATCAAGTGTAGTATCTGTTCTTATCAGTTGGTATGGACCTTGATGGTTAGTATCGGCAGGGGCTAAAATGAACCAGGGCACCCAGGAGAATCTGGGGGACTGGGAAGTAGGCACTGTCAGAGAAAGCCGGATGGGACAATTGCTTTCTGATATGAATGGGAACAGCCCCTATCAGTTTGAAGGGAGCGAGAAAGCCGGCGTAGTCCCACCGGTTAGTACTGCTCCTGGATGTGATTGGTAAGGAATGGGGATGGCGGTGGGAGGGCCTTTCCTCCTGGGTTGAATCTGGCCTTGCAAAAGGCTTGTCCCCAGTCGAAGCTAAGCTGTCTAAATTCTGATGCCTCCTGGTAGGAATGGGCTGCACTGGGTCTGGCCGGAGGTCGACACCGGAAAAAGCCCGTGGTGTACGTGCCCCTGGACTGGCAGCCCAGGGGTGCCTTAATTCTCACTGGTGAGGTGCAGCTCGCCTTGAGTTTTTCCGCACCTTGGTCACTGCACCATACACACTTTTTTCACACCTGCCTCTTGGGACAGGCCTTTTGGCTCGGACCAGAGGAATTTTTTATTCAGGCCGGAAGGCCTGCCATGGTACCTCACTATGGCACCATAGCACTTTCCCCACTTCCCCTTCCCCACCTTTTTGTTTGTGTGTGGTTTTCTTTGTTGTGCGTCACTTCACTGTCACCTTTTTTTCATGCACGACTTGTAGGGTGTGGGTCCTCAGGCCCAGCCTTGAAAGTCTTGGGAGGGGGTGGATATGGCCTTCTGGCTTAGTTCGCCCTCTCTCATGGGGTCTCTCTTCGGGGGAGCCCCACCTAGTACTTGGGGTGGGCTGTTTCGGCAGTCCCCCTGGAGAACAGGGTTTGCCTGGTTTCGGCCAGGCAGACCATTGGAAGTACCTCAGTCCCTGTCAGGAGTCTTGCGCCCCGGGAAATCAAGGTCAGGGTTCAACCTCTTCGGAGGGAAGACCATTTCGCACACCCTGTGCACTTTTTGTGTTTCCCACGTTTGTGTGTGTGCACTTTTTTATGCACCGGTTGATAGTCTTGAGTGTGTTCACACACCACGCGCTTAAAAAAAAAAAAAAAATGGTGGATAGATTGGAATCTGATTGACTGATTGCTTCAGTGGACAGGTGTCTTTTATACAGATAATGAGAGTTTGTGGACTCCACATTTCAATCAGGAATTACAACACCCAGAGAAAACAAAGAGCCTCTTAATTTGTGTCCTTGAGAACCTTGAATGCAATTTACCTCTGGGCAGGGCAGGACAGGGCCCAGCACTGTTACAGGGTGCATTTATTTATTTTTTACGAAAAAAAAAAGAAAAGGGAAATATGCATTCAACCTTCCATTGCTCTCCTACCCTTTCGCATAGCTGCTTGCAGTAAAAGGAGATACCCAAAAGTTTAAGATATGGAGGAGCATGTAACTCACCCATTGGACAATGCTGGATCAATCAGAGCTGTCAGAGGGGAGTTCATAGCCTGACTACAGACTTACATAGTTAGTCAGGTTGAAAAAAGACACAAGTCCATCCGGTTCAACCAAAAAAAAAAAAAACCAGTATTGAAAACCCAACCATACAATCCCATATACACAATTCTATACCCGCTGTTGATCCAGAGGAAGGCGAAAATAAACCCCAGCAAAGCATGATCCAAATTGCTACAGCAGGGGAAAAAAAATCCTTCCTGATCCTCCGAGAGGCAATCAGATATTCCCTGGATCAACTTTACCTAACAAAAAATTTTAGTACCCATTTATATTATGTACACCTAGGAAAGAATCCAGGCCTTTTTTAAAGCAATCTACAGAGCTGGCCAGAACCACCTCTGGAGGGAGTCTATTCCTCATTTTCACAGCTCTTATGGTGAAGAAACCTTTCCGTATTTGGAGACAAAATCTGTTTTCCTCCAGACGTAAAGAGTGCTCCCTTGTCTTCTGTGTTGACCTTAAAGTGAACAACTCAACATCAAGTTTACTATATGGACCCCTTATGTATTTATACATGGAGATCATATCCCCCCTTATTGTCCTCTTCTCAAGAGAGAATAAATTCAGTTCCTCTAATCCAGGTTTTCTCAACCAGGGTTCCTCCTGAGGTTGCTGGGGGTTCCTTGAGAAATGAGCAATTTCTGCCTCTCAGATAAGTTCCCAATGACACCATTGTTCCTTTTAGCTATCTGTAATGGGGTAATTCTTCCCAATGATGACAAGAGTAAGGACCATTCTTCCCACTGACTGTCACACTCATGTGACATGAGTTGTAGATTTTTAATTTTAGCAGGGGTTCCCCCGAGACCAGAAATTTATTTCATGGGTTCCCCTGTGTTGAAAAGGTTGAGAAAGGCTGCTCTAATCTTTCCGCATAGCTGAGCTCCTCCATGCCTCTTATCAGTTTGGTTGCCCTTCTCTGCACTTTCTCCAGTTCCCCGATATCCTTTTTAAGAACTTGTGCCCAAAACTGAACTGCATATTCCAGATGAGGACTTACTAATGATTTGTACAATAAAGTTAATCATGTTGATTTACCCTACATGGCCAATGCACATATTCCCCTTTAACCACTTGCCGACCGCTCACAGTAATATTACTGCAGCAGGTCGGCTCCCCTGGGTCCAGCGACGTAGACCTACCCAGCAGGAGTCGGGCCAGAGGAGGAGAGGCGGCGATCCCCGATTCCCTGATTGTCATGGAATGTGTGAGAAGATCCGCCCGACAAAGCAGGCGGATCTTCTCTCTGACAGACAGGGAGAGATCACAGGATTCAGCACAGCTGAACCTGCGATCTCTGTCTCAGAACCCCCTCCCCCCACACAAGTCAGTAAGCATGAGGCATACATTTAACCCCTTGATCAAAAACAGTGTTAACCCCTTCCCTGCCAGTGTCATTATTACAGTAACAGTGCATATTTTTTAGCACTGATTACTGTAGTAATGTCACTGGTCCCCCCAAAAGTGTAAAAAATGTCAGTTAGGGGTCCGATTTGTCCGCCGCAATGTCACAGTCCCGCAAAAAATAGCTGATCGCCGCCATTACTAGTAAAAAAAAAAAAAAACAATAAAAATGACAAATATCTTTCCCATTGTTAGTAAACGTGATAACTTTTGCGCAAACCAATAAAAATACGCTTATTGTGATTTTTTTTTTTACATAAAATATGTAGCAAATTGGCCTAAAATGTTAAAAAATTTTGATTTTAAATTTTTTTTTTGTTGTGAATGTTTTATATCAGAATGTGAAAATAATTGATTTTTTTTTTTCAAAATTGTAGCTCTTTTTTTCAAAAATTAAAAAAAAAAAAAAAAATCGCACAGGTGATCAAATATCACCAAAAGAAAGCTCTATTTGTAGGAAAAAAAGGACGTAAATTTCGTTTCGGTACAGCCTCGCACGACCGTGCAATTTTCGGTTAAAGTAACACAGTGCCGAATCGCAAAATATGGCCTGGTCAGGAAGGAATCTTCCGGTCTTAAAGTGGATAAAAATACGCTCATTGAGAGTTTTTTTTCAAAGACATGTAGCTAAAAATGGATTTTTGTAAAATCTTACCGTAAAATCCTTTTCTCTTAGCTCATTGACAGACGTAGTCCTCGGTGATACATCACCTTCGGGTTTATGTTGCCTCCACAGGAGTAGGACTAGACAGGAAATAAAATGCTCTGGCCACACCTTAGGGGCAGTCCCAGAGGGTATATCCTCTCTCTCTCTGCCTCAGCAAATCAGTTATGTCATAAAGCAGTCTTTAGAGAATTTAACCCAACCCAACTCAAAAAAACAGAGGGGCGGGTACTACGTCTGTCAATGAGCTAAGAGAAAAGGATTTTACGGTAAGATTTTACAAAAATCCATTTTTCTCTATCGCTCATTGACAGACGTAGTCCTCGGTGATACAGCACCTTCGGGAAGTCCCAGAGCAGTATCACAAATGAGGGGTGGGAAAATGGAAATCAAATCCAATCTAGAAGGCCCAACCGGTGCCAACTAGAAGTTTACAATGCTCATCCTAAATGATGAGACTCAACAAAAAAATTTTCAAACAGAAAAAAACCCTCGAGGTAGACCACCGGTCTCCTCAAATAGCGGCCTGCAAAACCTTGCGGCCAAATGAGGCATCCGCCGATGCCATCACATCAATTTTATAAAATTTTGTAAAGGTATGTACCGACGACCAGGTGGCCGCCTTACATACCTGGACCACTGACGCCTGATGGCGAAAGGCCCAGGAAGTACTGAGCGCTCGAGTGGAGTGCGCCCTAACAGGGAACGGAGGACTCTGACCCTTAATAGAATAAGCCTGTACCACCGTCTGTCTAATCCATTTGGCAATAGTCGCGGCAGATGCAGGCAACCCCTTTCTGGGGCCATCCGTGATCACAAAAAGTGAATCCGTCTTACGGAACGATTCCGTAGCTTTCAGGTATACCCTGATTGTCCGAACCACATCCAAGGAATGCAACGCATGTTCCCGATGATGATTGGGCTGAGGACACAAGGAAGGTAGTACAATATCTTCATTCAGATGAAAATCTGAAACCACCTTTGGAAGAAAGGATGGCTTAGGATGAAGCACTACCTTATCCCTATGAATCACTAAGTATGGGGACTGGCATGATAAAGCAGCCAGTTCTGACACCCTGCGTGCAGAAGTGATAGCCACCAAGAAGGCCACCTTCTGGGATAATGTAAGCAAGGGAATCTCCCTGATGTTTTCAAAAGGAGGTTTCTGTAGAACCGACAAAACCAAATTAAGATCCCAGGGCGGTAAGGGCGCGCGGACTGGTGGAGCCAGGTGCCGCACCCCCTGGATGAAATTCCGCACCAAGGACTTGGTAGCTAAAGGCTTCTGAAAGAAGATTGCTAATGCTGAAACTTGACCCTTGATGGTGCTCAAGGCTAGCTTCTGCTCAACCCCTTTCTGCAGAAAGGCCAATATTCGAGTCACCGAATAGGTACGTGGAGGAAATCCTAAAGATTCGCACCACGCGATATAAGTCTTCCATGTGTGATAATAGACTCTGCTGGAAGTCGCTTTCCTTGCTTTAATAAGGGTAGGAATGACTGAAGCTGACAACCCTCTGTCCTTCAGTACTTGGGTCTCAATGGCCAGGCCATTAAAACCAGTGACTGTAAAGCACAATGGTAGATTGGTCCTCGAGACCGCAGACACTCCCTGAGACGCAGTTCCCACGGAACATCCGCGACTAGCAAGTCCAAGTCGGCCAGGCCGGCTTGGCGAAGCCAGCCTAGAATTTCTAGGACCACTGGCACTGACGGGATTTGAACCAGGCGTCCCTAGAGCTATCTGGCCCCGACCATCCGAGAAAGTCTGGTCGTTCTCTGTTCCCACACATTTATCCGACACCTGATTCCTATCAGGAACGGTGATCTCTCCTGGTTGAATCTCAGGGACCGAAGTCACCCGGCTAGAGGCTTCTTGGTCTGTCTGGTCAACCAGATCCGATTCCTGTGGGGAATTGAGACTAATCTTAGGAAAAGATAAAGTAAAAGATCTGTTCAGGGAACGGTGACTACCACTCCCTGTAGCACTTAACTGTTGGAAGGGAAGAATCGCACCGGTAGTAGTAGTCGATGCTCGATCTAATGTCCTGAATACCGGTGAAAACGTCCCCCCACCCTCAAACCGGGTGGGGGCGCACCTTCAGGCTGTGTAATCCTTTGCTTCGGGTTTGGCTGAATCGGTCCTCTGTTTGTCCGACCAGCCTTTCTTGAACCCTCCTGGAGGAGTCTTGCCTTTCCCGCTTGTTCCAGCCGGGCGTGTGAACCCTTTATGGGCGGTAAAGAAAGGTCCTCGCTTGTTGCGAGGTCCCTTAGCTTTAGCAGCCTGTGGCAAGAAAGTGCTCTTGCCCCCAGTGGCATCTTTAATGATTTCATCTAGGGTGGCCCCAAATAGGCGATTCCCCTGAAAAGGGAGATTCGTCAAGGTCTTTTTGGAACCTAGGTCAGCTGACCAGCATTTTAACCACAGCACACGTCTGAGGATTACCGCTGACATAGATGCATGCCCTAATAGGGGAGTAGTGTCCAAGGCTGCGTCACAGATAAACTGTAGCCCTTGTATAATCTGTTCCATCAAATCAGATGTTTCCTGGGGAATATCTTTTCCCCTAAGGTCTTGGCGTACCAATCTCGCCCATTCCGTAAGTGTCTGGGAAACTAGACCAATAACAATTACTGGTCTAAATGCTGACCCTATCAGAGAGAAGATAGTGCGGGACTCTGCTTTCATCTTCCGATCCACCGGATCCTTAAAGGACGAAGTGTCCTCCACTGGGATAACCGTGGCTTTATTCAGCCTGGAAATAGGTGGATCCACCACTGGTGGTACTGTCCATTTCTTAATGAGGGATTCCTCAAACGGATAGCGTCTAGCAATACGCTTGGAAATAGTAAAGGTACGTTTAGAATGATCCCATTCTCCTTTAATTTTATTACCAAAACACTTGGGTACAGGAAAAACCTTTACCGTTTTGATGGGCTTGTTAATACCAAAGGGAATCTAAGATCTCACAGGAACACTGGAGAAAAAAAGCGGTCTAAAAAATCTTTTCTAAGAAAAAAATCCTGCCAGGACCGAAGATCCCAGCAAGGTATCTAGGTCCTTACTCCTGACTAGACAGAAAAAAACTGATTTGCTGAGGCAGAGAGAGAGAGGATATACCCTCGGGGACTGCCCCTAGGGTGTGGCCAGAGCATTTTATTTCCTGTCTAGTCCTACTCCTGTGGAGGCAACATAAACCCGAAGGTACTGTATCACCGAGGACTACGTCTGTCAATGAGCGATAGAGAAATAAATTTTGGCCTAAATATATGACAAAAATTTAATATATTGGATATTTTTTAACAGTCAAAGTTGAAAATGTCAATTTTTTGCAAAATTTTCGCTCTTTTTTTTATTAATATCGCAAAAAATAAAAAGCGCAGAGGTGATCAAATACCACCAAAAGAAAGCTCCGTTTGCGCAATCGTCAGTTAAATTCGCGCAGTGCCAAGTTGAAAAAAGTGGCCTGGTCATTAAGCAGCAAAATCCTCCGGGGCTAAAGTGGTTAACAACCACCAATATTAGTAGTTATTACTTCACTCCTCTGCAGCTCAAGCCTTGGATATCAGCAGCTGTGTTGCGTGTTAGAGGGATACTGCTGATGCCATCAACATCTCAGCAACAGCCTGTGGTGTCACTGGGCTACGCGGCACGTGCCACGTCTTAGGTGAATTTGGGTGAAAAGCATTTCCAGCATGAACACGTCTGGGAAATGCATGCTCAGCCAGAAAAGTGACTCAGGCAGAAAAAAAATATGACAGTAGTTCTGCTTCTACGTTATCTGTATTAGCCAATGCTCACAATGAGTCATTTCAGAGAACGTAAGTAAAGAGGGGATCTTTTTTTTTTTTCTTTTACAATAACTCAGATAAAAGACGCCCATCAAACGTTACAGAGCATTTCAAACCCATCTCACCGGAGTGAATGACGACCACCACCATCCAAACCAACTGAGACCAACGTAAGTGGGTACTAATATTTACAGGTAAAGTTGATACAGGGAATATCAGATTGCCTCTCGGGGGATCAGGAAGGAATTTTTTTCCCCTGCTGTAGCGAATTGGGTCATGCTTTGCTGGGGTTTTTTCACCTTCCTCTGGATCAACCGCGGGTATAGGATTGTGTATATGGGATTGTATGGTTGGGTTTTCGTTACTGTTTTTTGTTTTTTATTGGTTGAGGCAGATGGACTTGTGTCTTTTTTTAACCTAACTATGGAAGTATATATGATAATGTAATCATCATTTAGCATAGTAAGATCCCTCCTGTCCTGTGGTTTCTATTAGTGATCGACCGATACCGGTTTTTCGTTGCCGATACCAATATTTTGGCCAATGCATATCGGTATCGGCCGATATTTTCATACATTTAAAAAACTTTTTTTTCTTTACAGGTACTGTTGTGGAGGGATCTGGGGGTCTAAAAGACCCCAACCCCCTCCTCTGCACTTAAAAGCATTCAAAACGCCATTGCTGGTAATAGGCTGCAATTTGACCTGTGCAAGTTCATTTACAGATCTCTATTGAAGTCATCCCCAAATTCACCAAAAGTAGTGCAGGAATTACTTTTAGAAATCGGTGTGACACCGCAAAGTCGGCGTCGCACTGTTTGGGACGCTCCAATTGCAAGCAATAGGCTTTGACTTGACCTATCAAATCGTGCTGATGTGAATGGGAGCTTAGTGTACGTGGGTTTGAAATACTTCCACGATTTCAAAGCCGCATTTCAGTCCAACTTTGGGGGCGATTTCAATTACATCTGTGCAGGTTCTTGCACAAATGTCTATTGAAGTCGCCCCCGAAGTCACCAAAAGTAGGGCAGGAACTACTTTTAGAAAACGGTGCAACGCCATAAAGTCGGTGTTGCACCGTTTCGGACGCTCCAATTGCAAGCAATAGGCTTCCATTTGACCAGTCAAATCGCGCTGATGTAAATGGGGGCTTAGGGTACGCGGGTTTGAAAAACTTGCACAAATTTCAAAGCCTCATTTCAGTCCGACTTCGGAGGCGGTTTGAATGACATCTGTGCGGGTTCATGCACAGATGTTTATTGACGTCGCCCCTGAAGTCACCAAAAGTAGTGCAGAAACCACTTTTGGAACCAATTGGGACAGTGCTGTTGCCGGCAATAGGCTGCGATTTGGCATGCGATTTGAAACATCAAATCATGCCGCTGTGAACGGGGGCTTATTGTCAAAGCTTAACTGCTTGCCGACAGCCGCACGACTATTTACTGCGGCAGTCAGCCCAGTACAGGCAAAACCACGTAGGGCTACGTCGCTCGCCTATGAGCCTCTAGCCCCCGCTCGTTCCCTGACATGCCCGCGCGAGTGACCGGCGGCTCCGATGTCCGCCGGTCACCCGCGATCTCCCGGTGGAGAGGGAGAAAGGCAGACGGCTCATGTAAACAAAGCCGCCTGTCATTCTCCCTGATGTAACAGCGGAGATCATAAGATCCTGCTATGTAGGATCGTATTTCTCTGTGGTTACATCACTAGCCACGCCCCTTTACAGTTAGAATCACGCCCCTAGGGACACACTTAACCCCTTGATCACTAATAAAGTTAACCCCTTCCCTGCCAGTGTAATTTTTACAGTAACAGTGCATATGTATAGCACTGATTACTGTAGTAATGTCACTGGTACCCCCAAAAGTGTCAAAAATGTCAGTCAGGGGTCCGATCTGTCCGCCGCAATGTCGCAGTCACGCAAGAAAAAAAAAAAAAAAATCGCAGATCGCCACCATTACTAGTTAAAAAAAAAAAACAATAAAAATGACAAATCTTTCCCTTAGTTAGTAAACGCAATAACTTTTGCGCAAACCAATCAAAATACGCTTATTGTGATTTTTTTTTACCAAACATATGTAGCAGAAAACAAATTGGCCTAAAATGTTAAAAAAAAATTGATTTTACATTTTTTTTTGGAAATTTCATATAAAAAAAATGTGAAAAATATTTTTTCAAAATTGTCGCTATTTTTTTGTTTATAGCGCAAAAATTAAAAATCGCACAGGTGATCAAATACCACCAAAAGAAAGCTTTGTTTGTGGGAAAAAAAGGACGTCAATTTCATTTGGGTACGGCGTCGCACTACCGCGCAATTGTCTGTTAAAGTCACGCAGTGCCGAATCGCAAAGTAGGCCCTGTTCTTTGAGCAGGAAAATCCTCCGGGGCTTAAGTGGTTACTTAATCAAGTTGAAGTTAGAAGCTGATTGGCTGCCATGCACAGCTGCACCAGATTTTTCACTCTCTAGTCTTATGCCTCGTAAACACGCAACGATTATCGGCCGACCGATCGGCCGTCTTTTGTCCAGTGTTGTTGTGTTGGTTGAAATGTGCTCTAGACTGCACACTAATTTTCTCGGCCAACAAAAAACAACTTCAGAAGTGATGTCATGTGCTGGTTTACTTTCCGTTTGTTTTTTCTTCTCTGAGCATGCCCAGTCTTGCTTATCAGATTTTTGTCTGCCGAAATCTGTACTGACTGACGGAAAATCGGCCGTTCTGTTGGCGGCCAACAAAAATTTTATAGCCTGCACACAAGATTTTTTTCGGCCGAAAAGTCGGAGTCGGTTGTCCAAAGCATCATACTAACAAGCCGAAAATTGGCCTATCGGACGTTGGCCGAAAATTCACGGCCAACTATCGATGCGTGTGTACGAGGCTTTAGTAAATAAACCGGATTGTGTTGTTACAGTGTAATAATACCAAGAATTCTCCACAAATTCACTGTAATTGTCCTTGGAACTGGTAGAAAATAAATGATGCTCTTCCATATCTCATGAAATATTTTGTTTTGCAATGTGTTGAAAATAAATGGGTGAAGTGGCAGGACCGTATCAGGAAAAAATGTAAATTAAATTGTTTTTATACTCTTGAGGAATCAGAAAATGAGTCAATAGATATGGTATGCTTTTTTTTTGTTCTAGGATTGTGTCATTCCATCCTGGGTGGTACTTCCACAAGTCGAAAAAAAAAAAAAAAATTGGTCAGAGGTTACATTGGTTCAAATGTCTTGTTTAATTATCAACTACAGCACGGTCTGTGGGTAATCTCTGTGATATATATAGCTTAATTACAAGGCACCGCAGACACACTTGAAGCAGAAGTGAATAACATCTCCCTGGAAGAAGCACCAAGATGAAGCTCCTCGTACTCCTTCTCCTTCCCCTCGTTCTCTCAGCGACCATCGAGAAAAAAGACGAATTCAACTTCGAATCTTTACCCACAGAACCCAAACCCAGATTTGCAATGCTGGACGACGTCCGAATTTTAGCCAACGGCCTCCTACAGCTCGGCCACGGCCTGAAAGACTTTGTCCAGAAGACGAAAGGCCAGATCAACGAGATCTTCCAGAAACTCAACGTTTTCGACAAGTCCTTTTACGACCTCTCCGAACAGACCAATGAGATCAGGGAGAAGGAGGAGGAATTGAAAGTGAAAACCTCGAGGCTGCAGGAGAACAATGAGGAGCTCAAAAACCTGTCAAATAAAATCTACTTCCAGATAGAACATCTCGTGCAAGATAAAGCCCAGCTTCAAGATAAGATCGTCAGGTTGGAGGAGAAGCTGAATCAGATTTCCGAGGGTCAACCGGATGGGCAAGACCACAAAGACATAGCTTCACTGAAAGTAAGTGACCTGTATAAGCCCGTTCCTTCCTGTATGTGTATTGCATTGGATAGAATCGATAAGGTCTTCTGCATTAGATGTAGAAGAAAAAGCAATCTCCTTGATACAACACACACTCAAACTTTTTCTGGTTTTTATAGGTTCATTCCACCAGCTAAAGGTTGAAAGAAGAATTATAAAAACTCTAAACTATATGAAGGACTACATTGTGGTGCCTACACATACATTTAGATATCCCATGACTAGGATGTCTCCAGCCTTCCCTTCAGTCTTGCACAGTTGTGTCGGCTTCTCTCATGGACTAAAATGGCTTACTCTGACTTTATCGCACACTGTGAGCTTCTCACCATGTGCGTTAGAAGCCGAAGCAAGTCAGATAGAGCCCACCTCATTTCCTGACTAGAGGATGTCCAGCATGGTCGCTTTTGCTTACTTTTATACGCCCCTTGGGGCACTATTTCTGATAATTTTCCCAAACTGACCTTAATGAGGGGCACAATTCCTCCCAATGACACCAATCATAGGGTGGCTAAATTCCACCCAACGACACCAATCATGGGGGGCAAAGTTCCTCCCAATTACACCAATCATGGGGGGCTAAATTCAACCCAACGACACCAATCATGGGGGGCAAAGTTCCTCCCAATGACACCAATCATAAGGGACATAATTCCTCCCAATGACACCAATCATGGGGGGCAAAGTTCCTCCCAACAACACCAACGATAGGGGACAATTCCTCCCACTGACACAAAAGATGGGGCATTGGCTTTTTTCCACTGATATTGAGACTTTATTTTCCCAATGGCCATAGTCTGGCCCCCTAGAAGCCTTAAAAGTGGATATTTACCGCATCCGAGGACCACAAACCAAAAACACTATTTAAATTAATTTTTATTATTCAAAGCAAACTCACTAATTCATCCATGTCTCTTTGCTTTATTTTGTTGAGAAATCACTTTGAAAAACACCCCTTAGCATTTCTGGCCGTGGCTATTTTGAGTAAAGGCAGATGATTCATGTAGCGTTTACTTCCTGGAATCCATCTGCCCTTAGCTCAGGCATGCAGTCAGTAGAGTGTGCTTAGCTTAGAAAACCCTTCCTCCTCTCCTTAAAGGGATTGCAAAGTCTCGTTTAAAAAAAATATATAACAGCCATATTATACTTCCCTCCTCTGTGCAGTTGGTTTTGCATAGAGCAGCCTGGATCCGCCTCTTCTCAGGTCCCTCATTCCTGCTCCTGGCCCCTCCCTCCTAGCGAGTGCCCCCACAGCAAGCAGCTTGCTATGGGGGCACCCAAACTGAGCTGCAGCTCTGTGTGTTCATTCAGACATTCAAGTCGCAATGACTTCAAAGTAGTCCCTGCACTACTCTGGGCCGATTTTAATGCGTTTTGAGGTCCAAAGACATAGGCATTGCTTCAAGTCCAGCCAAAATCGTGGCAACAAAACCGCGGTAAAATTGCGAGACTTTTAGGTTGCACAAGTGTGAAAGGAGGCTTAGAGATAAAGTACCAGTGGTCCCAATTGATCAAGTCATTAGGTGAACAGATGGCAAAGCCCTGCTTGGAGATGGGATGTATCTTATATCTGAAGCAGGGCTTTGCGGCTAGGGCTTTAAGGCTCCATTCACATATAGGCGTTTCAGATCGCGGGCAGAATTGCCACGATTCTTCCCGAAATCCTGAACAACTGCAAGTCACGAGACGCCCGAGCGATTCCCGTGACTTGCAATGGCACCCCCAAATGCAGCGTGATTTTGCCACGATTGTCGCCCGACAAATCGCGGGACACCTGATGCCCAAAAGAAGTTCATGTACTTCTTTTGGGCGTCCGACACGCTGCGTTTGGGGTGCCATTGCAAGTCACGTGAATCGCTCGAGCCTCCCTGCAACTTGCAATGGTTCGGAATCGCAGGCAGAATCGCTGCAATTCTGCCCACGATCCGAAACGCCTATATGTGAATGGAGCCTTAAGCTAGTAGGAGCAGTGCACCCTTCTCCAGATCAAGAAAACAAAATGCTGCTCCTGCTTAACCACTTGCCGACCGGTCACGTTGACCGTACTGCGGCAAAGTGGTTCGTTATCCTCTAGCGACGTAGACCTATGTCGCTGGACTCCACCTCCTGTAGGCGGCGCTCCCGTTGTTTTCAGTCACAGCGGGAGTCGAGCCAGGGGAGGAGCGACGGCGATCGCCGCTGCTCTTCCCCGATCGTCGGGGAATCGAGTTTGGAGATCCGCCCGCCTGTGTAAACAGAGCGGGCGGATCTCCTAAGTGACAAGGAGTGACAGATTGCAGTGTTCAGCATAGCTGAACATCCGATCTGTCCCTGACTCACTCAGTCACCTCCCCCCACACACGTTAGTAAGCACCAGGCATACATTAACCCCTCCCTCTCCAATAAAACCCCTTCCCTGCCAGTGTCATTTTTACAGTAACAGTGCATATGTATAGCACTGATTACTGCAGTAATGTCACTGGTACCCCCAAAAGTGTCAAAAATGTCAGTCAAGGGTCCGATCTGTCCGCCGCAATGTCGCAGTCCCGCAAAAAAAAAAATCGCAGATCACTGCCATTACTCGTTAAAAAAAAAAAACACCAAAAATGACAGAAATCTTTCCCTTAGTTAGTAAACGCGATAACTTTTGCGCAAACCAATCAAAATACGCTTTTTTGCGATTTTTTTTACCAAACATATGTAGCATAAAACAAATTGACCGAAAATGTTAAAAAATTTAGATTTTTACATTTTTTTTTTGGGGAATTTCATATTAAAAAATGTGAAAAATATTGCTATTTTTGCAAAATTAACGGTTTTTTTTTTTGTTTATAGCGCATGATCAAAAAATCGCACAGGTGATCAAATACCACTAAAAGAAAGCTCTGTTTGTGGGGAAAAAAAGGACGTCAAATTCGTTTAAGTACAGCGTCGCACGACCGCGCAATTGTCCTTTAAAGTCACGCAGTGCCGAATCGCAAAATACCCCCTGGTCAGGAAGGGGGTAAAATCTTCCGGGGCTTAAGTTGTTAAGGGCACACAGAACTACAAAAAACAAATAAAAAAAAAAAGGAAGGAAGAGAGGAAATAGAAGCCATCTGTGCCTCAGGGGCTCACCATGATAATGGGTTACAGTTCGAGAAATCGTGTGGGTGGTTGCGCTGACGGGAAGTAGTCTAGCCATGGGTGCCAGGTGTGTAAAAATGTATCATGTGTATCTGTTAAATATTGCCGGCAGTTTCTCATTCACCAATGTGCTGTGCATCCTGCTTCTTACCTCATCAAATTTGAAAGTCGGCGCCTTCCACGCTTTTGCGATTGTCTGCTTCGTGGCTGAGAAGCGATGGGTCACTAGTGTGCGCTCACGCCAGTGCTGTATCTTGGCCTAGGCCAGCAAGACCCAGGCCTAGGGCAGCATTTTGCAGGGGGGCAGCAAAAAAGCTGTTGGTGCTGCACTGATATGCTGCCCTGATGAGCACTGATATGTTGAACTGATGCGCTCTAATATACTGCACTGATGGCCACTGATGAGGCAGAACTGATAAGCTGCACTGATAGGGCTGTACTGGTAAGGCAGCACTGATGGGCACTGATATGATACACTGATAGGCTGCACTGGTGGTCACTGATGGGGCTGTACTGATGGCCACTGATGAGGCCGCACTGATATGCTGCACTGATGGGCATTAATGAGGCTGCACTTATGGGCACTGATGTAGCTGAACTTATGGGAACTGATGAGGCTGCATTGATGGGCATTGATAGACTGTGGTTGTGGTCTGTGGTTTACAGATGACAGGGCGGGTCATAAACAGGAAAGGGTGTGGCCTTTACAGGAAGGGGTGGGTCATATTTAAATTGGGGGGGGGGCAAGTTTAGTCAGGCCTAGGGCAGCACAGAACCTAAATACACCACTGGCTCACGCGTGTGTCAGATTTTATTGCTGTCTGTGTCCCCGTTAAGGAGATTAACCCTTTTAATTTGCCCCATTTACTGCTATCATTAAAAGTAAAAAAAAAAAAAAAAATCCCAACTTTTTGGGTTTTCCCCTCGAAAAGTAATAGAGGAAAAATCTTCCCATGGCGTCCACCTCAACTCCCCCATTAAAGTGGTTGTGAAGCAGCTTTATACCATCCTGTCTGGTCTGTTTAATAATCCTGTGTGTCTGTGTTTTAAAAAAAATAAGCCGCTCTTAACCGGTTTTCAGAGCGCCGATTGCCGCTGACGTGACCCGCTGGCTCTCTCCTCTCCCTATTTGACAGCTGCCTGCAGTGGGCGGGGCCTGAGGATTCCCCACTGATGTCAGTCAGGGAGGAGAGGCCAAGAGGAGGAGAGAGGCAGCGGGTCACGTGAGCAGCGATCGGCGCTCTGAAAACTAGTAAAGAACGGCTTATTCTTTATAAAACACAGACACAGGGGCACACAGGATTATTAAACAGACGGCAGACAGGATATGAAACTTTAAATAAAACTACAGCAGCAGGAGGGGAGGGCACTGACACAGGAGCAGACTGGCAAGGAGGGGAGGGAGGACAGGAGGAAAGCTGTGGATGACGGAGGCACATAGACTGACCATGGTGTGTCAGGGCTCAGCAGCCATGATATACCGTGGTCAGTTTACAGAGGGGAGGACATAGCCAGACGGGATCAGCCAGGTATTTCAGGTGATAGAAGGGGACAAATTCACAGCATGCTGTATAACATGCTTTAGGGCAGTGATGGCAAACCTTGGCACCCAAGATGTTTTGGAACTACATTTCCCATGATGCTCATGCACTCTGCAGTGTAGTTTAGCATCATGGGAAATATAGTTCCAAAACATCTGGGGTGCCAAGGTTCGCCATCACTGCTTTAGAGGAAAAGGATTAATTTTTATTTTTTTTAGGTTAACCAATTCTTTAAAAATAAATTCCGGCTTTACACAAAAAAGTTATAGAACTGTATCTTTTTATAAGACTTTTCAAACTAATTTAACTCAAACTCTGTAAGTTTATGTACTAAATAAAAGAGCATCAGTGCTTGGCCGTCTGAGTGGCTGTCAATCATTGTCTTTTCACTACTAAACTTTGATCATGTAATATCATTTGTATAGTAACGAATTAAAGAGTAATTATTGCATTGGAAATGATTGTGATGCTGCATATCAAACAGGAAAGGGAGCTTACTGGTTGATACATTTAACACAGTTTTGTTAAATATGATGCCTGTTGGAGCAACAGGAGATTAAAATGTAAAATAAACAAAATCATTTTTCTTTTTTACAAAAAAAAAATATAAAATAAAAATAAATTGTGCCGTTTTTCCCTTTAAAAATAAATACTCGCAAGTCGCGGCTCGTGCGGTGACTGACGTCGCCTTCATGACATTGTCAAAAAGGGGGGGCGCATGGGCGAGCATGGGCGAGCATGGGTGACCCGCCCCCCGAAAAAAGTTCTGTGGACGCCCATGAATAGGGACATTGGTTCTGGTGACCTGGGAGTTCCAAAGGAATCCCATTAATTTGCTGGGATTTCCTCTCACTTCCTGTTTGGCTATGGAACAGGAAGTTAAGGAAAATCTCTGCAATGGGACACAGATGGCGAACAAAAAAAATCTGGCAGGGGTTATAACCCCCCCTATCCAACCCCCCATTACTCTATCCAAAAAAAATAAAAAATTGGCTATAATTCTACTTCAAGAGAAGAAAAAAAGTGACGGCATTTTTAATAAACGTTTGCTACTTGCTCCAGGGATTTGTTGCCAGGTGAGTGTGCATTACCTTGCAGTGAACTCAGCATTGCAGGAAAAACTCAAATTACACAATAAATTTGCTTTTCAAAGTCTCACACTGGGCAAATCCTTATCACCTAACAAAGGGCAGTGAGTGAGTGAGCGATCGATCGCCCAGAACAGATGTTTTCTCCGAGTGAAGATAAGGCACTACATCAACACGCACTACATTTCTTTTACAAAGCCACTAATGTACTAAAAGTAAATTCTGTTTTTAGAACTATGTGGAGCAGCAAGATCATCACATCCAACGGCTGCTGAAAGTGGTGCAAGATCAGAACTCGCAACTCGATCACCAAAATGAGCAAATAAAGGACCTCGAGGAGAAGGTGAGAACAGGCATGGCTGAAGGAGATTTGGGGTTCTTTCATACAGGCATTAAAAAAAAAAAGTTGGGTTGGGTTGTCTGTTTACTGCTTTTCAACCACCTGATAACCACTTCACCTATGGAAAATGTACCCCCCTTCCTGACCAGGCCATTTTTTTGTGATACGGCACTGCTTTACTTTAACTGACAATTGCGTGGCCATGCGACGCTGTACCCATAAAAAATGTATTCCCCCCCCCCCCACAAATAGAACTTTCTTTTGGTGGTATTTGATCACCTCTGCGGCTTTTATTTTTTTGAGCTATAAACAAATAAATACCATCAATTTTGGGGGAAAAAAAACACTTTTTTTTTTACTTTCTGCTATGAAACATATCCAATAAAAACAAATATATATATATATATATATATCAAATTTCTTCATAAATTTAGGCAAATATTTATTCTGGTATATATAAAAAAAAACCCAATAAGCGTATATTGATTGGTTTACGCAAACGTTTTACGGCACTGCATTACTTTAACTGACAATTGGACGGTCGTGCGACGCTGTACCCCAAAAAAAATTGATGTCCTTTTTTTCCCCACAAATAGAGCTTTCTTTTGGTGGTATTTGATCACCTGTGCGAGATTATATATTTATTTCAGCAACTCCATCTCTCTTACAGGTCAGCAATTCCAGCTTACATGAGGGTGTCAAGATATCATCCTCCAGCCACGGCCTGGATACTCACAGGTCTTCATATTCCAATGACTCCGAAGAGCAGACACAGAAACCAAACGGTAAATATCTTCCAAGTGGTTATGAGACATGAGTTGGCGTCCATTGGGGCTGGTCAGCTCCAGTCACACCAGGGCGTTCTGAATAGAGGGCGGAATCGTGATGCGTTTGTGATGACATTATTTCTCGATAGCACCCCAAATATGGCGCAATTTTGCCGCAATTTGTTGTAAACAAAATCGTGGGATGCCTGTTGGCCAAAAGAAGTTCTGGAACTTCTTTTGGGTGACAGGTGCCCCGCGATTTTGTTAGCGCATTTGTCGTGCGTCAATCGCTGCAAAATCGTGCCGCGTTTGGGGTGCCATTGAGAAATAATGGCATTGTAAACATGTTGCATGTTTTGCCGCGATTCTGAATCATAGCAATTCCACTCGCAATTCAGAACGCTCAGGTGTGAATGGAGTCTAGAGGTCCAGTGACTGAGAGAAACTAGTCTTGCATTATTCAAATCACATCATATTGGGATTTTTATGGTGCCAAAACGCAATATTTTTTTTTTCCATTAATATCATTTTTATTTTACACACATTAACAACATGGTTAAAAAATATACATTATCCATATACAGCAAAACATCACAGATAGTTACTGTTTCTTCTGTATAGGCTACACCAGTGGTCCTCAACCCTGGCCTACAGGGCCCACTAACAGGCCAGATTTGCAAGATAACTGAAATACATCCCAGGTGATATCATTTGCTGCTCAGTGATTGCAGTACTCTAGTCTGCATCTCCCCAAGGTAATACTTAAAATCTGGCCTGTTAGTGGGCCCTGAGGACCGGAGTTGAGGACCACTGGGCTACACTGTTGTTCCTCTGAGTACATTTGAGGAACAACAGTGTAGCCTATACAGAAGAAACAACTAACTGATGTTTTGCTGTATATAGATAATGTATATATTTCTTTTAACCACTTCCACACCGCCCTATGTGTATTTACATCGGTACTGTTAAATACCGGTGTAATGGCAGCAGATAGCTGCCATAACCCTAGGCCCAGTATTATGAACTAAAGAGTGCGTGGCTAGGGGTCACTGAAAGAAGATTGCCAAGGCAGACACCTGGCTCTTTATGGTACTCAAAGCCAACTTCCGAACAACACCCCGTTGAAGAAAGACTAAGATCCAAGCCACAGAAAAGGATCGACTCACACCAAGAAATGTACGCTTTCCACGTACGATGGTATATCTTCCTGGAAGATGACTTCCTCACCTTCACCATAGTAGGGATCCCTTATTCAGACACACCTCTATACCTCAGTACCTGGCTTTCAATAACTAAGCCATTAAAACCAGTGACTGTAAAGCAGGATGGTAGAATACCCTTGGGACAACTGGTCTTCTCCGAGAGGAAGCCCCCAAGGAACGACTTTACGGCCACTAGGATGATTGGAAGATCCTTGCTCTTGATTCCTCACAGGAACTATGGAAGAAGCCTGAACCTCGGATTAAACTGGCTTTACCGTGGCCGTTGGACGCCTGCGGCGTCTGCCAGAGGAACCCGTGATCTCGCCACGAACTTCGGTATACTTATGTGGAGCAGAAACTGCTAAAGGAGCTGTGTGTAAGATTGTGCAAACAGAACTGTCTTGAAGGTGGATACCACCAGACTCAGAACCTGTATGCAAATCGGGAGAGAGAACTATCTGTGTGACAGCAGCCGGTGAATCATGGCCTGTGGTTCCTGAAATTTGTCCAGAGGAAGGACCACCCTGGTCAGAATTAAAATAAGACCTAGGTAATTCAATTCCTTGGACAGGGACAGGGGGGACCTTAGGTAGTTTGGACTTTACCTGAACCTTTGCAGGAATTAAATCCGCACAAGGAGACTCAGGACCTATAAAAACCTGAAAAGAACAAACTTTGCCCACCTTTCTGGGTACCCCCAAAAGAAACATTTTGCGGATCTCCTTGAATCTCACAAAAGAAGTCCACGGGGCCGGAAACCAGCAAAAATGTCCTCCCACCCCAATAATGAGTGAGGGCAGACCTTCACGCTAAAGGGGTCTCATCTGCGGGTCCGGAGAAGCTAGCTCTAGGCTTAGCAGATCAAGGTTGCTTGAAACCTCCTGGGGAACATTTGAAAGAGCTATTACCCTTATTCTCAGTCCCAGAAGCACGAAAACATTTTCTATGGGCTGAGAAGGAGAGCCCCTGTTTGCGACGAGGCTCCTTCACTTTCTTGGATTGGGGCAGGAAGGTACTCTCCCCCCCCCGTGATATCGTTAATGAGGTCATCCAGGGTAGCCCCAAACAGGCGGTCGCCTTGAAAGGGCAGATCAACTAGAGCTTACTTAGAGGCTTGGTCTGCGGACCAATTCTTAAGCCACAGCACATGCCTAATCACCACCACTGAAACCGAAAGATTGGACAGCAGAGGAGCTGTATCCAAAGCTGCATCACAAAAAAACTGCAGTCCATGGACCAAATGGTCCGCCAAATCAACATAAGCAGCGGGGAGCTGCAAAACGTTTGGGGAACCCGTTTGGGTGATTTTGGTTGTTCCCATTCCTTACAGCACAGGTGTCAAACACAAGGCCCGTGGGCCGGATGCGGCCCCCCAGGCCATTTCATGTGGCCCTCACACCTCTCCTTCACCCCCCCTTGTCTTTGCCCCCACCTTATCTCTGTAGTCGGCAGCAGAGTGGAGAGAACTCCTTTGCTAGATCCTTCACTCCTCTGTGCAGCTGCAGAAAGGCTTTGCTCACCCCACTTCTCAGCAGTCCACAGCAGAGAGGAGGGTAGAACTCCTCCTACAGATGCAGCACCTCTCTGTGCAGCTGAAACACCACCTTGCCTCTCCCTCCCTGGTCTCAGCATTCAGCAGACTTTGGAAGCTGACTCCAGCCCTCCTCTGGTTCTCCTCCAGACCCTGCACTTCTTCCCAGATCCACCCAGATTTTCTTCCTGGCAGCAGCACAAGGTAAGGGGGTGCATTGTGATGTAAGGAAGGGTGCAAGACTCTTGACGTCTGATGGAGGGGGGCTCTTGACATCTCATGTAAGGGGGCGTGGGGTGCTCTGGACATCTAATCCTACAGATCTAACCGGCCCTTTGAGGTCAACGATAATGCTGATGCGGCCCGCAATGAAATTGAGTTTGACACCCCTGCCTTACAGGAAAACCTGTCAAAATAAAAGCACCTAATAAAACACCTTTGGAGTACGAGGTGACTTATGCGTACCAAAGGACACAGCCACATCCATGGCTACATCAGCCACATCCTCCAATTTTAAAGTCTCATGCACTACAGTGATAAGTGCATCTACCAGTGCTTTTTCATTCGCTGCTGTGACCATGAAGGAATAATCCTCACTATTGGATGGATCTGGGGGTGTGATATTAAGTCCCCCTGGACAACCGAGTCCACAGCGGCATCAGGCTCAGAATCAGATGAGACAGACTGAGCAGAGGAAGGTGGGGGATGCTTCCTCCTGGGCCATTGCCCACATGCCACTTCCACCTGGGACACAAAGGACTGCAGGACCTCCTGCAGTGCAACCATGGGAAACTGGGGTTTCCGAGGGACCTGCCACCTCCATGAGGGGGTCAGTGGGGGAGATGTGACCCTGAAGCTCCATAAAGAAAAGGAAGACCTTGCAGTACAAAAACAATCTTTTGGCATCACTAAAGGATCCCCTCAAGGCTCAGGGTACCTATCAGCAGAGAGAGAGAGAGAGAATCAACAGGGACCCCCTAAGGACTCACCCTACCGACCGGAGGAGTGCAGAGAATTGGAACCCAGCATCATCATGGACACCATCCCTGTTCATATGTCCCGGGCACAGGAAGAGGAAACTGAGAAGGAGGAAGAAGAGGAGCTTTGGCATCCCCACAATGTTTTGGTCATCTCCATAGTCTCCTGGACTAAGGGGAAATGGCCCCCGTGACATCATCGTCTACACAAACATGGCCGCCAACCGGAGACCAGTCAGACAAAGGGAAAATGGCCACCATCAGCTACAAACGCTGATGCATGCTGCCAGGTTCTTCCCTGCCCCCTCTGCAATACTGCACCCTCTGCAAGGGGACCCCCCCTGAAGGTAGGACACACATTAGGGGAGATTCTGCTGCGCACTCTGCACTGGGACCCCTCTGCACTATACCCACACTGCAAACAGTAGGGCATGCACCTAGGGGTCTCCTACACTGGGACCCCTACAGACTACCAGGGCAGGACACACTATCCCAGGACCCTTACAGATTTGGGATAGCAAGGGAGACTCCAGGGGTCTCCGCTGCATTCTCTGCCCTGGGACCCCCACCAGACTCCAGGTCCAGACAGGGGGGGAAAGGGAGCGGGGGAAGCCCAGGTCACTGAGGGATTTAAGGATGGAAGGAGGGAACCTGTATCCACCCTCTAAAACCACCAAAAGGGAGAGGGGGTACTGTACTTACCCTTCCAAGGTGCGGGTAGCGCTCCACACAGAATTCTCGCCACCGAAGTAGGGGATGCCCTTACCCTAACCGTAAGGGACAGAGGGGGTGCAGTTTGGCATCATTGCCCTGGGCGCTGGGTGGCCTTGTCCTGGCCTTGTCTCGGAACTGGCAACATCCACATGTCTATGCCTCTTGAACACTGGGGTGTATTGTATACTCAAAATACAATCTTTGTACAATTAATCTTAGATTTACCAAAACTATGGAGCTGATTTACTAAAACTGGAAAGTGCAAAATCTGGTGCAGCTCTGCATAGAAACCAGCTTCCAGTTTTTTTTTTGTCAAAACTTAATTAAACCAGCTGAAGTTAGAAGCGGATTGGCTACCATGCACAGCTTTACCAGATTTTGCACTCTCCAGTTTTAGTAAATCAACCCCTAATGTAATATAAGCACCCACCCTACCTGACCAACCATTTTGTGTTTAATAAGGCAGGCCCTTGCACTACATAGTTTTTGGTAGATCCAAAACTAGTATACAGTAGAGGAATTCCAGGGTCTTGCAGAAGACCGTTTTTTTTATTGCCAACATTTCGATGATGCTCAGTCCATCTTTCCCAAGACGTTTTTGGTAGATCTGATGGATATTGTAACTCTTTCTTACATAACTGTAAGAATTGCATGGATTTTGATACCAATGTCTGGCATTTCAGATTACCCACGAGACTGCAGTGATGTTTACAAGCAGGGTGAGAAGATGAGTGGAATCTATACCATCAGACCCACCAATGGGACAGAATTCAGAGTCTACTGTGAAATGACTCCGGGTAAGTCTCAAAAAGAAAAAAAAAGTTCAAGAAACCCTGTTACGAACGTAAACTTCAGGTAAAAGCACAAAAAAGCATTTTTTCTTTTCATAATTTTTTTTTAAATTTAATTGTGAATTTTTATTTACACAACTTGCTAGAAAAATTTACTAATTTCCTTAAAACAATCCCCTTCTTTACACGCGAGTCCTCTCCTTGTCTGGGAGTGTCTAATTACTCTTTTTGACGGCCCAGCTCCTTCTCCCCTCCCAACATATCCTTTTGGGCTAGGTTCACATTATATATGGGTGCGGGACCGCGTGCATGCTTTCCCGAACCCGCATCAAAAACATGCTGCTGTTAGCAGAGGTGCGGGGGTGCCATTAATTCTTAACACCTTGGCGCCGGCCGTGCACAAATATGCGGCCTCTTGGCGCTTGGTCCTTAGCGCCGAGGAGCCACAAATTTGCGTGAATTACTGCCAATACACATGTGCTGAGAGTGTGTGCTTCCGGCACAGTTACCATCGCCTAATCAAAAGCTTTCAGACCACGCAGCCGCCCCCCGCCTGCCGGCGTCATTAACTATCTGAAGGGCCGGTGGGCGCAGGCACTAAGAGGTTAAATTAAAGGAGAAGTGCAAAGCCACTTCTCCTGTGGATTACAGAATTGTAGTCTGTTCTACACTACTGTGACTCATTTTCAGCAGACAGCATCACAGAACCAGTCCAGGCTCTGGAAAGATTGCAACCATATGGTCGAGATTAGCCCACATGCCTGGAACGGAACCCGGTTCAGCCAACCGCCGGGAGCCTGAGCCGCCTGCTCCCGCCCCCTCCACAGCCCAGCATTTTAGTAAGCACAGGGGGCAGAGCAGAGAGCCAGTGGCTAAGCCAGTCACCAGCTCTCTGCTCAGGGAGCTCTGAAAACCATGCGATCTACGGTGTTCTGGTTCTCAGTGTCGGAGCCGCCGGGGGACAGATGCAGTATCGGACCAATGTTGCATCCAGCTACGTAATTAGGATTCTAAGAAAAAAGTGATTCCCATACTTCTTTTTTAAAAATTTACAAAATTACAATCACAAATGCTCCTTTGGCTTAATGGGTAATAATTCCCAAAAAACACACTTCAAATTCTTGTGGAAATCCTTCCCAGTAGAGTGGAGGCTGTTATAGCTGCCAGAGAACTCAACCTATATGAGCTTGTCGGACATTCCATTCCAATACCATGGCCATAATTTGTAGTCAACCCCCCCCCCCATAACTACAGATTAATGGCCATAGTATTGGAATGGAATGTCTAACAAGCTCATGTAGGTGCTATGGTCATAGGTCTACAAACGTTTGGCTATAAAGTGCAGCTTTCTGAAAGCTTCTGTTCTTCCCAAGTTAGCACTTGACCTTGGCCCCACCTGCACTATCCTACTGTACCTTGCCGATTTTATTGCGGCCATATACTACTGTAAGTGACCAACAGAAATGTGGAAGAAGGAGGGGAATGACCAAGCTTTGACCTCTTTGAATAAAGTTATTACATAACAGAGCACCCCAACATTCTTTTTAGTTTCCTGTGCTTAGTTTGTTGCATTTTGTGTATAGATTCCCCTCAAGTTAATTGGAAACAGTTGGGGGGTTGATTTATAAAAAACCGAGTGTGCAAAATCTGGTGCACCTCTACATAGAAACCAATCAGCTTCCAGGTTTATTGTCAAAGCTTCATTGACCAAGCTGAAGTTCAAAGCGGATTGGCTACTATGCACAGCTACACCAGAATTTGCTTTCTCCAGTTTTAGTAAATCAACCCCAGTGTGAACTGTAGCGCGCCCACTTCATGAATAAATTCCTTTTGGGTGAAGATACCCTTTAGTCAAAGAACACAGCGGTATCTACCAATGTTCTAGGTGTTTGAGTTCTTTTCTTTTTCCCCCCAAGGTCACTCATAGTTATTCTTCATCTCTTTAAGATGCGGCATGGACGGTGATCCAGAGACGAGCAGATGGCTCTGTGGAGTTTAACCAGACTTGGGAAGATTACAGCAGTGGTTTTGGTGACCTCACCGGTAAGTTTAATTTCGTAATCTACTGTCTGTGGCTCAAATCCCTTCAACCCTGTCCAAGAGTAAACCCATTCATACAGTCCCTGCTGAGTCATGCCAGCCACTCCTGGACTCAGCCTAAAATACTTAGATTGGGATGTATAGTCCTTTTATGTTTTAATTATATGTTCAAAAAAAAAAAAATTCTATAATCCCACATTTTATATATAAATATATCATACTTAGAACATACAGACAGCAGTTAGTGAGTGCCAAACAAGATCTGCAGCTTTCTCTAGCTTTTCTGTGCAATATACCTGAAAAGCAGGGGAAATCAGACTACATACAATTCCAAATAAATCAGAGCAGAGGATAGGATACCAGTGTTAATATCAATAAAAATATTTGTGTCATCATTTTCATCAGCGGCATTTATTTATATATATATATATATATATATATATATATATATAGCAAACTGGTACAGACTAGTATTCTAGGGTTTCCCTTCTCCCTCAGTTTCTCTTCTTCCATTTGCTAATGTGACCCTAGTGCTGATGGAGAAAGGATGAAGAGGAGTAGATAAGGATGCTGTGCAAGCACCCCTCATTCTCCTCATCAACCAGTGATGTCAGTGGTTGGCAGGGTGCCAGTGGCTTGACCCACACAGTGCCCAGGATTGTCAGGATGCCAGTGGCTTGACTAGTACAGTGCCCAGGGTTGTCAGGGTGCCAGTGGCTTGACCCGCACAGTGCCCAGGGTTGTCAGGGAGCCAGTGGATTGACTAGCACAGTGCCCAGGGTTGTCAGGGTGCCAGTGGCTTGACCCGCACAGTGCCCATGATTGTCAGGGTGCCAGTGGCTTGACCCGCACAGTGCCCAGGGTTGTCAGGGTGCCAGTGGCTTGACCAGCACAGTGCCCAGGGTTGTCAGGGGGACAGTGGCTTGACCAGCACAATGCCCAGGGTTGTCAGGGTGCCAGTGGCTTGACCAGCACAGTGCCCAGGGTTGTCAGGGTGCCAGTGGCTTGACCCACACAGTGCCCAGGGTTGTCAGGGTGCCAGTGGCTTGACCCACACAGTGCCCAGGGTTGTCAGGGTGCCAGTGGCTTGACCCACACAGTGCCCAGGGTTGTCAGGGTGCCAGTGGCTTGACCCACACAGTGCCCAGGGTTGTCAGGGTGCCAGTGGCTTGACCCGCATAGTGCCCAGGGTTGTCAGGGTGCAAGTGGATTGACCCGCACAGTGCCCAGAGTTGTAACTCTACAAAGTAAAAACCTGTGGCAATTTGTTGCCATTTTTAGCCATTTTGCCAAAGCACCCCTTAAGGACCCAGGAGGCACACCAGGGTGCCACGGCACCCTGGTTGAAAAAGTATGTTCTAGAGAAATGCCTAAATAATGAATTGCAATTTAACTAAATCCATTCGATTTTAGTTGACTAAAATATGACTAAAACTAAAGCAATTCAGATGACTAAAATACGACTAAAACAATTCGAATTACTAAAATACGATTAAAGCTAACAATTTGGACAACAAAGGAGCACAACTAGGGACTTATTGTCTTCCCTGTTTACAGTCTTGTGTCTGACTGTGCAAGGGATAACCGGAAGCTGATATTAAGACTCATTCAGGTACTTCTATCAGCTGCATTTAATATACACACAACGTCAATTGGTGTTTTATATCTGCCTGGAGTTCAGGACAATAAAGGACAATTGTAAATTCTCTACTATTGCATGAGACACACCACCACCCGTCATTGCATCATGCAGTCAATGTATCCCTTTCCATTTATCTAAAAATGTACTTGCAATTTTAAAAAGCCCATCGCGCAACCTCAGCTAGCCAATCAGCAAGGACATCCCTGGGTCAGACTGAAACGCCTTTGTTTGCCCTAGTTAATTAATCACAGGTCTGAGCTCCAAAATCAACTCATACAAACAAGCCGGCAGTCAATGACATTCTTCACCAGCGGGATACTGGGTCAAAATTCATCACACCGCACTCACTGCACGTGATAAATGAACAGGACCATTCTGTATGCCAGCATCCCTGAATATAATAAACAGGAATTTCCTGATTTAAAGTGTAACTAAATCCCAAAAACAAAAATGTAATAAATTTCAGCTTAGCAGTCTTTAAAAATGGTGGCTGCATTCATTTTCACCTGGTGGTCCGGCAGTAACACACCTCCTGTCTTATGGTGACAACGCTCACCATATTGTATGTGAGCAGTGAGCCATGGTTGTCACCCTAAGACAGGACTACACATCTTTCTCTCATCATCCCCGCTACATAGTTAAATACATAGTTAGTCTGGCTGAAGAAAGACCAAACAGTTTAATAAAAGGGGAAAACAGAAAAATCATACAATCTTATACCCACAGTTGATTCAGAGGAATGCAAAGGACCCCAGTAAAGCATGATCCAATTTACTACAGCAGGCAAAAATTATTTCCTGATCCCCCCCGAGAGGCAATCGGATATTCCCTGGATGAACTTTACCTATAAATCTTAGTATCCAGTTATATTATGTACATTTAGAAAAGAATCCAGGCCTTTTTTAAAACAATCTACTGAGCTGGCCAGAACCACCTCTGGAGGGAGTCTATTCCACATTTTCACAGCTCTTACTGTGAGGAAACCTTTCCTGTATTTGGAGATGAAATCTCTTTACCTCTAGACCAGCAGTCTCCAAACTGTGGCCCTGGGGCCGAATGAGGCCCTTTGCTTGCTTTTATCTGGCTCCTGAGGCACTCTTCCTCCCACTGATATCACGGATGGGGCAAAATTACCCTAAGACAGGACTACACATCTTTCTCTCATCATCCTCGCTACATAGCTAAATATATAGTTAGTCTGGCTGAAGAAAGACCATACAGTTTAACAAATAAAAGGGGAAAACAGAAAAATCATAAAACTTTTACCCACAGTTGATCCAGAGAAATGCAAAGGACCCCAGCAAAGCATGATCCAATTTGCTACAGCAGAGGCAAAAATTATTTCCTGATCCCCACGAGAGGCAATCGGATATTCCCTGGATCAACTTTAACTATAAATATTAGTATCCAGTTATATTATGTACATTTAGAAAATAATCCAGGCCTTTTTTGAAGCAATCTACTGAGCTGGCCAGAACCACCTCTGGAGGGAGTCTATTCCACATTTTCACAGCTCTTACGGTGAGGAAACCTTTCCTGTATTTGGAGATAAATCTCTTTACCTCTAGACCAGCAGTCTCCAAACTGTGGCCCTGGGGCCGAATGAGGCCCTTTGCTTGCTTTTATCTGGCTCCTGAGGCAGTGCCATCTTAAGAGCATTAAAGGGCCCCAGGACAATGCATTACACTGGGGCCCCGCCTACACAATCTCCTTAAGTTCGGTGGCATGCACATGGGAATCAGGAATAATGTTTGGCTGGGGCTGGGTCGCTAGGCAGGTGGGCCCCCCCCCCCCGGCCAAGTGGGGCCCCCGGGCAACTGCCCAGCATGCCCATTCGGTAAGATGGCCCTGTCCTGAGGCACTCTTCCTCCCACTGATATCATGGATGGGGCAAAATGATCTCTAACAGCAAGTCTTTAACTATCTCCTGTATGTAGTGTCTGACAGTCTTCTGCAACATTCAATTCTCTAAAGATTATCCACTCCTGGCATCTGTGACAGATAGGTCCTCTCTGACACTCTGCTTTCGTTTTCTAGGTGAATTTTGGCTGGGACTTAGGAAGATCTACTCCCTGGCTCAGCAAGCAGATTATATTCTGCACATTGAGCTCCAGGACTGGAAGTACAACACTCGATTTGTGGAGTACTTATTCACCCTCGGCAACCAAGATTCGAGCTACACACTACAAGTCTCCCAGGTTCTTGGGACCATCCCCAGCGCTCTACCTGAATTCACACCACTCCCGTTCTCTACCAGTGATCACCACTCGCAGCACCTCAAATGTCCCTCTGAAACATCTTCAGGTAAGGTTCTCATTTTTTTTTTGTACAAAAGTTTTTATTAAAGAAAAAGCATAAACATACATCAGAGCAAGGTATGTGTGTACAATGCGAAAAATGGAACATATGAAACAGGTAGCAGCAAAACAAGATACAAACATAGGGCGTGAGGCAATCTTAAAACACTGTAAACTAGATGGAATTTGTCAGCAAAAAGTAGTTAAAGCGGAGTTCCAGCCTAAACACACACTCACCTGTCCAACGGTCCAGCGATACGGCCGCCCGAAGCCTCGCTCTTCTCCCTCTCTGTCTGCGGCGCCAGCATCACTGGTGTGGGCACCCGGCTGTGACAGTTGTCGGCTTCACAGCCGGGTACGCACTGCGCATGGGCAAGTTGCGCTACGCGTCGTAAATTGGCCGGCAATCTTCTGGGACCTCTGACATGTCCCAGAAGATTGCAGGGAGGGAGGGGGAGAGGAGAACTTCCGCTCAGGGTGCTGCGGCGCTCCGAGCGGAAGTGGGAGCGGGTACATGTCAAAACTAGGTACCCGCTCCCCCCCCCCAAAAAAAAATGACATGCCAAATGTGGCATGTCAGGGGGTTAGAACTGCCTAAAGCGGAAGTTCCACTTTTGGGTGGAACTCCGCTTTAAGCGGGGACCAAAAGTCCCCCAGTGACACATAGTGCAAAAAACAACAGGAGGAGAAATCCGAGAGTGTTCCATTAATCAGATATAGTCATGGTCTTAGAGTACCGAGCAAAAAGAAGGACGGCACAAAGAGACAAAAGGAAAAGAAAGGAAAGAAGAAATGAGAAAGGAAAACAAACAAAGAGGGAGTAGACAATAGAAAGAGGCAAAGAGAAGGGTGGGGAAGGGAGAGCTGGTCCTGCGGGGCGAGCACTCGGGGGGCATTATATGGAGAGGAGAGTGGTCTGAAATCTAGAATGGGCAACATTCGAAATCCAAGGATCCCACACCTTAAGAAATTTGTCATGAGAATCAGAGGCTATAGCGGTAAATTTTTAATTGATTAAAATATCATTCATACGATTTTTGACCGCCTCAAAGCTAAGCAACGGGGTCTTCCAGGATCGGGCGATTGTCAATTTCGTAGCTATAAACAAATGCTGGGCCAACTGGCGTTGCCTACGGGATAGGTCAGGTATAGGCTTGCATAGAAGCACCTCAAACAGGTCCCTCTTCAAAGTGACCTGAAAAATATTACAGAGCAAAGCATAGATCCTGATCCATAGTCTGCACACCTTAGGGCATGTCCACCAAATATGCGCCATGAAGGTTCTAATTTTTTTATGTGAAAAAAATCTACTCCGACTCTTAGACCAACAAACTCAGAAATGGCAAAGCCCTGCCATAAACCGAGCTGCTGGTACAGCATGTATGTACGAAGGCCAAATATCCTTTATAAAAGACTTGTTCAATACAAAGAAAAAGCTGATCTGAAAAGAACATGGTTTTTAATTTCTTTGATGGCTAGCGAGGGGAAGGTTTAGAACCTCAGTCAAGTTTATACTGCTGTATTGTATCCCTACTTATTCTCAACACTTAGGCTCCATGTACACGGGACGCTGGAAATGGCCGTTTAGGAGCAGTTGGGCGTTTTTTTCAGAAGCCCCTGAACCCATCTACATTTTATCTTATCTGTCCATGTACACCAGGTCGTTTACAGTCATTTGCAGGCAGTTGCGTTTAGGGACTGTTTTTAGAACGCAATTATTTGCGTTCGAACGTGTGTTTCCCGGCGTTTCAAACGCACAAACGCGTCCGAACGTGTCTGAACGCGATGACCCGCGTTTAGCGTTCGCGTTTTTCCATTTTAAAGGGGAATAATTTTTATGACCTCTAGGAACGCTTCTAAACGCAAATGCCCGCAAACGCGACTGAACGGACGTTTCAAACGTCCTACAAATTCCAGCATTCAAAGGGACTTTTAACAACGTCCCGTGTACATGGAGCCTTATAATATGGCACCAAATCTGTAATTGTCCCAACTTGGTCCTTACAGTGTTGATACAACCATATACATTACACAGAGTAACACCTAACGCATTTTGTCCAAAAGAGCTTCCTCAGGATTCGAGTATAGTAGGGGTTATGTTCTGCAAAATCAAAAGTACGCCCATTCATTTTCAAGTCACATCTCTAATATGGTAAGGCAGCCAGACCAACAATGGGGTTATCAATTTGTAACCACCCTCACTGCTTTAATCCAGCAATATGCTGTACAGCCCTCTCTCAGCGGATGGGATTCCCAAGAAACTCCACTTACAGTGATCTTCCAAACATACATAGTAAGGGTTGCAGCTTGCCCTGTAATGTTGTGGCTGATATTGCCAAGTAGAGTGGTCCGTGGACTGTCAAAGTTTACACCGTTTAATTTTATCATGCTGAAAAATTATTAGATCTTTGATAACCTTTGTATTTTTAGCCCAACACAAAGGATTTAAAGTAACTTCTATTTTTGCAGGAGGGTGGTGGAAAGCTACCTGCGGCGGAACCAACCTGAATGGAAAATACATGAAACCAAGGTCTAGAGCAAAATCAGACAAGAAGAGAGGTCAGGGGTTGTTCTGGAAACCCGAGAAGGGCAGGATATACTCCCTGAGGTCTTCAAAGATGATGTTGTACCGTACTGACCTGGAAAACTTTGACTAGCAGAGAGAGCAAAAATATTTCCTGAACATTTGCACCACAACTCGGGGGGCCGAGAAGTGAGATGAACATACAAAATCACACAGATACGCACAGCTAAACTGGACTGAGTCTCAAGGAAAGAATTCTTTTCAACTGGTTACAAAAACAAGAACCAAGCAGTCATGGCTGGTCCTGACACTAATCCGGGTAATGGTAGGCAAGTATTGAAGGATACTGATCAATAACACAGCACAGATAAGCAGTTGGATTAATCTGGTGACAATTGTGAGGGAAAGCACATCTTTATGTAATGTATTATTGGAAGTGAGCTCCATCCCTGCATGAAGCCCAATTTGTGGGCATTCCTATGGTGGAGCCCAAACGCTACCACCCCTTCTGCTGTCAGTGTCAAAGATGAGCGCCATCGCACAAAACTATTTATAAAATGTGTATCCTGATGAGCACCGGGGGTTGAACAGAAGTGCAGGGAGGGCCAGCGTGCTGTCAATCATGGTAACTTAGCACCAATCAAAACGGGACAAAGTACTACATGTAGGGAACTGTAGGAACCTACGAGGACTACGATGAACTTCTTCTGTAAAGCAATAGTTCCAGTTTGCTCACATTTTGGTGCAGATCAATTTTATGTAATGTGTAGGTCTAACTGGCCGGATATACTAGTCCGCGGTTAGGGAGGGTCCACACTACTCAGGTGTTGGTAAATTTTGTTGACCCAACAGGTCATTATCTGTGGCCACAATAAAAATTACATACATGAATAAGCCTGGTCTGCAGTCTCCCTGAGCAATGTTTATTTTTAGCTTTGCTGTGAACAAGCTGCTCCTGGCCACCATTGCAGAACACTATTTTGAGAAGGGAGGCCTGCTCTGCATTGGGCTGAATGAGCAACTTACATGCTATGCAGCAGGACATTAGCATAGTTATGGAAGGCTGCAGACCATGCTGTTGGAAATGGCCCTTGTGTTCAGAGAAAGTAACTCTCCACTTTGGCATTCTTGCGGGATCTGCAGGGGCAAGTACCATGCATAATTCATAGAAAAAGTGCAGAAAACCTAAGGTTTCATGTACATGAGGTCTACATTTACTGCGGCCACAGGAAAAAGCAAGAGGCAGCAACAGCACGGCCAGTGGTCAAAATGTTCCTATCCTGAACGCGATTCTTCCTTGTTGAGGAGAGGGAGGTTGATGTGCACCTAAACGCGGCAGCTCCTAAACTCTGCTAGAAAGCCTATGTGTACATGGACCCATAGGCTTTTATGGAGTTGAGCTTAGGAGCTTTGGCAAGAAAAAAATGCCAAAAGCTCCTAAACTCAAGTCTAGGAGCTACTAGTGTACATGAAGCCTAAGTGCCGGTTCACACGGAAGCGGCACGACTTCGGGGGCGACCTGTGAAGTCGCGTGCACCGCGACTTCGGCACAACTTGCACGGACTTCATAAAATGAATGTCTATGCAAGTCGCTCCAGGTCGCCCTGAAGTAGTACAGGACCCTTTTTCTAAGTCGGAGCGACTTGTGTCGCTCCTATTAGAACCGTTCCTGTACTACACTATGGGACGCGACGGTGCGTGACTTGTCAGGCTGACCAAGTCGCCTGACAATTAGTACTAGTGTGAATGGACACTTAAAGTACCAGCAGGCTTTACAGAATAGCAGTTTCTTCTGAAGTCGGTACAGCATAGGTCAACCTTTCTCAACCAGGGTTCTCTGGCACCAACGGGTTCCTCAAACTAATAAATGGGCCAAATACCAAGGAAATTAGACACTCTGCTGATCCCTATGATTAAGCCCTACTGTGGGTGAAATGCGTTGGTTGTGTGGCTTTGGATGGGAGTGACTGGTTTGCCGTTGTTGCAATAAACCTTGGCTAGAGTTACAGGTCCTTGGTGTGCAGCCCGTTTATTGGATTGTGGTTTGCAGTTTAGTCCTCTGCTGTTTCAAGAAAATGAGGAGGATACAGTTTGGCCTGTAAGCGATGAGAGGTGCAACTTTTATTGCTAAAAGTTCCTTGTGCAATGGTGAATTGATCTCCTAGCTATACTGGCCACCAGCAAGAAGGTACTTCTACACAGACCACTAATGTTAGAGGAAACCACAATTTTTATGATCTACTATTATCACAGATTGTTACTAAAAATGTTAAGCAGGATGGTGTAAAAATTATCTGCCCTGGGTTTAATATATGCTAGGTACGCCATATTATGTATTCTGATATTTATAAATTCTATAGTGATGGTAATGTACCACAAAGTTTAGGTAAAATTATTTGCAGTACAGGCAGTCCCCTGGTTACAAACATCCAACTTACAAGACAACAGGAAGTGAGGAGAAATCTCCCCCTAGGAAGGGAAATTCACTCCTGGAAGAGTTCTCATGGGAAAAAGGTGTCTCCACTGAAGCGTTATCACCAATCCTTGTTTCCGCAACTCAAAATTTTCAAAATCCAGTTGTCATAGGGTCAGAAAGTGAGGGACAGAGGGACAGAAATTTTCTGAACAGGGGCACAGACAGCAAAACAAATGGTAAAGGGGTGATAATAACCCTTCCCTATGCTATCCAAAATACTTAAAAATTATTCTTTTGGCTGGAGCTTAACTTAAAAATTGTACCTGTTGCGACATACAAACAAATTCGACTTAAGAACAAACCTACTGTCCCTATCTTGTTTGTAACCTGGGGACCGCCTGTAAAGGTTCCTTGTAGAGATGCACCGAAATTTTGGCGGCCAAAACGTATTTACCGAAAATTGTGTTTTCGGCATTTTGCTGATAAAGAAAAAGGTGCCGATAATGGCACCAAAAATGCAGGTAATTGTGCCGCGATTTTACTGCGCTAATGGTTTGTTCTTCATAGGTCATGTGACTCTAAAAACCACATCAAAAACCTAAGAGCCCATTCACACTGATCCGTCGCTCTCCCATTGTTTGGTACAGGAACCGTTCTAATAAGAGCGCCACAAGTCGCTCCAACTTAGAAAAAGGGTCCTGTACTACTTTGGGGTGACCTGGAGCGACTTACATAGACATTCATTTTATGAAGTCCGTGCAAGTTGTGCCAAAGTCGCGGTGCACGCGACTTCACAGGTCGCCCCCGAAGTCGTGCCGCTGCAGTGTGAACCGGCACTAACACGTGTGTTATTGATGCGTTTTATTTTTAACTGACCAAAAATGCAGCAAGCAAGATTTTTAACACCACAACAGAAGCGCAACAGACCAGTGTGAAGACATACATAGAATTTTAAGAGATGTATTTTTCTTCAGCTTTTCTTGCGCTAAAGGCTCTAATAATGGCTGACAATAAATTCATATTCATCTAAATTCATAATATTAAATTACAAAGTCAAATATAATACAGTTATATAATAATATGTATTTATTTTAAAAAAACTGTAATTTTCAGTTTTTGGTCAAGTGCATCCTGGCTTTGGCACCAAAATTTCTATTCGGTGCACCTTGAGACCAGAAAAATATTTGAAGAGTTCCTCCAGAGTAAAAAGGTTGAGAAAGGAGGCATAGATATTTTAAAAGCACCATTGGTAGCGGAAAGCCTTTCAAACTGCAATAAAGAGGGATCATACCTAAAAAAAAAAAAAATGTATACAGAAAGGACTACAAAGGGCATGCTGGGGGCCTTCTCCTGCACTCGGGACTCTATAGACAAAAGTCAGCTTGTTAATATAATTTATATTTGATGAGGTTCCATTATCTTAGTTTGATATTAACAGGTTACAGCCTCTGTTGTCCTTTCCAGATCAGTGCTCACAGATAAAAACACTGGATTATAGTTCAACCAGAGAAGAAGTAATAAACATAACAGTTTTCAAACTAGTTATCCCCGACTGCTCATCCCTCCTGCTCATGTAACTGGGATCAATCAGCAAGCAGCCCCGTACATGGAACCAGACATCCCGAACACAGTATGATCCTTAGACTCAACGTTTGTTTTTCTTAGCTAGAGTTTCACTTTAAGGTTACAGTAGCAAAAATAATGTATTTTAACCATAACTTGCTTTATTTAACTTTAGCCTTTGTGGCACTATTACAGTGTATTTCTAAGTCATATTGACTTCTGGACTATATTGATAAACTTCATATACTAATTCCCAAAGCACACGCAAGTGCATCGCCTTCACAACAGTTGAACAACAGTCCGTTTTACTATTTTTTTTTTATTATTAAAACATTTAACATTATTATTATTATTATTATTATTGTTGTTATAAGCATAAAGCTATCATATTGTAATATAGAATTGTGTGGGAGTTTTTGATATTTTTTTGTTACAACAGAGTGGACAATAAATTTTTCTACATGAAAATCTATGGACTTTGCTTCTTATTATAGTTAACCCCCAGGTGTCAAACACAAGGCCTGCGGACCGAATACAGCCTGCCAGGCCATTTCATATGGCCCTCGCACCCAGGGCATTCCCCCCTTCCCCCAGGAATCGGAGTTCAACCACCTTTGGCTCTTGCAGATCCCTGCCTATCCTGCATGCACTCATGGTGGGGCACAGCAGTGCCGACCAATGATCTCTCTGCAAGTGAGAGAGAGAGAGACACGCAGAGCCACCTACACTGCTGGGAGGTACTAGAGACAGGTAGATGAGATGTGAGGAAGCTTTTTGGGGGGTGGGGGGGGACTGTGTACTGAAATCTGCATGCCCCATACTTATTATCTCTACATTCTGTACGTAGGACACTCCTAAAACCTTCACTCTGTATGTCATACACTCCACAACCCTGCAGTCTGTACACAGCGCAACCCTGAACACTGCAATCTGTATGTAGCGCACTCGTGAACTCCACACTCTGTACACTGCGTACTCCTAGGTATCTAATGGCACTTTTCCACTGCAAGTACCGGCTCAGCTCCACTCGGCACTGCTTGGCCCAGCTCGGCTCAGTTTGCTTTTCCACTGCGTGGTATGATTTGGCACGTTTCAGGACTGTATAGGCTCTACTCGGCTCGGTTTGCTTTTCCACTAAAGTAGTAAGTGGGTGGGATTACAACGATTCTCTGACCAATCAGTGGCTAGTAGTGACAAACAATCAAGGCTGCATGCAAAAGGATTGTGGGATATGGTATTGGTACGGCCCGCTTCCCAAAAAAGTCCCAATCCCCTTGGTTTGAGGCACCAAACAACGTTACAACTATATACATGGGATGGAGGCAAACATCTACTTCTTTAGCTACTTAGAGATCAAAACCCTTCCAAATAGGTACAGCCCGCTTGGAACCCCAACCAAGGTGGTACTGTTTAAGCGAGCCGTACCGAGCCGTACCATGTAGTGGAAAAGCACCGATGTACCAAACCGTACCGAACCATTCTAAACTGTACCATGCGGTACCATGCAGTGGAAAAGCACCAAACCGCGCCATTGGTAGATAGTCTTACAGATACAACAGGCCCTTTGAGGACAACCCTAATGCTGATGCGGCCCACAATGAAATTTGAGTTTGACACCCCTGAGTTAACCTGTGTGGCTCTTGGGTGAATTTGGAAGGCGTTGTTCTAAAAGCAAGCACCCAACCGATGGGGCATTGGAGTAAAGACTTAAAGTGACATTAAACGGAGTTCAACCCAAAAGTGGAACTTCTGCTCATCTGATTCCACCCCCACTCTGGTGCCACATTTGGCACTTTTCGGGGGGTGGGGGGGGGACGGTTACCTGTTTTTGACAGGTACCCTTCCCCACTTCCGGAGACAGCACCGCAGCGCCGTCCCTCGGAAGTTCAGTCCCCTTTCTCCTTCCCGAGTCAAAGAGAATGCGCAGCGCACTACGCACATGCGCAGTAGGGAATTGACTGTGAAGCCGAAAGGCTTCATTGCCAGTTTCCCTTAGAGTAAATTGCGGCGGCAGCACCCAGCAACTGATCCCAAAAACAGCTGGGGAGCGGACATCGTGGGCTCCCTGGACAGGTAAGTGACTATATATTAAAAGTCAGCAGCTACAGTATTTGTAGCTGCTGACTATTCATTTTTTTTTTTTGCAAAGCTGGAACTCCGCTTTAAAGCTTTGTGTTTTTTTTTTTTTTTTTTTATTAAAATAACAAACATGTCCTACTTATCTGATCGGTGCAATGGTTTTGACCAAAGCAGCCCGGATCCTCCTCCTGGGGTCTCCCGCAGGTCCCTCCTCTTTAGCAAGTGCTCTCATAGAAAGGGGCTTTCCCATGCGTGCTCACTCCCATGTCACCCTGTCTACATCTACCGACACTGACCGGGTGGACTCGGCCCCGCCCCCTGCTCCCTCATTACAGCATTTGATTGACAGCAATCTGCCCGTGGAGGAGGGAGACAGCATGCTTTAAGGTGAAGGCACAATGTTTTTTTTACCTTCAAGCATTCTATGCATGAAGGTAGTTTATGCCTGCAAACCTCTGCATAAGACCTTACAGGTCTTTTACCTCCCCCAGCCTGTGACTGGACAGTGAAAGGAGCAGCAGAAGACACACTGTACTCTCCTCCTATCAGCATGTTTCTCGTTAGCATATGAGCACTGATTAGCTCCTTGTATTACTTCTTTATAGCTCTGCTGTACAAGGACTGCAAAAGGCTGATAACCGGTCAAATTTAGGTACTTTCGGCTTACATTAAAAAAAGACGACAGATCATGTTTTAGTAACCACTTAAGGACCGCCCGTCGCAGTTATACTGCAGCAGGCAGACCCTCTTGCGCAAACCAAAGTAGGTATACGTCAGTTGCACGCCTGCAGCTAGGTGGCCAGCGTGCGCCGCCGCACACCCGCCCCCACTCGGCAGCGGGGAGTACGATGCACGGGGCAGACGGCTGTGATTGCTGCCTGACATCCGCGATCGCTCCCCGCTGAGAGAGAAGAACAGTCCGCTGTTGTAAACACAGCTGACCGCTCTTCTCTCTGGAATGATCACAGAGCTCCTGTGATCCTTCTATATAGGATCACAAGTCTCTATGATCATTTCACAAGCCACGACCCCCCAAAGTTAGAATTCACTCCCCTAGGCTCACATTTAACCCCTTGATCACCCACAGTGTTAGTCCCTTCCCTGCCAGTGTCATTTTTACAGTAACAGTGCATATTTTTAGCACTGATTACTGTAGTAATGTCGCTGGTCCCCCCAAAAGTGTCAAAAATGTCAGTTAGGCATCTGATCTGTCCGCCGCAATGTTGCAGTCCCGCTAAAAATCGCAAATCACCGCCTTTACTAGTAAAAAAAAAAAAAAACGCACAGGTGATCAAATACCACCAAAAGAAAGCTCTATTTGTGGGGGGAAAAAAAGGACATCAATTTTATTTGGGTACAGCGTCGCACGACAATTGTCCATTAAAGTAACGCAGTGCCGAATTGCAAAAAATGGCCCGGTCATTAAGGGGGCAAATCCTTCCAGTCCAGAAGTGGTTAATGAATACAAAGTTGCATTATTGTGTCTTTTAAATCGGTCTAAAGGTCAGCTTTGAACAAGCTGCTGATGAACACAAACTATTAGTTACCAAGTCCACATACACTGTGCCCTATCCTTCAAGCCTCGATAAAGGGGGAAAGGCTTCGATCTTCAAACGCATTGGCTTTATGAACAGTTTCCATCTGATTTGGTACTGAATAAAACTGGACTACAAATACAGCCCAAGGTGGCCATGGCTGTGGAAGCACTTTTGTTTGCAGAAGTAGCTGGTCCAGTTCTACACTCACCAACCACTTTTTTTTTTTTTTCAAATTCTTTATTTATATATAAGTCATACAAGAGATCAAAACAAGTATCAAACAAAAGAATAATACTACAGGATACAATAAACGGTATCGGTAAACAGCAATCCCAGAAAGTGCATGACAGCAGAGGTAAAATCTATAGGGGAAGACAGCATACCCGTAAAATATCCATATGAGGTAAACATTCCCGTTTTTTCCAGACCGGTAGAGTGTAATCAACTAAGCTCAAGACAATCACTGCAATCGTCTCAAGATGTGCTAGGAGGATGCAACAAGTCTCATGCACACGGGACCTCAGACATCCAAAGGTGTTTCCATCAAACATCTGGAGCGATAGAATAGAGGGATAAATGCAAACATCCAGGGTAAAAGGAAGAAGGGAGAGGGAGTGAGTAGGGGACAAGGGTGGGGGGGAAAGAAAGCAGTGGGGGAAGCTCCGGCATTATGCCGGGAGACCGGGAGACACATCGTGGTGTGGGTAAGTGGGGAAGGCCAGTCAGGTGTCATCAGTGTCCTCCTGCGCGGGCGACCCCGCTGTCAATCACAGCTCCTGCCCCGAGGTCAGTCCCTGAAGTGCCATCCCCTCAGCAGAGAATATGAATACATTCCAGACGGACCAAGTCTTGGAGTACTGTTCCTTTCTGCCCTGTGCAGTGAGCACCATGTCCTCCAAATCATTTATCCACTTGACCCTCTGCAACCAAAGGGCAATCGTCGGGGGAGAGGGGCTCTTCCAGCAGAGGCTGATACATGCTTTCGCTGCATCGGCAAGATGCCTCAACACCGAGCTTTTATAGCGTTTAGGAGCCATGCCCGTGCAGTGCAACAGGAAGAATGCCGGGTCGTCGGGGACAGCCCGGTCTGTCATCAGTTGGGAGATACGACGCACTTCGGCCCAGAAGTTCCGAAGCTTAGAGCAGTACCAGAAAACGTGGGACATGGTGCCCACTTCCTGATGGCAACGCCAGCACATGTCGGACGCCTCCGGGAAGAACCGGTGCAGTCTGGCCGGAGTAAAGTACCAGTGTGTAAGGACCTTGTAGTTGGATTCCTGTATCTTCGTGCAGATGGAAGATTTGAGGGAGAAACGGATCATATTTCGCCTCTGGGATTCAGAGAATGTCTGGTTCAGTTCCCTTTCCCATTTAAGGATACCCGGTAGGGCAAAGTCCGCGGGAGGGTCCGAGATCAGGGCATAAATCTGCGAGAGGGCATGCGGCAAGTGGCCCTGTGTGGACAGGAACTGCTCAAAGGGCGTCAGGTCTCGCCCAAATGTCGAGGGCTCGCCCAGGCCTCCAAGGAAGTGAAGAAGCTGCAGGGCCTGCCACCTGAGCAACCGAAATCTCCCACTCAGGGAAGTCAGCTGGCAGAGAGTCGGCCAGCCCGTACCCGAGACGAAGTGTGATACCTGGAAGATACCCTCCCTAATCAGGGCGCTGAACCTGCCGCCCTCACAACCAGGCCCAAACGTCGGATTCCCTAGCAAAGGGTAGAGCGGGCCTCTACCCCTCCAGAGGCCTCTATCCGAGGCCGCCAGAGAGCACGCCTTAAGTGTGGGCCCTATAGTAGGGTGACGCATTGCCTCCGCAGGAACTCCCCTGAGGACAAGCGGGGCCCGCGGTAAGTATATAGGAAATAGGGAGGCCTCCAGGGCAACCCACAGTTTCAGATCTGCGTGACGCGCCCAGTCTAGCCATCGGGTGAGCATGGCCGCCTGGTAGTATCGTCTAGGGTCCGGAAGCGCCACACCACCGTGTCGCTTAGGCAGCACCAGGTAGCGGCGAGCCAAACGCGGTCGCCTGCCTGCCCACACAAAATCGGTGAAGATCGACTCAACCTGCTTCAGGAACCCCCCCGGGAGTGATATCGGCAGTGCCTGAAAGAGGTATAACAGTTTGGGAAGGATCGACATCTTCAAAATATTACACCTGCCGAACCAGGAGTGGAGCCCCTTTGTCCACCTCTCCAACAGGGTCCGGATGCTCACCAGGAGGGGAGGGAAGTTGAGGCGAAACAGGTCGGCCGGATTGGGGGAGAGCACGGTCCCTAGATATCTAAGCCCCCCTTGGGCCCATCTGAATGGGAAGTCCGAAGCCAGCAAATCCTGAAGAGGCCGTGGGAGGGCCACCCCCATGATCTCCGACTTGGAGAGGTTGATCTTCAAGTTGGAAACGGATCCAAACACCTCAAACTCCCGCAATAGGCACGGGAGGGAGACAAGGGGCTGGGAGAGGGAAAATAGGAGGTCATCGGCGTACGCCGAGACCTTGTATGTGGTATTCCCCACAAGGATGCCCGAGATGCTCGCATTCGACCGAACTCGGTTCAGGAAGGGTTCCAGGGAAAGCGCGAAGAGGAGAGGCGACAAGGGGCACCCCTGACGGGTACCATTGCGAATGCGGATCTGATCCGAGAGGACCCCATTCGCCTTCACATGTGCGCTCGGATTGGTGTATACACTCCGAATCCACGCCAGCATTCGATCTCCCACGCCAAACCTGCGGAGCGTCGCAAACAGGTAGTGCCAATTTACCCTGTCAAACGCTTTTTCCGCGTCTGTGCTCAAAAATACCGTGGGGAGATTAGTGTGGCGAGCCTGGTGTATAAGATCGATAACCTTGATGGTGTTATCCCTGGCTTCGCGGGTGGGGACAAAACCCACCTGATCTCGATGCACCAGCGCCGGTAAGAGCATCTGAAGTCGGAGGGCCAGAAGTTTGGTAAAAAACTTCAGGTCCGCATTCAACAGGGAAATCGGGCGGTAGCTCCCGCAGGCGGAGGGGTCCTTCCCCTCCTTCGGAATCACAGAGATGTGGGCACCTCACCAACCACTTTATTAGGTACTCCTTATCATTTGCTTGGCAACACAAATTGCTAATAAGCCAATCACATGGCAGCAACTCAATGCATTTAGGGATCTAGATGTGGTGAAGACGACCTTCTGAAGTTCAAACCGAGCATCAGAATGGAGAAGAAAGGGGATTTAAATGTTTTTGAACGTGGCATGGTTGTTGGTGCCAGACGGGCTGGTCTGAGTATTTCAAAAACTGCTGATCTACTGGGATTTTCACACACAATCATCTCTAGGATTTACAAAGAATTGTCCGAAAAAGAGAAAATATCCAGTGAGCGGAAGTTGTGTGGCCAAAAAAATGCCTTGTTGATGTCAGAGGAGAATGGGCAAACTGGTTTGAGATAATAGAAAGGCAACAGTAACTCAAATATCCACACGTTACAACCAAGGTATGCAGAATACCATCTCTGAAGGCGCAAAACATCGAACATGAAGCAGATGTGCTACACCGGGTACCACTCCTGTCAGCTAACAAGAAAGTACAAATCGCACAGGCTCCCCAATTTGGACAATAGAAGATTGGAAAAACGTTGCATGATCTGATGAGTCAATTTCAGCTGTGACATTCAGATTGAAGGGTCACAATTTGGCAAAAAAACAACATGAAAGCATGGATCCATCCTGCCTTGTACCACCAGTTCAGGCTGGTGGTGTAATGGTGTAGGGGATATTTTTTTGGCATGCTTTGGGCCCCTTAATACCAATTGAGCATGTAACACCACGGCCTACCTGAGTATTGTTGCTGACCATGTCCATCCAGGGCTGGCACTACCTTTAAGGCGACCTAGGCAGCCGCCTAGGGCGCAACTTAGAAGGGGGTGCCGTCGGAGCCTGACCCAGCCTGCCCCTAATGGACTGCGCCCCTAATGGTAGCCCGTCCATTAGGGGCGCAGGGGCACCGCCCGCCCACTATCCATGCATCTGTCCCCTAATCTACATGCAGGGTGCCGGATGCATGGATTCCAATGAGGTTTTTTTTTTTAAACACGGGATTAGAGCTAGAGGCTTTAATAGGCACTGCGCCCTGAGCCCACCAAGTTGTGTGACAATAGCAAATGAATATAAATAAAGCAAATAAATAATATAAATCATAATATATATGAACACCAGCCCTGTGTCCATCCCTTTATGACTACAGTGTCCCCATCTTCTGATGGCTCCTTCCAGCAGGATAATGCACCATGTCACAAAGCTCCAATCATCTCACCACTGGTTTCTTCACCATGACAATGAGGTCACTGTCCTCCAACGGCCTCCACTCTCACCACATCTCATCCAACAGAGCATCTTTGGTGTGGTGGAACGGGAAATTTGCATCATGGATGTACAGCCAATAAATCTGCAGCAACTGTGTGATGCTATCATGGCAATATGGACCAAAATCCCTGAGGAATGCTTCCAACACCTTGTTAAATCTATGCCACGTAGAATGAAGGCAGTTCTGAAGACAAAAGGGAATCCAACCCGGTACTAGCAAGGTGGACCTATTAAGTAGCCAGTGAGTGTATTTACCAGTGGTCTCCAAACTGTGGCGCGGGGGTCAGGCGTAGCCCTTTGCTAGCCTTTATCAGGCCCTTGGGGCACTATTTCAAAAACTGATACCACTATTCTTCCATTGATACCAACAATGGGGAACTTGTTCTCCCATTAATACCAATGAAAGGACACTGATGTTTGGGCATTTTCTACTCCCACTGGCCAAAGTCTGCCCCCCCCTAAAGCCTGAAGGACAGTAAACTGGCCCTTTGCTTAGAAACTTTGGAGACCCCTGCTATATACCAACACTACCCCCACACTCTAGGGTGGGAACAAAAAACTGGATTTTTGACTTACCGTAAAATCCTTTTCTCTTAAGTTCATTGATGGACGCAGTTCTCTCTGATTCATACAGTATATGCCACGTAGAATGAAGGCAGTTCTGAAGACAAAAGGGAGTCCAACCCAGTACTAGCAAGGTGGACCTAATAAAGTGGCCAAACTGTGGCGCCGGGGTCAGGTGTAGCCCTTTGCTAGCCTTTATCAGGCCCTTGTGGGGCACTATTTCAACAACTGATACCACTGATGAGGCATTATCCTTCCATTGATACCAACAATGGGGAACTGGTTCTCCCATTAATACCAATGATAGGACACTGATGTTTGGGCATTTTCTACTCCTACTGGCCAAAGTCTGGCCCCCCTAAAGCCTGAAGGTCAGTAAACTGACCCTTTGCTTAGAAACTTTGGAGACCCCTGCTATATATCAACACTACTCCCACACTCTTGGGTGGGAACAAAAAACTGGATTTTTGACTTACCGTAAAGTCCTTTTCTCTTAAGATTATTGACCCGCGCAGTCCTCTGATCCATATCAGTAGGGTTATACTGCCCCCTACAGGAGTAGGACAATAGGTAGAAAAAGAAAGTTCTGGCTACGCCTATGGGCAGTCCCGGAGGGTACACCCTCTCTCTTCCTGCATAGGATGTCAGTTTTGAATCAAAGCAGTGTTAAAAAGTAACATCAACCCAACTCAAAAATAGAGGGGCGGGTACTGCGTCCGTCAATGAACTTAAGAGAAAAGGATTTTACAGTAAGTCTAAAATCCAGTTTTCTCTATCGTTCATTGATGGACGAAGTTCTCTCTGATTCATACAGTATATGCCACGTAGAATGAAGGCAGTTCTGAAGACAAAAGGGAGCCCAACCCAGCAATAGCAAGGTGGACCTAATAAAGTGGTTGGTGAGTGTATTTACCAGTGGTCTCCAAACTGTGGCGCCGGGGTCAGGTGTAGCCCTTTGCTAGCCTTTATCAGGCCCTTGTGGGGCACTATTTCAACAACTGATACCACTGATGAGGCATTATCCTTCCATTGATACCAACAATGGGGAACTTGTTCTCCCATTAATACCAATGATAGGACACTAATGTTCGGGCATTTTCTACTCCCACTGGCCAAAGTCTGGCCCCCCTAAAGCCTGAAGGACTTTACGGTAAGTCAAAAATCCAGTTTTCTCTATTGTTCATTGACGGACGCAGTTCTCTCTGATTCATATCAGTAGGGACGTCCCAAAGCAGTGCCATAAAATGAGGGGTGGGAACAGCAGAAAAGAACAAGTCCCCAAGGCTAAACACAGCCAACATAGGACTCATCAGAACAAAAGATGAGGCCCATCTGAAACAAACAGTATTTTATGCCAGAACCAAAGATCCCAGCAAGGAACGAGGTCCTTACTCCTGACGAGGCAGATTAAAACTGACATCCTATGCAGGAAGAGCGAGGGTGAACCCTCCTGGACTGCCCATAGGCGTAGCCAGAACTTTTTTTCTGCCTAGTGTCCTACTCCTGTAGGGGGCAGTATAACCCTACTAATATGGATCAGAAGACTGCGTCCGTCAATGAACGATGGAGAAAAAGGCTTCAGGAATCCATCTATACTCTCCCCCAAGTAATAAGAACCTCACAGGGGTTCTCACTAGGCTATCAAAGCTAAAAAATGAGCCTTTGGACACACATTAATTCACTGTCACCTGAAAGAAATGAAATTTTAACAACCAATTTTTGAAAGATCGACATCCAGAATTTACTTTACTTCAAAGCAACACTCTGTTATGCCAAAATCAACAAGGCGGTCCAGGCACGATGACAAAGTGCACGATGACCACAGGGAAGATCACAAAGCCCCAAAATACATCAAGGGAAATGTATGCAGTGGACAGGAAGAGGTGGTTAATTATTGGAGTGACCTCACTTGACTCTCCTCTTTAGAAGCCAAAACAGGAGATCACCAATAAAAAAAAAAAAAACTAAGGTCATGATATAATTGGAAAAATATTCGATAAGCAAGAGAGTCCCATTTTCGACGAATAATAAAAAAGATAAATGGAGCCAAAACTCCAGCATGACAAATGTAAAGAAGTAAAACAGAACTGAACTCTGCAATCCAGTAAACACAGTAAATGCAAAATCCCTTAAAAAACATTCCCCAAGTCATGGAGCAATGGCCAATTCACAAAGGTTCACAGCTTTACCATGCACAAGTCTGCAGCCTACACTATCCTCCCTTCCACGGACCATTATGTAAGGGGGGACTTCGACTGGGACCCTGATGTAAGGGGGGGGGCTTCGACTGGGACCCTAGAGTAAGAGGGGGGGCTTCGACTGGGACCCTGATGTAAGGGGGGGGAACTTCGACTGGGACCCTGATGTAAGGGGGGGGGGGACTTCGACTGGGACCCTGATGTAAAGGGGGGGGACTTCGACTGGGACCCTGATGTAAAGGGGGGGGACTTCGACTGGGACCCTGATGTAAAAGGGGGACTTCGACAGGGACCCTGATGTAAGGGGGGGACTTCGACAGGGACCCTGATGTAAGGGGGGGACTTCGACAGGGACCCTGATGTAAGGGGGGGTCTTCGACTGGGACCCTGATGTAAGGGAGGGACTTCGACTGGGACCCTGATGTAAGGGAGGGACTTCGACTGGGACCCTGATGTAAGGGGGGCTTCGACTGGGACCCTGATGTAAGAGGGGGGACTTCGACGTGGACCCTAATGTAAGGGGGGGGGGACTTTGACGTGGACCCTAATGTAAGGGAGGGGGGACTTCGACTGGGACCCTAATGTAAAGGGGGGGGACTTCGACAGGGACCCTGGTGTAAGGGGGGGGGGGGGACTTCGACAGGGAGCCTGGTGTAAGGGGGGGGGGACTTCGACAGGGAGCCTGGTGTAAGGGGGGGGGGGAATTCGACAGGGAGCCTGGTGTAAGGGGGGGGGACTTCGACAGGGACCCTGATGTAAGCCCTCAGAGGTTTGTTAGAGAACCTTAGTGAACAAACAGCATCGTGAAGGCCAAGGAACACACCAGACAGGTCAGGGATAACGTTGTGAAGTTTAAAGCAGGGTTAGGTTATAAAAAAAATTCATCCCAAGCTTTGAACTTTTCACAGAGCACTGTTCAAGCCATCATCCAAAAATGGAAAGAGTATGGCACAACTGCAAACCTACCAAGACATGGCCGTCCACCTAAACTGACCGGCCCGGCAAGGAGAGCATTCATCAGAGAAGCAGCCAAGAGGCCCATGGGAACTCTGGAGGAGATACAGAGATCCACAGCTCAGGTGGGAGAATCTGTCCACAGGACAACTATTAGTTGTCTGCTTCACAAATCTGACCTTTATGGAAGAGTGGCAAGAAGAAAGCCATTGTTGAAAGAAAGCCATAAGAAGTCCCGTTTGCAGTTTGCGAGAAACCATGTGGGGGACACAGCAAACATGTGGAAGAAGGTGCTCTGGTCAGATGAGACCAAAACGCTATGACAGGGAAGCTGGTCAGAGTTGATGGGAAGATGGATGGAGCCAAATACAGGGCAATCTTAGAAGAAAGCCTGTTAGAGTCTGCAAAAGACTTGAGACTGGGGCGGAGGATTATCTTCCAGCAGAACAACAACCCAAAACATACAGCCAGAGCTACAATGGAATGGCTTAGATCAAAGCATATTCATGTGTTAGAATGGCCCAGTCAAAGTCCAGACCTAAATGCAATTGAAAATCTGTGGAAAGACTTGAAAATTGCTGTTCACAGACGCTCTCCATCCAATCTGACAGAGCTTGACCTATTTTGCAAAATGGGCAAAAATGTCCCTTTCTAGATGTGCAAAGCTGGTGGAGACATCCCCAAAAGGACTTGCAGCTGGCATTGCAGGGAAAGGTGGTTCTACAAAGTATTGACTCGGGGGGGGGGGGGGGGGGGGTTGAATACAAATATTCAAAAGATATAAAAAATCATTCTCAGGCTTACCAGCCAGAAAATTAAACATCTGCCAGTGCCGGGAAGTGACGTCGCTAGGGTCATAGGGATGGCTGGGGACCATGTGGTCCACGTCCAGGTCTATGATAAACCGTCCCTGCTGTCGGATTCATTCTCAAGCTACCTGATCGCACAGGGGAGCCCGGAAAAGCACGGGGGAGGGGGAGGTGGCGTCCCCTCCCGCCATCTGTAAAAGCAATCAAGCAGCTAAATAGCCGCTAGGAAGCACCGGCTGAAAAACATTGCTGAAAAAAAAAAGATTTCTGAATAATGCCTGCAGCTGCACCCATCATTCAGAAATCTCCAGTCAAAGTCCAGGACATTCTATGGGCAGGTTAAAATGCTTCATTTAGATCTGTAAGGTCTCATGAGCAGGGCCCTCCTAACCATAGTGACTTGTATTGTAACTGGACTGCCTCCCTTTATATTGTAACCGTTGGTTCTATATAAATTCTGTATCATAATAATATTTATAGTAATTCCTAAGAGAGGCCACCTGTATAAGAACAGACAAATCAACCTCCAGAAATTGAAACAATAAAGCCCTAATGATTGAATCCATCTCCTCCCTCACTTGTTATAATTACATTTACCTTTTCTTCTCTACCACACAAAAATATCCACCAACTGTTTTTGTATTTTTATTGAAAGCGAGCCCGTGATCTTTATCTAACGCGCGTCCAAGATAATCAGCATGTTACTTGTAATGAAAAGAAACTCCTTTAAAAGTCTTTGTTTCCAGAAGGTAAGGCCCATTGTGAACACAATCGCAGAAGTAAATATGTTTCCTGGTGCATAATTCACGTCTCCAAGCGATCGTCAGCCCCGGGCTGGCTCTCCGCGGGGACGACTACATTAGGGGCGACAGTAATTAGCTTGTCATATTGATTATACTCTTGTATTTCTCTTAACCTTCAAAGAAAATGTCAACCTCTCTCTGGGGCCCGCGCCGTGGGTCTACCGCCGGATCGGGAAATTAGAGGTTGTTCAAAGGAGAGACGGTGAATCTACTGTTACAACAAACGGCACGGCACAGCGGACATTAGAATATAATATTTGCTATGGTGTTGTCAGGAAAATCGCTGATTATCAGATATGACGCTGACGCTAATGTTGCAGAAGAGAAACGGTGGGTTTTGTTCAATGAAAAAGGGATCTACAGAGAGCGATTATGGCAAAGTAGCAAAGAGGAAGCGCTAACAAATACATATTGGAAAGCAGAAAGTTAAAAAAAAAACAAACGAAGCAAAAGTGCAAAACTAGTTCCATCAGCAAAAAATTGACTAACTCAAAACAGAAAAGGCCACACATTTGCCACGTCTTTTTTTTTTTTTCATTTTCTTTTTTTTCCATCTCTTTTTTCTTTTTACCCAAAAAACATATAGTGCTCGTAAATCCTTACATACTGTCAGTGCCGGGACAAGGTCATCCAGCGCCCGGGGCAAAGGTGTCAAACTGCACCCCTCCCTCCAGTTCATAATGTGTAAGCTTAAGGGATGACTCACCCAGCAGTCACTGCCACTGTCACTACTCTTGTTAGCCTTGCAACCAGGGGAGGACTGGGCCAGGGGGGCAATTGCTCCCCGGGCCACTCTGATGCCCCGTAGAAAAGGCTGCTACAGACATGCCTAAAAAATTCCTGGTGAAGAGAAGTACAAATTCCCCACTGCTGACCTACTGAGTGTGGGATGAAGACAAGGCCAGAGCAGAGTGCATGCCTCAACCCCCACAACAGCATGGATGGTGTAAACTGTGTCTGAGAAGAGGCTGGTTCCATGCCCCACTGGAGACTCTCCTCCCCCAGCCAGCCCCAAGTTCGGCCAGTGACTAGAGAATACCTGGAGTGGAGCTTTAGCCTGGAATGGGGGTCAGGAGGAGGCCAGGAAGAGGGAGAGTGGGAGCGGGGCCGAGTCGCTGCGCCATGGGCCCTTGGTTTGTACTTGACCCCTGGGCCGAAAGTTGCCAGTCAGCCCCTGCTTGCAACAGAAGGAAGGTGCCCCCATCCCTACAGTAAACCATTGTGAGACAACAACAAGAGAAGGGCCCACCGACCTTGTGCATTACCACTATAAAAGTTTATTAAAATCAAAAAAAAAAAGCAACCATTATACTCACAAACATAAGATGTATACACGCATGTAGGAAATAAGAACCAATTGCCTCCATGACACTTCTATACTGCTGGATGACGTGATGGCGTCCACAATGACTTGGCTTACGTGTTTCGAGGGAGAACCCTCTTCCTCAGAGCCAAAATCGGCGTGGAGCATAACATTAGGCAAAAATGTTCAAAGAAGAGGGAACAAAAGACCTCTGCACAAGCTCCCAAGACAACACCAAAGACGGACCATGGAAGAGAGCCAATTGGGAACTGCTGAAGATAGCTTCAGGCTACAAAACGTCAGAATTACGAATAAGGACATTAAGAACCAAATGTGCGCACAGCTACAAAAGTATAAGGCATAACTTGTAAAACAAGTTTGGAGCTAAGACTACACTGTAAGTATGGGACTAAAGCCCCATACACACGCAACGATTATCGGCCGACCGATCGTCCGTCTTTGTCCAGAGTGGTGTTTTGTTGGTTGGAATGTGCCTAGACTGCACACTAATTTTCTCGTCCAACAAAATTCTACTTCAGAAGTGATGTCATGTGTTGGTTTGCTTTCTTTGTGTTTTTTCTTCTCTGAGCATGCCCAGACTTGTTCATTAGATTTTTCCCTGTCGAAATCTGTACTGACTGCACGAAAATCGGCCGTGTTTTGACGGTGGACAAAAATTTTAATAGCCTGCACACCAGATTTTTTTCGGCCGAAAAGTCGGAGTTGGTTGTCGGAAGCATCATACTAACAAGCCGAAAATCGGCAGATCGGTCGTTGGATGAAAATTCCCTGCCGATTTTCGATGCGTGTGTACGAGGCTTTAGTCAAATGTAACCCCAAACCTTGCTGGTGCTTTTTCCTTCTTTGTAGAACACAAGCTGGGGCCTAAGAATACACTAAAAGTGAAGGAATCTTAAAATGTATGTTCCCCCAGGCAGGAAGTGGTGTCCGTATCTATATTATGAGGGGTCGCTTCCAAAGCAGAGCACAAAAGTAGGTAAGAAGGTCCAAAGAAGGCAAGGACCTCTACCTGGAAGTCCAAGGACAGCACCAAATATTGACTATGGAAAAGGCTTTAGTTGGAAATTGCCCCAGAAGATGGCACACCAGAATGAAGGACATCAGGTTGAATGTGCACACAGTTACTTGGTATGCCTTTGTTGGTAGATCACAAGCTGGGGCCTTAGACAACACCATAATTGAGTAACTTATAAAATGTTATGTTCACCCAGGCAGGAAATGGTGTCTATATCTATTTCATGAGAGGTAGTTTCCAAAGAGAAACAAAACAGTAGGCAAAAAGCCAAGCCATGGAGGAGGTCCCGAAGGGAACTACTGGTACTGGACTCAGGATATGAAACCCCAGACTGAGGACATTAGGGCTAAATGTGCGCACAGCTTCAAGGCATGCTTCAACATCTGCCTTGACACTATCCATAGTGTTCGGATGAAGGTGTTTTTGCAAGCTGTATGGATATAAATGCTGCAGTATCTTCTTAAAAACTCATTAGAACTGAATTGGCTTGGACCAAATGTCTTTAACATTATAGAACAAGTCCAGGTGTATGTGACTAACTACCACAAGACCTTGGAAGTTTCATCTCCAAAGAGATACTTTCTGTCTATAAGCAGAGCCTCCCACTTTTCAGCCATTTTGAGAAAGAACAAAGAGAGGCTTAACATCAATATCCTCGGAGTGGAAGTTAAGAATCTGCAACAGCCTTCGTTAAAATCCATTCGCCTGGGGTAAATGCCAGGTTTTTATCAGCAAAAGTAGAGTTTCACTTAAACCAACATTTTAGAAAGCAGATGTCTGTTAATTGGTTATTGTAGACACCGTTTACATAAATTGCTCCAACCGTTCTTCAGTTTTGTGACAATGTATCTACAGATTTCCTTACTCACCTGTAAGTTGTGTTCGGGATGTATACATCCCTTGCGGGAAATTCCAGGATCTCCCTCGTTGGCCGCACACGGGTGTCGGGATAAGGTTTAACCTGTAGCAGTTCGGGTGTCAAACAATAGTTTGGGTTTTCTGGAGCTGGAGAAATGTCAAGCTTGAGCTGAGCTGTAAACGACAAGAACAAGGACTTTATTTTTAGCAGTATACTAAAGACCAATATCTCGGAATAAAAGTGATGCATCAAAGATCATCAAAACATGGATGAAGCGGATTATTTTTAAAAGGTCACAAAAATGATATTTTAGTATTAGGTGGAAACTGGTCAGCCCATTACTTCTAACTTCTTTTATATATTCAAGGAGACCTTCTCATCATAATTCCAGACTCTGTGCCTGTCCACCTGGAAGTTTTGGGGGTTCCCACTCCCCTTTGTGTGTTCCAGCTACTCCTGTTACATTCTACATAGTATAAAATAAATAATCCAGCAGTGAGGGTGGGAACCTCTAATTTTAAGCACAGCAGGTGTAAAGACGTGGGAACGCCACACAGGGATGGTGGGAGCCCTTTGCAATGGACACTGCAGGTGTGCAGACCAAGGAACCCAACGCAAAGATGGTGGGAGGCCTTCATAATGGGCACAGTAGGTGTGCTGAGCTAGGAACTCAGTGCAGGGATGGTGGGAACCCCTCATAATTGGCACAGCTGGTGTGAAGACATAGGAACTTATGGCGCTTTTCCACTGCATGGAACCGAATGGTTCGGCTCACTTTTGTGCTTTTCCACTGCATGGTACCACGTGGTACGGTGTTGCAACCGTTCGGTACGGTAGCGCTTTTCCATTACATGGAACCGAACGGTACGGCTCGCTTAAACAGTACCAGCTCAGTTGTGGTTACAAGAGGGCCGTACCGGTACCATATCCCACAATCCTTTGCATGCAGCCTTGACTGTTTGTCACTACTAGCCACTGATTGGTCAGAGAATCATTGTTATCCCACCCACTTTACTTTAGTGGAAAAGCAAACCGTATCAAACCGTACTGAACCGTTCCAACACCGTACCATGCGGTACCATGCAGTGGAAAACCAAACAAAGCCAAGCAGGGCCGAGTGAAGCCGAGCCGGTACTTGCAGTGGAAAAGTGGCATTAGTGCACTCAGAGCCCCTAACAACAGGCACTGTAGGTTTACAGATCCATAAACCCAGTAAAGGAGTCCCTGAGAGGTAGAAGGAAAGCCCCACACCCCCTAAATGAACCTTACAAGCATTCACCTAACGCAACTACAATACCTGGCACTTCCAAGTAGGGGGAGAGAATGTGCCCTATCACAGTACTTCGGTCAAGCAGCCAATTGTAGGCCATGGGTTGCTGACACCAGTCATTTTAGTGAAGGTCGTGGACAACGTGGAAGCCTGTGAGGGATCACTGGTAAAGCAACTATGGGGTGGGGCACTATGCGCACACACACTACCACCCTCTTTAAATGAGTACTAAATAATTCTAAGGGCCCTTCCACAAGGGTTTAGAATCAGGACTGCCTGTGTTTTTTATTTTTTTTAGGTGGGCCTGATTAAGAGCTACATGTGGGTTTATGGGCAGGCTGGTGTAATGGACTTGTGTCTGTTTACATCAGCCTACCTCAAAGTCTGTCCAGGTCTGTAAAGAAAAAAAAAAATTAGGAAAAGAACTATGTGCTTCTCTGTTTTTTCCAGACTTAGGCTCCATGTACACGGGACGTTGTAAATGGCCGTTTAGGAGCAGTTGGGCGTTTTTTTTCAGAAGCCCCTGAACCCACCTCTATGTTATCTTATCTGTCCATGTACACAGGGTCGTTTACAGTCATTTGCAGGCAGTTGAGTTCAGGGACGTTTTTTGGAAAGCAATTATTTGCGTTCGAACGTGTGTTTTCCGGCGTTTCAAACGCAAAAACGTGGCCGAACGTGATGACCCGCGTTTAGCGTTTTTGCGTTTTTCCATTTTAAAGGGGAATCATTTTTTTGACCTCTAGGAATGGTTCTAAACGCAAACGCCCGCAAAACGCCCGGTAAACGCGGGCGCAAACGCCACCTAACGGACGTTTCAAACGTCCTAAAAATTCCAGGATTCAAAGGGGACTTTTAACAACGCCCCATGTACATGGAGCCTAAAACGTAATGGATCGGCAGTAGTATGATGTAAATGTACACAGGTCAGTTTACATCCAGCCACCCACAGAGCTATCATGGGTCTGCCCCTGTCCTCTGTGTAAATGCAGACACATACTGAATGAGTACGGATAGCAAAAAAACTGACATCTGTCCTGTTCAGCTCCAATTTAGGGGACCTTCTCACAGATCCCCTGCTGAATTGGGCAGCACCGTGTAAACAACTTTGGACCATGGGATTTAAAAGTGGTTGTAAAGCATTTAGGTTTTTTTACCCTAATGCATTCTATGCATTAAGGTAAAAACCTTCTGTACAAGAGGATACCCCCCAAGAGCCCCTTATAATTATCTGAGCCCTATCTCTAACCAGTGATGTGCACGAGAGCAGCAGCTCTCTCTCCTCACTGGTCTGACTGATAGCAGCGGGGGGCCATAGGTTGCTGCTGCTGTTAATTAAATTATGTGAGGAGGGAGCAAGGGGCAGGGCCGAGCAACCCTGTTTGTGACTAAAGACGCAAACAGGATGGCTAGAGACGGAGCCCACATGAGTGCCTCCATAGAAAGAAAGTGGCTTTCTATGGGAACACTCAAAGAGAAGCCAGGTGCACCAGCGGGCGACCCAAGAAGAGGAGGATTAGGGCTGCTCTGTGCAATTCCAGTGCACAGAGCACACAAATATAACATGTTTATTATTTTATTAAAAAAAAAAAAATATGTATATATATATATATATATATATATATATATATATATATGTATATATGTATATATATATATCAAAGCTTTACTATCACTTTAATATCTTTTTGTCCAGATAAATGCCAAAACAACATTATAGCTCAGTGTAAATTTGGAATTTACAAACCTACAGTACATATAGCACAGAAGTTTATTCTTCAATGCAAACTCTAGAATCATATTTATGGGTGGCAGTAACAGACAGGAAGGAATGGTTAGTTTACATAAGGCCACCCTGTAGGCATAACTGAACACATGAATGCCCAAAATATAACTAAACCGCAGGCCTCAAGTTCTTCTTCTGCTCTTCAACCTATTATTCAGCAGTCATAGGATTTGTCACATGTAGTAAGACTTTCTTGAGCAAGCATGGACGGGGACATGGAAAATTTTATAATATAAATTAAACCATAGGCAACCACTTCTTGCCTAGCATCAAAGTGCATATGAAGCCTTTATTGAAAAAATATAATGTTAGAAAATTATATTAGGCACACCATATTGATAAAAAGGAAAAAATAACTATATATAATATATATATACACATACATACATACATACATACATACATACACACACACACACATACACACAGTGGGGAAAAAAACAATTTGATCACCGGCAGTTTGCCCACTTACAAAGAAATGAAGAGTCTATCATTTTTATCATAGGTGTATTTTAAATGACAGAATATCAACCAGAAATCCAGAAAAAGTACGATACAAAAGTTTTAAATAGAGTTGCAGTTCAGTGAGTAAAATAGGTATTTGATCCCCAAGCAAAACATGACTTAGCACTTGGTGGAGAACCCCTTGTTAGCAAGCACAGAGGTAAGAGTTTTTTTCTAGTTGGTTACCAGGTTTGCACACATCTCAGGAGGGATATTGGTTCTTTACATATCTTCTCTAAATTCTTAAGGATTCTTGGCTGCCGCTTGGCAACTCGAAGTTTCAGCTCCCTCCATACATTTTCTATGGAATTAAGGTCTGGAGACTGCCTAGGCCACTCCATGATCTTAATGTGCTTCTTCCTGAGCCACTCCTTTGTTGCCGTGGTGTTATGCTTGGGTCATTGTAATGCTGGAAGATCCATATACAACCCACCTTCAGTGTTCTGGCTGAGGGAAGAAGGATATCATCCAAGATTTTACAATACATGACCCTGTCTATTAACCCCTCAATGTGGCAAAGTCAGCCTGTACCTTTAGCAGAGAAACAACCCCAAAGCATCATGTTTCCACCTCCGTGCTTCACGGTAGCGATGGTGTTCTTAGGGTCATAGTCAGCATCATTCTTCCTCCAAACACGCCGAGTACAGTTAAAGCCAAAGAGCTGAATTTTGGTCTCATCTGACCGCAGCACTTTCTCACAATCATTTAGATGTTCATTAGAAAACTTCAGACAGGCCTGTACATGTGCCTTCTTGAGGAGGGGTGCTGCAGGATTTCAATCCATGACGGTGTATTGTGCTACCAATGGTTTGTTTGGTGACTGTGGTCCCAACTGTCTTAAGATCATTCACAAGCTCCTCCTGTGTAGTTCTGGGCTGATCCTCCTTACTCCATGAGGCAAAATCTTGCATGGAGCTCCAGACTGAGGGTGATTGATGGCTATTTTGTATTTCTTTCATTTGCGAATAATCGCTCCAACAGTTGTCTCCTTCTTACCAAGCTTCTTGCTGATGGTCTTGTAGCTCATTCCAGCTTTGTGCAGATCTACAATTATGTCTCAGTCATCCTTTGACAGTTCTTTGGTGTTGCCCATGATGGTGAGGTTTGAATAGAAGAAAGATTCTATGGACAGGTGTCTTTTATATACATACGAGTTATCGTTAGGAGCACCTTCATAAATTGACAGGACTAATCTGTGTACTACATGAACACATACTGTAGTAAGTCTGTGGGAGCCAGAATTGTTGTTGGTTGGTAGGGGATCAAATATTAATTTTCATGACTGAACTACAACTCAATTTACTACATTTGTATCGTGTTTTTCTGTATTTTTGGTTTATATTCTGTCTCTAACATTTAAAAGACACCTATAAGAACAATTATAGACCCTCCATTTCTTTGTAAGTGGGCAATCTCAAAAAATCTGCAGAGGATCAAGCCATTATTTTCCCCACTGTATATATATATATATATATATATATATATATATATATATATATATATATATGAGATTTTTGACTTACCGTAAAATCCATTTCTCTGATGTTCATTGACGGACACGACTCCTGATCTTCTTAACCATTGGGTTATACTGCCCCCTAAAGGAGTAGGACATGAGGCAGAAAAAAAACTCCAGCTACGCCAATGGGCAGTCCCAGGGGGTATACTCCCTCTCTCTGCTATAGGTACTTAGTTTTGTAACAAGTAGTGTCAGAAGAATTACAGCTCCACAGAGGTGTGGGTGCTGTGTCCGTCAATGAACATCAGAGAAATTAATTTTATGGTAAGTCAAAAATTCAATTTTCTCTTTCGTTCATTAACGGACAGAGCTCCTGATCTTAAGCATCGGGAGGTTGCAAAGCAGTATTAAACATGAGGAGTGGGAACAGCGAAAAATAAATTCCCAAGGCTAACTATAGCCAACCGGGTAAACAGGAGCTCAACCAAAACAACTGGAGATCGCCTGAAAAAAAACAATACACCTCAAAGAAGACCAGGTCCTCTAAACAGAAGCCTGCAAAAGCCAAAAGGAACCATCCGCAAATGTCAACACATCCACTTTATAGAACTTTGTGAAAGTGCGCACCCACAACCAGATGGCCGCCTTTCAAACCTGCGTCACTGACGCCTGATGACAGAAGGCCCAGGAGGCACTGAGCGCCCGATTAGAATGCGCCTTGACAGGGAAAGGAGGAACCTGACTCTTGATGGAATAGGCCTGAATCACCGTCTGTCTGATCCATCTGGAAATGGTCGCAGAGGATCTTACAACTCTTTCCGAGGCCGATCCGTAAGCACAAATAGTGATTCTGACTTCCTAAAAGACACCATAGCTACCAGGTACACCATAATCACCCGGACCACATCCAAGGCATGCAAAGCAATTTCCTTTGGATGTTTTTGCCCGGAGCACAGGGAAGACAACACAATTTCTTCATTCAAATGAAAATCAGAGACAACCTTTGAAAGGAAGGACGGACAGGTACGAAGAACCACCTTATCTCTGAGAACCACCAAGTAAGGTGGGCGAAAGGATAACGCTGCCATTCTGACACCCTGCATGCAGAAGTTATAGCCATCAAAAAGGCCACCTTCTGGGACACAACTGATGAAACACCTCTGGATGAAGGGTCCACTCCCCTTGGTCCAACGCCTGCTGACTGAGATAATCCGCCTGCCAGTTTTCCACCCCGGAAATGTGTACCGCGGAGAGGTCTGGCACGAACTGTTCTGCCCACCTTAGAATGCTGGCTACCTCCAGAGCAGCCAGGACACTTCTTGTGCCCCCTTGGTGATTGACATAAGCTACGGCCGTGGCATTGTCCGATTGAATGCGCACTGGACATCCCTGAAGATGTTCCATTCAATGGTCCAGGTACAGGCTATATCGATCGGAGTTCCAAGACATTGATCAGTAGTCTGTACTCTTCCAGTGTCCGGAGCTTCTGAGCAGAATTTTTGCAGAGGACGCCTCCCCAGCCGGATAGGCTGGCATCCGTGGTGACCACCATCCAATACAAGGGGAGGAAGGATTTGCCCAGTGGAAGCGTCAGAGAACAAAGCCACTATATCAGGGACCCCTTTGATCTCCGGCGCAGCCAGATCTTATTGTCCAGAGACTGCGTTCCAGTCTTGTCCCATTTGGTCAGAATCTCCCTTTGCAGGGACCTTGTATAGAACTGTGCAAACAGAACCGTCTCAAAAGGTAGACACCATCAGGCCCAGCACCCGCATGCAAGCCCAGAGGGATGACCATCTGCTGAACAGCAGGAGACAAATTGCAGTCTACAATTTCTGGAGCTTGTCCAGAGGAAGGAGCCCTCTGGCTAAGGCCGAGTCCAGAGTCAGACCCAGATAGTCCAACTTTGTGTACAGAATCAGAGCAGACTTCTGAAAATTCAGAATCCAGCCGAACGTCCTCAGAGTTCGTATGGTGATCTCCAAGATTTCCACCAAAGGAGACTCCGCTCGTAGAAAGAGGTCGTCCAAGTAGCCCAGAACCACAATCCCCCGTTGACATAACAACGCTAGCACCGGGGCTAACACTTTTGTGAAGACCCGAGGAGCAGAGGAGAGACCAAAGGGTAACGCCACAAAGTGATAATGCTCCTCTCCCACAGCAAAGCAGAGGAAGCACTGGAGACTGGCATATATTGGAATGTGAAGGTAAGCATCCTTGATGTCGATAGAGGTAAAAAATCCCCCTGATGCAGGGATGCCACCACCGTGCGAATGGACTCCATCCTGAACTTCTGCACCTGCAAAAAGCCGTTCAGCGCCTTGAAGTTCAGGATTGGATGCACCTTGCGTTCGTTCCTGGGGGCTGTAAACAGGTTTGAGTAAAAATCCTAAAAACGTTCCGAAGTCGGAACCTGGGACAATCGCCCCTTAAAGTAACAGATCTTGTACCACTCCAAACAGACCCTGTAAGCAGTCCGGGAACAGGCGCAAGTTGGAAGAAAAGAACCTTGCCAGGGGACAAGAGCGAAACTTGATCTTGTAGCCGGACCGAATAACTTTGTGGACCCACTTGTCTTGTACCAGGGAAGTCCACAGGTCTAAAAACCAGCGAACATGTCCCCCCACCCACAATACGAGTGGGGGCGCACCTGCATGCTGAAGGAGCCTTGTCCGCGGGTCTGGAGAGGCCCACTCTCGGCTTGCCAGACCAGGTTTGTTTGGATCCTCCAGAGGAGGCCTTGAAAGGCTTCCAGCGCTTGTCAGTTGACCCTGAGGGACAAAAAAAACTTCTTATGAGCCGAGAAGGAAAGTTTACGTCTATGATGAGGTTCCTTGCCCTTAGTAGCCTGCGGAAGAAAGGTACTCTTTCCCCCTGTGAGACCTTTTATTAGGTCATCCAGGGTAGCTCCAAACAGGCGAGCTCCTTAAAAGGAAAGATCAGTCAAGGTCTTTTTCGAAGTCTGGCCCGCAGAAACACACAGAAGGACCACTGCCAAAACAGAGAGCCGAGCCACTAGGGGAGCCACATCCAAAGAGGCATCACAGATAAACTGCAGCCCATGGACCAGCTGGTCCGCCAGCTCAGCAAAGACAGGGGGGGGAGCTGTTCTCCTTTCAGGTCACGGTGTAAAAGCTTAGCCCACTCGGTCAGAGTTTTCTAAACCAGGGCAATAGTGGATACTGGCCTCAGTGCCGAACCAGCCAGAGTGTACATATTGCGGGCCACAGCCTCCACCTTCCTATCAGCTGGATCCTTAAAGGCCGGGGGCTCTTCAACCAGAATCATAGTTGCCTTGTTCAATCTGGAAACGGAGAGCCTACCACCGGTGGTACAGTTCACTTCTTAAGAAAAGACTCCTCAAAGGGGTATCGCCTAGAAAATAGCTTAGGGACAAAAAGGGGACGCTATGGCCGTCCCCACTCTTTAGCGACAATTCTGTTAAAATAGGCGAGGAAAGGGAACACCTTTGCCGCTCTGAATGGCTTGTGAGTGCCAAAGGGAACCTGCGCTTCAGTCACAGTTGCATCCTCCATTTTTAAGGTCTCACGCACAGATACAATCAATGCTTCCACCAGCGCCTTTTCTTGAGCGGTTGCAGATATAGAGGAATCATCCTTATTATGTGAAGATTCCGGGCGTGTGGCCGCAGACCCAGCAGGGTGACCCACGTCTGCAGTTGCCGAATCAGATTCAGGATCTGCTGAGATAGAGGAGGCAGGGGAAGGCAGGGGTGCTTTTGCTAGCCTGTCACCCAAAAACCACCCTCAACCCGGGATATAAAGGACTCCAGAACCGCCGCCAGTGCATCGATGGATGGTTGGGACCCAGAGGGCCCCACAGCCTCTGAGAGGGGATCAGGTGGGGAGATATTCTCCAAAGACTCCATGAGTCACCAGGGGACCCCACAAAAAGTGTAGAACACTGCAAAGAGACAGCCCCCCACTGCGCTGTCAGCACCAACCGGTCGCCAGACACAAAGCACCAAGCGATACTCAGCAGAGAGGGAGAGGACCCCACCAGACTCACCACCCACAGAAACAGGCACCCGCAGCCACCAGGATAATCTGCACTCTACGTGCGGCGACCAAGAAGTAAAGAGATCCAGGAGTCAGTACCAGGGGAAGAGGAGGGGTTCCCATCTTCAAAATCACTGCCCACAGGACTCCACAGTCATGGCTGCTGCTATTTTCAATGGCAAACCACCGCAAAATGGCCGCCTGACTACACAAAGATGGCTGCTGTGCATTTAAGCACACAGGCTACAACAAAATGGCGCCCCCCCCCCCACGGCGCCACGGATCCCAGAGACCCAGGAGGGATCCCTAGTTCTCAAGGACAGGCCCAGGCAGGACAGGAGGCCCTGACAAGGGCCCCCACCAGGCACAAGTTCCCCCCCCTGCACAGCTGATCGTCTGGCGCACTCCCCCCCGCCCCCATCACCAGCATAGCGCCCTGCCACCACCTCAGAAGGTGGACAAGACCATGCACACAGCCCCACCAGCATAGGTGGAGGGGGGACAGATGAAGGGGGGGGTGCCCGATGGGAAGGAGGGGAACCCGGGGGTCAGCCCATCCCAAGGAGGGGCCCATGTCCACCCCAAAACCCTCCAGGGGGAGGGGGGGGGACATCTACTCACTATACCAGGAAACAGGCGGCACCGCTCGAGACAGAACCTCTCACCATCGAAATGGGGGGGCTGTTGGCCAGGAGGAACGCTGCGACCCGAGACGAGACCAGGTCGCATGCGACCTCGCGAGGCATTTAACTCATAGGCTTGGTCCGGCATATGATCCGGGTAAAGTGGATGCAACTAGCTGTCAAATGCGGGTTCACTGTGCAGTCTCACCGGATGGTCCCCATATGAAAGGAAAGGAATAATCCCAATAGCGTAATATTGCTTAAAAACTTGGATTTATTGGTCTCAACACAAGAATAAAACTCACATTTTAGTTGATAAAAACAGGCACTTTACAGAGCGGTAGATCCCTGAGATGACGGTGCGCAGCGGGGCTTGGCTCCGGCGTGCGTTCCACCGCTACCGGAAGTGACGTTTCCAAGGGGCTCGTAGCCGGAAATTGCGTCGACGCGTTTCGCCTCCCACTGGGCGTTATCAAAGACGTATTTTTCTTGTGTTGAGACCAATAAATCCAAGTTTTTAAGCAATATTACGCTATTGGGATTATTCCTTTCCTTTCATATGGGGACCATCCGGTGAGACTGCACAGTGAACCCGCATTTGACAGCTAGTTGCATCCACTTTACCCGGATCATATGCCGGACCAAGCCTGTGAGACCCTTACGCTGTATAGTTTAGGGGTCCACACTGTCCGGTAAGTGTCAACTACCTAGGGGAGAGGATCATCACCATCGCACTATTGTTGCATGCACTTATTCCCAGCACCTGAGCACCTTTTCGAGTTATTTTTACAACCTAAAGACTTTCACTTGCCACTTGCTGGCTACTGCACTTTTTGGCTTTTGATATTGGACTTCTATATGTCATTTTTTGTTTTTTTATCAATTGCACTATATATCAGGTGGTGATTTGCACTTTTTAACCACCCCCCATCCGCGCTACAGCCTATATACGGCTGCAGCGCGGACTCGAATTTTCGGGAGGCCGTTTTTAAACGGCCTCCCAGTGACACGCCCCCAGCGCGCTCCCGCGAGCGCGCTGCGGGGAAAATCTGTGTCGGCCGTGTCCCTTGGACACGGCCGATCACAGATCGTGGTTAATGGCCAATCACAGCGGCCATTCACCACGTGATCTGGCCGTCCAATGAGCGATGATCTCATATGTAAACATATGAGATCATCTCTCATCGCCGGCGCTCCCTCCTCACACGGAGCCTGCAGTGTGAGGAAGGAGGGGGAGCCTCACAGCACCGGGGACACAGGAGAATGTAATCAGGGCACCGATCACCAGTGCCCTGATTACACAAGGTAAAAACACACACACAGTGCCCCCCCATCAGTGCCACAGTGCCCGCCATCAGTGCCCCCCATCAATGCCCACAATCAGTGCCCATAGTGCTGCTAGTCAGTGCCCATCAGTGTGGGCTCATCAGTGCCACCCGTCAGTGTCCAGTGCCATCCGCCAGTGCCCATCAGTGCCGCCTATCAGTGCCCATCAGTGCCGCCTCTCAGTGCCCAGCAGTGCCACCTCTCAGTGCCCAGCAGTGCCACCTCTCAGTGCCCAGCAGTGCCACCTCTCAGTGCCCAGCAGTGCCGCCTCTCAGTGCCGCCTCTCAGTGCCGCCTATCAGTGCTCATCAGTGCGGCATATTAGTACCTCCTCATCAGTGCCCATAAGTGCCACCTCATCAGTGCCCATAAGTGCCACCTCATCAGTGCCCATCAGTGCAGCCTATCAGTGCCCATCAGTGCCGCCTCATCAGCGCACATCAGTGAAGGAGAAAAATTTTCAAAATTTACTCGCAGAAAATAAGAAAAACGTTTTTTTTTTTTTCAAAATTTTTTGTCTTTATTCTTTTTTTTTGTAAAAAATAAAAAACCCAGAGATGATTAAATACCACCAAAAGAAAGTTCTATTTGTGTGAAAAAAATGATAAAAATTTCAAATGGGTACAGTGTAGCATGACCGCGCAATTGTCAGTCAAAGTGTGAGAACGCTGAAAGCTGAAAATTGGCCTGGATGGGAAGGGTGTTTAAGTGCACAGAAGGCAAGTGGTTAATATATATGTTAAGGGATTTCCATATATATTTATTTATCTAGATATTTATTTGCGTATCATCTTGTTGATTTAAGATTTTATGTGGTATTTATTTATATTTACAATATTTAGCACTTCAAGCACTTTATTATTATTATCATACCCAAATTTGCGCTGTCTTCTCTATATTTGCACTTTCAAAATCATTTTGATTTTTATGCACAGCAGCACTTTTGGATTTAGTTTATTTATCACCATAGCGCAGCATTAATTTTCCTTTTTTACCATTTAACTCATAGGCCAGCCTCTGTCCGTTGGCGTGGAGCTGAGGTCTGCGTGCACTCGCTGGCCAGACTAGAGTGACCACTGGATCTAGACTATCCAGCCCGTCGCCCAGTCCGGCAGTTGATTGTAGATCTCACAGACAAAAAACCAGAAAAAAAATTTCTGAGAAAGTATACCCCCTGGGACTGCCCATAGGCATAGCCAGACTTTTTTTCTGCCCAGTGTCCAACTCCTGTAGGGGGCGGTATAACCCAATGGTTAAGGAGATCAGGAGCTGTGTCCATCAATGAACAAAAGAGAATTTTTTTTCTCCCCCCCCCCCCCCCAAAGGGTCACATGAGACCACTATTTAGCACTTCATCCCCATGCTCTAAGGGAAGGGATTGAGACTCCTCATAAAAAGTAGCTTCTGCCAACATCACATATCCGGAAAGCTATTCTCTCCATGCATGCAGCAGTAGCATCATTTTTGCTGTAGACGGGGATATATAAAACTGAGGGTGTCAGCAGCAGTCTGACTATGGAACATTTAGGCATGCCATGTGTCAGCATGTCACCCGGAAGCTCCCAAGTCAGAAGAAGCAATGCACGTGCAAAGCATGGTCAGAAAACAGGAAGGATAGTATAAAATAAAAAATAAAAAAGGGACTGGTGAGATCACCAGGTATGTAGTGCGATTCAGTGTCTAAATAACAGAACATCCTAAGTGCAGGGACAAAAGAAAGGAGTATTGTTTTTTTTCTGTACAGTCTTATGCTAAACCCTAAATAAAAATTTATAATTGAAAAAACAAAAGAAAGGAGTCCCTTGGTAAATTGGTTGTAAACCTCAGACATGAAAAATGAACAAAGCATATCCCTCTATGGTGTGTACTTGTCTCAATCCAAAGCACTAAGTGTCATTTCTGTCTGCTGCTTTGCTCCTCTGCTATCTGTATGAGTCACTTCTGACAAGTTTTCCTGACACTAAGAGAATAAAGGTGACAGGGGAGGGAGCTCCAGCACACAGCCTGTGACTGACTGTTCCTGTGTGAAGGGGATGTGTCCCTTCTCTCCAATCAGCTCTCATTGAGCTCTGCAGAGCGTAATTTCAGATCTCAGCCCCCTGCTTTCTTAAAGCTCAATCTGTAGAAATTCTGGACTTTGACCAGAGGTAGAAGGCAGACGGCTGCAGATAAACAGGTACAACTTATGTAGGAGGATTTGTTTAATCCCTGTGTATCACCTGAGGCTATTCACTTTACTGGGTATATGGAAGGCTATACAACCACTTTAAGACATACATACACCTGGAATATGATAGTATATCTATATTGCTTTTTTTTCTTTGTAAATCTTAGATCTACTTTTCTTGTACATGGATCGTTTGCTCCTGGTGACTGTATCCGGTTTGTACACCCACATCCTAGCCGAGGGTGCATGTTTCCTACTTAAGACATGGTCAGCTTCTGCTGTACTACACATGCCATGTTTGCTCAGCACGCTACAGTCTTACAACATAGGCCTCAGGGAATGGGCCCATGCTGAACATACAATACGTGTTGTGTGTTAGCACATCGGCCTTTAGTCCACATCAGGACTGAGCATCCTAGGGTGACAACATTGCTCCCGCAAAGAAAGACATACTTATATTTGATACCATCACGAGGTTGGACCCAGGACCGGGAGGCTATCCCACCTCGGTCTCTGGTAGTCCGTCATCGTGTATGTTTAAACTTCGAAAATAAATCTTTGTATGTATATATGGTATATTGGAATTGTATAGTTACAATATATGTATTAATTATTGTGCATATGCTATCACTTACAGTGCTCCCTGACAGGCCCCTGAAGAAGCGCATAGGGCGCGAAACATGTTGAGCCTGGAGCCCTGAACTGTATTAACAGACGGACATACCTGACTACCCAATACCATTGCTGACAAACATCTCATACATGGGAGTAGCTTGCCTTGAATAAGCGCTATCAAGGAGAGTCATTACCTTTTATCCTCCTATGTTATCTTTGGTAGCTGGTATTTGTCTGTATTATGCGGTTATACATTACTTGTAAGAATCTGTGCAATATATGCTTATGTTGACTATCTATTATGCACCTTAGGGGGTTTCGCCCCCCCCCCCCCCACCTTGCTTTTAACATGAATATTTTTGCAATAAAAATTTACTGATTTTATAAGACGTTTTTTTTTGTTCTTATGTTCAGTGAGAGTTGTCACCCTAGGACAGGAAGTTACTGTAAAATCTCTTATTAGTAGGATTATCAATTATTATCAGATTACCTAGAATTAAGTGCTTGTGTTGATGTCTTCAGTCTAGCATTAGTTTGGGAACTTCTGAGTGTTATAAAATGTTCTAAATAAGTAATTTTTCTCCTTCACCGATGTGCGCTAATGAGGTTGCACTGATAGGTTGCACTAATGGGCACAGATAGGCTCTAATGAGGCTGCACTGACAGGCAGCACTGGTTGGCACTGCAAAGGAAATTTTACATCCTGGATATTATTGTATTTTGTATGTACTGCACACTGCATTCATTGTGCACACGGCACTAATAATGTTTTCATTACATGTTTGCATTCATTTGAGTCCTGATTAGAATTAGCCTGCGTATGTTACGCCCCTTGTTACCAAAAAAGTATAATTGTAATAATAATGTGATACCTACGTAATCATTAATATTAAAGCCTTCATTTGCGTCAAATAAAACAGAACAGTTATTGTGGAAAGATGCGGAATGTATCTTTTTGTGTCTGTTCCTTACTGCAGTAGTTATTAGTTTGGAACCACTAATCAATATGAGGATAGGAGTTGCCAATCTATAAAATGTCCAGAACAGCACTATTGAGGCTACACTGATGATCAGTGCCCTGATTATCAATGTAGATGTCTCCTGTGTGGATTTGCCGGTTTTTGGCTCACGCGCTGAGGAGAAGACAGCCAATAACAGCAAATACTGTAAACACTGTGATCAGCTATGATTGGGCACAGCTGGTCACATGGTAAAGAGCTGCTGTGATTGGCTCTTAAGCCTCGTACACACGCAACGATTGTTGGCCGTGAATTTTTGGCCAACGTCCGATCGGCCGATTGTCGGCTTGTTAGTATGAGGATTCCGACAACCGACTGCGACTTTTCGGCCCAACAAAATCTGGTGTGCAGGCTATAAAATTTTTGTTGGCCGTCAACACAACGGCCGATTTTTCATCAGTCAGTACAGATTTCGGCAGACAAACATCAGATGAGCAAGACTGGGCATGCTCAGAGAAGAAAAAACACACGGAAAGTAAACCAGCACATGACATCACTTCTGAAGTTGGTTGTTCTTGGCTGAGAAAATTCGTGTGCAGTCTAGAGCACATTTCAACCAACACAACAACACTGGACAAAAGACGGCCGATCGGTCGGCCAACAATCGTTGCGTGTGTACGAGGCTTTAATCCCGATCTGGGATCAGCTGTTTCCAAAGGACACATCGATCACAGATCCCTGTGATGGGCGACCACGGAAGTACATCCACAGACGTCCTCCCCGCAATGTGAGCCTGTGCTGTACTCGTCTTTCAGCTATAGTGTGGGCGGGAAGAGGTTAAGAGACTAAAATTCATGCTCCCCTGCAGGTTTAAGTCATAATGTACTAGTATACACCGCATACTAGCACATTATTGGAGACTTACCTATAGATAGAGCTATTCAGCGCTGGACTGTCAGGGCTCTCTCTGGTCCATGGTGCCTCTATGTTACCCAGGTCTTCCTTCCGGGTTCCAAATCTTCAGTTGCTTGAATGGCCAGGCTGCAGTGACGTCACTCCTGCGTATGCGCACAGGAGACTTCACCGCAGCACGCAGAACAGGGCATACATGCGTTCTGGGGGGGGGGGGTGGTTTTCATTTATGACAGAAGAGACCTCTAGGTCAGCGGGTTTTTACAGAAGATACTTTACTACCACTTGAAGTGGGTTTTGAATTGCCATAGAAATTCAAATCCCACTTGCAGTGGACAAAAGCCTGTCCACAAAGGTCCAAAAAAAGGAAATATAATTGCCAAAGCTAACGAGGAGTAAGTGACAATATAGTGAATTTTAGTTTTTGGGTTTACATGCAACCCAGAACTAGATTTCAGTTTTTGATAGAGTGGAGATGGATTAGAACATCTGTGGAGTTCTATTGCTGTCTGTGTCCCCTTTAGGGATATTCACCCTCTGCATATGTCCTGTTTACACCCAAAGAAAATCCAAAATGTTGGGCTGCCACCAGAAAAGGAACAAAAGGGGAAGTCTTACAATATGGACACTAGTTCTTGGGATTTACCATCACTTCCTGTTTTGGCTTTGGGACAAGAAGTGAAAGGAATCTCCCTAATGGGACACAGATGGCCAATAAAACTGACAGGGGGCTATAACCCTCCCGTACGCTATTCAAAATGAAAAAAAAAAAAGTTTTGCCCTATTAAAAAGGTAACCCTAGAACCAAGGGGAACAAAGCCCAGCCATACCAGTAATGGGTCGTAGTCTTCTTAGAACAGAAGATGGTCTCCTCATGTCAGCCAAGAATTTATACAAGTCCTCATCGCTTAACCGATCGCCTTCCTGGAGGTCCAACAAAAAGGTACAAATTAGTTCCAGACAGTGTGATGGCCTTCTACCAGTTTTGGCTCAAACCTTGGACTCCAGCTGCCAGAGAACAAAGTCCTGCCATGGCAGGAGAGCAGCAGGTCGCAGAAGCCATGTCACATCCTGTATACTGAAACCTAGACATGGATTCTTTACCTGTTTGAAGAAGTTGGTCACGGTCAGCGTTGCCGGTCGAAAGCTGGTCAGGCTACAAGACTCATCCCCGCTAGTGGTGCGTTCCAAAGAACGCCTACCAACGATACTGGAATTCCGCCGTTCTGACCAGGAGCCCTTCCGCTCTAAACAAAGGGGAAGTGACATAATAAAGAGAAACATCAGAGATCTTTCTTTGATACAGAAGGTAAAAAATAGAACCTTTTTCAGGTATTTATTCCGATTTTCACCCTGGCTGGCAACAGAAAATAGTGAGAGGCAACTATGATAAATGTCATCAGAGCACATGTTCCCTTCAAGGAACAGATAAGGAAAAAAGACAAAGTGCAAGAGACAGAGAAAAAGAAGGGTAGGGGGTGTGTGAGAGTGAGGGGGGAGCGAGAGAGGGGGGGGGGGGTGAGAGAGGGGGGGTGTGAGAGAGGGGGGGAGTGAGAGAGAGGGGGGGAGTGAGAGAGAGGGGGGGAGTGAGAGAGAGGGGGAGAGAGAGGGGGTGACAGAGAGAGAGGGGGAGTGAGAGAGGGGGAGTGAGAGAGGGGTGGAGTGAGAGAGGGGGGGGAGTGAGAGAGGAGGGGTGAGAGAGGGGAGAGAGAGAGGAGGGGTGAGAGAGAGAGGAGGGGTGAGAGAGAGAGGAGGGGTGAGAGAGAGAGGAGGGGTGAGAGAGAGAGGAGGGGTGAGAGAGAGAGAGGAGGGGTGAGAGAGAGAGAGAGGAGGGGTGAGAGAGAGAGAGAGGAGGGGTGAGAGAGAGAGAGAGGAGGGGTGAGAGAGAGAGAGAGGAGGGGTGAGAGAGAGAGAGAGGAGGGGTGAGAGAGAGAGAGGAGGGGTGAGAGAGAGAGGAGGGGTGAGAGAGAGAGAGAGGAGGGGTGAGAGAGAGAGAGGAGGGGTGAGAGAGAGAGGAGGGGTGAGAGAGAGAGGAGGGGTGAGAGAGAGAGGAGGGGTGAGAGAGAGAGAGAGGGGGGGAGTGAGAGAGAGGGGGAGAGAGAGGGGGTGACAGAGAGAGAGGGGGAGTGAGAGAGGGGGAGTGAGAGAGGGGTGGAGTGAGAGAGGGGGGGGAGTGAGAGAGGAGGGGTGAGAGAGGGGAGTGAGAGAGGAGGGGTGAGAGAGAGAGGAGGGGTGAGAGAGAGAGGAGGGGTGAGAGAGAGAGGAGGGGTGAGAGAGAGAGAGGAGGGGTGAGAGAGAGAGAGAGAGAGGAGGGGTGAGAGAGAGAGAGAGGAGGGGTGAGAGAGAGAGAGAGGAGGGGTGAGAGAGAGAGAGGAGGGGTGAGAGAGAGAGGAGGGGTGAGAGAGAGAGGAGGGGTGAGAGAGAGAGGAGGGGTGAGAGAGAGAGGAGGGGTGAGAGAGAGAGGAGGGGGTGAGAGAGAGAGAGAGGAGGGGTGAGAAAAAGTGGAAATACAGTATATGAGTGAACGGAGATAGAGGGGGGGAGAGGGAGAAAGAAGGAGAGGTGTCTAAAAGGAGCGGGGGAAGATAAGAGACAAAGTGAGTGAAAGGAGGGCAGAAAAAAAGAAGTCTAAAAAAAGAGGGAGGAGAGAGGAAGAGATGAGAGTGGGGGGAAAGGAAAGGGTGTGAGAGAGAAAGATGAGAAAGGAGAAGTCCAAAAACAGATGGAGTAAGGGGGGGGGAGGGGTGGCTGAGAAAGAGATGAGAGAGAGGGAGAAGAGTTCTCTGCATCAGACCGCTCAGCACTGAAGAAGAGGACCCTGTGTGCTCCGTCTAAAGACATCTGACAACTATATATATATATATATATATATATATATATATATATATATATATATATATATATATATATATATACACACACACACACACGTACACACACATACAAACACACACTATATCACCAAAAGTATTGGGACGCCTGCCTTTACACATGAACTTTAATGGCATCCCAGTCTTAGTCTGTAAGGTTCAATATTGAATTGGCCCACCCTTTGCAGCTATAACAGCTTCAACTCTTCTGGGAAGGCTGCCCACAAGGTTTAGGAGTGTGTCTATGGGAATGTTTGATCATTCTTCCAGAAGCACATATGTGAGGTCAGTCACTAATGTGAACGAGAAGGCCTGGCTCGCAGTCTCCACTCTAATTCATCCCAAAGGTGTTCTATCAGGTTGAGGTCAGGACTCAGTCCAGTGCAGCCCAGTCAAGCTCCTCCACCCCAAACTCGCTCATACGTGTTTTTATGGACCTTGCTTTGTGCACTGGTGCGCAGTCATATTGGAACAGGAAGGGGCCATCCCCCAACTGTTCCCACCAAGTTGGGAGCATGAAATTGTCCAAAATATCTTGGTATGCTGACGCCTTAAGAGTTCCCTTCACTGGAACTAATGGTCCAAGCCCAACCCCTGAAAAACAACCCCACACCATAATTCCCCCTCCACCAAATGATTTGGACCAGTGCACAAAGCAAGGTCCATAAAGACATGGATGAGTAAGTTTGATACACAAGGCAGGTCCTCTTTGGAGAGGTGCCAGTGGGGTGTCTTTCAGCTAAGTGACATGAGTCTTTGGGAAAATTTATATATCATATAATTTTTTTTTAATTTGGAAGTTTTTCAAAGTATAACTTCACCTTTACAATGAATGAAGGACAAACTGAGTTTGAAACTAAAGAGAGGCTGTGAGAGGAATATCCCTGCTTATCTATAGATCAGTGGTCCTCAACTCCGGTCCTTGGGGACCACTAACAGGCCAGGTTTGCAAGAGAACTAAATTACATCACAGGTGATATCATTTGCTGCTCAGTGATTGCAGTATTCTAGTCTGCATCTCCCCAAGGTAATACTTAAAGCAGAGTTCCAGCCATTTACTCACCTGTCCAACGGTCCAGCGATGCGGCCGCCCGAAGCCTCGATCCTCTCCCTGGGCGCCGGCATCACTGCTGTGGGCACCCGGCTGTTACAGTTTGCGGCTTCACAGCCGGGTACCCACTGCGCATGCGCGAGACGCGCTGAGCGCCGTGATTGGCCGGCAATCTTCTGGGACCTCTGACGTGTCCCAGAAGATTGCAGAGAGGGAGGGGGAGAGGAGAACTTCCGCTCAGGGCGCCGCGGCGCTCCGAGCGGAAGTGGGAGCGGGTACCTGTCAAAACTAGGTACCCGCTCCCCCCCCCAAAAAATGACATGCCAAATGTGGCATGTCGGGGGGTCAGGACTCCCTAAAGCAGAAGTTCCACTTTTGGGTGGAACTCCGCTTTAAAGCAGAGTTCCAGCCTAAACATACGCTCACCTGTCCCACAGTCCAACGATGCGCCATCTTCTCCCTCTCTGCTCTGCGGTGCCGGCATCACTGATGTGGGCACCCGGCTGTGACAGTTTGCGGCTTCACAGCCGGGTACGCACTGCGCATGCGCCTTGTTCCGCTATGCGTCCTGATTGGCCGGCAATCTTCTGGGATCTCTGACATGTCCCAGAAGATTGCAGGGAGGGAGTTCCACTTTTGGGTGGAACTCCGCTTTTAAAGCGGAGTTCCAGCCTAAACATACGCTCACCTGTCCCACAGTCCAACGATGCGCCGTCTTCTCCCTCTCTGCTCTGCGGCACCGGCATCACTGATGTGGGCACCCGGCTGTGACAGTTTGCGGCTTCACAGCCGGGTACGCACTGCGCATGCGCCTTGTTCCGCTATGCGTCCTGATTGGCCGGCAATCTTCTGGGATCTCTGACATGTCCCAGAAGATTGCAGGGAGGGAGGGAGAGAGGAGAACTTCCGCTCAGGGCGGCGCGGCCCTCTGAGCGGAAGTGGGAGCGGGTACCTGTCAAAAGTAGGTACCCGCTCCCCCCCCCCCCAAAAAAATGACATGCCAAATGTGGCATGTCAGGGGGTTAGAACTACCTAAAGCGGAAGTTCCACTTTTGGGTGGAACTCCGCTTTAAAATCTGGCCTGTTAGTGGGCCCCGAGGACCGGAGTTGAGGACCACTGCTATAGGGCATTGCTCCTTATGACCTCACATTGGCTTAAAACCATATCAGTATCCAATTCAGTTTGTGCTCCTTTTAGGCAGAGAAATCAAATTTCTGCAGGAAATGGAGATGAAAAACTAACTCTGCTTCCATCGTTGTGATTTCTGTAAAGGCTAAAAAAAAGTGATATTGTTAGCACATTTAAACCAAATAAAGTTTAATTACAAAAATAAATACATTTAGGCCACAGAATCTAGAGGACTGGGCACTAGCGATATACGGTCACGTTCCCAGGTTGATAATAATAGGAGATCCCTTGAACCGACACTAAAGTACTTTATAAGTAACGAACCTTTAAAGGACTTTGTGGACAGGCGTGAAAAACAACGCAATAAACTACGTAAAGTTCAGCAAGTCTTCACTGTATTCTTAATAATATATGGTCTTTAAACAATTCCCACCTCCAACAACCTTTTAACAGAAGTGTATAAAAATGCCAATGCAATACCTCCAGGTCCAATTTCTAACTCGTTGGAGTCTCGCTCTAAGCTGCCGGCGCTGCTCACAATGTTCATGAGATGGATTGCCGTCCATGCAAAGGGCATGCGATACCTTCCCAGTCTCTGGCAGAACTGTTCCCCCTGACTGCGCAGCTTTTCCAGCTTCTCCTTATTCTGTAAAAAAAAGTATGGAGTCAGACCAACAGAACGCTAAGTACGATGAAGGGATGGTGGCACAACCTGCAGGAGAACCTACCCATTTCTGATGGACCAAGTCACCCGCTGGGGTTATACCTACCAGGGACTCCAGTCATCATTTCTATGCCTCAGTTCTTGGCTTGGTTTCTTCCTACCTTAAGAGTTATCGGTGTTCCTACTACCTGTGGGGAGCTTCCACTGATGTGTTACCCTCCTCATAATATAAAATGAACTAAAAACTGAACTTGGGAGTTGAGAACTCAAGTAGAGAAATATCACCACTAAAGTCCGAGACATAGAAGAAATATATGAAACCATTGTAGGGCCAATTTAAAAGAGAGTGGACATCACTATGAGATATAGGAAAAAGTAAAAGAAATAGGAATGTGGTGAGGTTTGTATATTTGATGCCTAGGTACGTACAAAAAAAAAAAGTATTTTCAGTAATAATGAAATCAAACAAAGTAATTATTAATGGTCTGAAAAGAAATGCAGATAATAAAAATGATTATTGGTGGTCAGTGGGAAGACTGCTCCTTACATTGGTGATCAGTGGGAGAAATGCTCCTTACATTGGTGGTCAGTGGGAAGAATGTCCCTTACATTGGTGGTCAGTGGGAAGAATGCTCCTTACATTGGTGGTCAATGGGAAGAATGCTCCTTACATTGGTGGTCAGTGGGAAGAACGTTCCTTACATTAGTGGTCAGTGGGAAGAATGCTCCTCACATTGGTAGTCAGCAGGTAGAATGTTCCTTACATTGGTACTCAGTGGGAAGAATGCCCTTACATTGGTGGTCAGTGGGAAGAATGCTCCTTACATTGGTGGCCAGTGGGAGAAATGCTCCTTACATTGGTGGTCAGTGGGAAGAACGTTCCTTACATTGGTGGTCAGTGGGAAGAACGTTCCTTACATTGGTGGTCAGTGAGAAGAATGCTCCTTACATTGGTGGTCAGTGAGAAGAATGCTCCTCACATTGGTGGTCAGCGGGTAGAATGTTCTTAAATTGGTAATAATTTAAAAGCTGCAGCAAGAACTTCCTTATTGAAAAATAGGCTGATCACATGACTAACAGAAAACATCATATGCTTTTTTGTTAAAAAAAATAAACCCGGGTAAACAAAAAAAAAAATTGAATTACTCACTTTTGCTGCATCCGCCTCCTTGTAGATCATATAGGGCTCCGCACATTCTCCTATGTCACCCTGCTGCAATACCTTTTCCAGCTGAAAAGGAAACAGCAGTTGAAGATATTGCATTTGCCAGCAAGCTAATATTAAAGCAGCACTCAAAAGAAAAAGTTATTTTTATAGAGCTCATTTACACCAACATAGTTTTAGAAAACAGAAATGCTAAGGCTAGCAAACATGGTTGCTTTAAATAGACTGACAAAATATAAAAAATAAAAAAGATTGTAGGAAAAAAAATTACAGAAAAATCTCTGAATTCTCCTAATTGATTGCTAGCAGCATTTTTCCTTCCCATGAATTATTTTTTATTCAGTTGCAATGCGCCTCTAAACTTAAGAAAAAATTTGACCACTCCAGCCCCCATCCTTGCTTGCACCTCGCAGCCCCTTCCTCTTCTGGGAGTGTCTAATTCTTGTCTGTGTTGGCCCAGCTCCTCCCTCACCTCTCTACATAACCTTCTATGTAGCCAGCGGCAAAAGAGCGAAGGGGAATACTAGAGAATGACAGCTCAGTCTGCTGACGTCACATCCAAGATGGCGGCACCCAGCAGAAGTCTCGGGGCTTTTGCATGGCTACACAAAGGGATAATATCCAGAAAAAAACAATGCCCTACCAGTGAAGTAAATGTGAAGGAATTAGGGGCGTAACTACAGGGGTTGCAATTACAACCGGGCCCCATGCTCCAGGGCCTGTGCGGCTCCCCTGTACACCTGGATAGGAGGGGCGGCGGGGGCAGCATGTAGAGAAATCACTGTCCTCCTTTTTCCTCCTGTAGCTGCAGGAGGAAAATGGAGGAGATTGGTTCCTCTGTATGCTGCCCCCGCCACTCCTCCTATCCAGTTCACTTGTGTTCTGCTGTCTCTGGGTCCCTGTGTGCTCCCCTGGTCCCCCCCCCCACACTGTACTCCCTCCCCTCTCCTGCCGGCTGCTGCAGGGGATGTGTGTCATAATAGAGAACCAGGAAGGGGTCGGTAAATATGTAATTTACCAGCTCCTTCCTTTTCTGAATGGACAGAGTCATAGTCAGTGACATTGTAAAAGAAATAAAATAAAATGATAAAAAATAATACAATAAAAATACCAAAAAATAAAAAAACTACTGACACCAGTGGGTGAACTTCCAGGATTGCAAAGGTCACACTTGCGACCGGGCCCTGGCATTCCACCACCGTGGGGAGGCCCCAAGATGGCAGGAAGGGGGCCCACAGCAGAACTTGTGAAAGGGTCCCACTGCGGGACCGTAATAAACGGCCCCGCAACGAGAGTTAAGGGCCCCAGGATCAGTGGAAAGAGCCCCGGGCTTGAAGGGAAGGGCCCAGGCTAGGGGTCCGGGGGGCCCTTCATGGTTTCTTACACTGGGGCCCTGAAGGTTCTAGTTACACACGAGAGTAAAGGGCCCCAGGATCAGTGGGAAGAGCCCCAGGCTTGAAAGGAAGGGCCGTGGCCAGGGGTCCTGGGAGCCCTTCATGGTTTCTTGCACCGGGGCCCTGAAGGTTCTAATTATGCATCTGGAAGGAATAAATATAAATGAATCACTAAGTGTAATAATTGGTATAGTATATAGGCAGCAAATCTCTGTAGTGTCAAAACGTACAAATAAATGAATAATGAAAAAGTACAGATAGGTGCTAAAATCTAACAATAGATGTGACTTATATTCACATCTATTGTTAGATTTAGCGCCTATCTATACTTTTGCATTATTCTACACAAGGGATGCTGTTATAGGTAAAGAAAATGCACATATAATCCTATGGGAAGCATTTTCCTGAAATTAATGTTATGGCGACATCTCTTGACTTGTACATCCGTTATGGATCCGCCTTCCTCTGGATCAACTGCGGGTGTGGGATTGTGTATATGGGATTGTATTACTGTTTTTTTTTTTTGTCTTTTATTGGTTGAGCCAGATGGACTTGTGTCTTTTTTCAACCTAACTATGTAACTATTTACAGTAAATGTAACAAAAGTCAATTTCTCCATGATTACGAATACCTACTTTAATAACCAGGAAGACGTCTTGGGAAGGATACGTGATGGAGAAGATGGCAGATCTCGCCAACGTGGTAATGGCGGCTGGAGTGACGTAAGGGCGAAGCATTCCTTTTATCTGCTCAGAGTTCAGATCAAAGAAGAAGTTTTCTGAAATCTTTAGGGAAAGAAATCAATACATGATTATTTGTAGCTCCTCCCACTAAGCTCCCCAATACACATAAAAAGATACACGCTCAGCAATACAAAGTAGAATGAAGCCGGTTGAAAGGCGGCAATGTATTTGGCACAAAACCCCCGGGGACTAGACATGCATAGAAATTCACTTAGTCCCCATTCACACTAGCGCGACTTGTCAGGCGATTTGGTTGCCTGACAAGTCGCGGTGGGTCGCTCGCCATTGATTAGCACAGGACCCGTTCTAATAGGAGCGACACAAGTCGCTCCGACTTAGAAAAAGGGTCCTGTACTACTTTGGGGCGACCTGGAGGCGACTTGCATTGACTTCAATGTAGTTCCTGCACTACTTTGCCACGATTTTAATGCGTTTTGAGGCATATAGCCTTGCCATTGCTTTCAAAATCGCGTCATAATCGCGGCAAAATCGCGGTAAAATTGCGTCGCACTAGTGTGAATGGGGCCTAAGAAAACGGCTATATTCTATTTAATTTTATTCTATTGTTTTTTTTATTCCATTTTCTTGTTTTCAAGTCTATTCTAATATATTCAAATTTATTATATTCGAAAATAGAATTTCAGAAAACGGCTATACTGTATTCTATTTAATTTTATTCTATTCTGTTCTTTTCTATTCTCTTATTTTCAAGTCTATTCTAATCTATTCAAATTCATTCTATTCGAAATTCGAATTTCGAAAAATAGTAATATTCTATTTTAATCTACTCTATTCTCTTATTTTCTAGTCTATTTCATTCCATTCTATTCTAATCTATTCTCAATTTGAATTTCAGAAGATGGTTGTATTCTGTGTTATTATATTCCATTGTTTTTTCAATTTTATTTTCCTATTTTCCACTCTATTTGTTTCTATTCTATTTAAATTAATTCTATTCAAATTTATTCTATGCAAAATTTGAGTTTCAGAAAACAGCTATATTCTATTTGATTTTATTCTATTGTTTTTTCTATTCTATTCTTTTCTATTCTCTTATTTTGAAGTCTATTCTATTCTATTCTAATATATTAAAATGTATTCAAGTCGCCTGACAAGTTGGAGTAGTGTGAACCGGCTCTAACACCCATCCCCCAGCCATCAATACAATTCTGCAACATTGTCACCCACCTTCTTCTTTTCCTTGGCATCATACAAGGCAAGACTTGCAAATATCGGTTCGATTTCTATTTCAAATCTGCAAGACAATAAAAAGCATTGTGGTCACCTGTATAAACTTTTACATCAATATACTAAACAATTCGTCTTTTCCATTCCAATACATAAAAGTGTGAGAATACGGTCAGTGCCGGTTTACATTGGGGAACCCAGCGAATCCACTGAGGGCTCCCGCATCGCGCCCAACTCGCAGGCAGTTCACAATGCTATATGTGAAATGCTGGGAGTGTCAAAACAAAGTTAATGACACCCCAATCAGATTAGTTTGCATATCGCAGTGCGAATTGTCGATTGGGACATGAATCGGATCGCATAGAACACCCATGCGATCCGATTCTGGTGCGGACCAAAAAAAGGGTCCTGCGTGACTTTGGTCTGAATGCGATGTAAATTCAGCCATACAATCTGTATGATAAAGATAGCATGCCTATTGTACGCTTCCAACAGCGCTTGCTACACTATACAAATTATATCATCAATATAAAGTAGTAAAACGCTTGAATTCAGTAGATTGCATATATCCAATCATTATAAAAATGTGAAAGTGAGTCAATAATAGTGCATACATACAAGTCCAAAAAGTCCGTATTAAATATAAAGTGCATAAACATATAAAGTGCTCCATGAAATTCAAAGAGGTGGGACATAGATAAGCCGTCCACCAGATTCCTTCCCAGTGGATGATAAAATAGGTAAAATAGATATCTATAGAGGCAAGGAAATCCCCCCGACGCAGGGATGCCACCACCGTTCGAATGGACTCCATTCTTAACTTCTGTACCCGCGCAAAGCAGTTTAGCGCCTTGAGGTCCAGGACTGGACTCGCTTTGCCGTCCTTCCTGGGGACTGCAAACAGGTTAGAGTAAAAGCCCTGAAAGCGTTCCGAAGTCAGAACTGGGACAATCAGCCCTTCAAGGAACAGGTCTTGTACCGCCCCAAACAGACCCTGTAACCGGTCTGGAGAAAGGCGCAGGTTGGAAGAAAAAAACCTTGCAAGGGAACAAGAGCAAAACTCGATTTTGTAGCCGGACCGAATGACTTTGTGGACCCACTTGTCTTGTACCAGGGAAGTCCACGGGTCCAGAAACCAGCGAAGACATCGCCCCTCTTCCGATACGGGTAAGGGCGCACCTTCACGCAGAAGGAGCCTTGTCCACGGGTCTGGAGAATCCCGCTCAGGTTCGTTTTGATCCGCTAGAGGAGGCCCTGAAAGGCTTCAAGCTCTTGTCAGTCCAGGTTTGTTTGATCCGCTAGAGGAGGCCCTGAAAGGCTTCAAGCTCTTGTCAGTCCAGGTTCGTTTGATCTGCTAGAGGAGGCCCTGAAAGGCTTCAAGCCCTTGTCAGTCCAGGTTCGTTTGATCCGCTAGAGGAGGCCCTGAAAGGCTTCGAGCCCTTGTCAGTCCAGGTTTGTTTGATCCGCTAGAGGAGGCCCTGAAAGGCTTCGAGCCCTTGTCAGTCGACCCTGAGGGACGAAAAAACTTCTTATGAGCTGAGAAGGAAGGCCCACGTCTACAATGAGGACCAGGGTAGCTCCAAACAGGCGATCTCCATGAAATGAAAGACCAGTCAAGGCCTTTTTAGAAGTCTGGTCCGGAGACCAGCATTTGAGCCAGAAGACACGCTGAAGGACCACCTCCAAAACAGAGAGGCAAGCCATCAGAAGAGCCGCATCCAAAGAGGCGTCACAGATAGACTGGAGCCCCTGGACCAGCTGGTCCGCCAGCTCGGCAAAGGCAGGGGGGGGGAGCTGTGCTCCCTCCAGGTCACGGCATAGGAGCTTAGCCCACTTGGTCAGAGTTTGGGACGCCAGGGCAATGGTAAATACCACCTCATTGCCAAACCAGCTAAGGTGTATAGTGCGGGCCAGAGCCTCCGCATTCCGGTGAGCCAGGTTCTCTTCAACCGTAATCATGGTTGTCTTGTTTAATCTGGGAACCAGAGGATCCACCACCGGTGGGACAGTCCACTCCTTAAGAAGGGACTCTTCATAGGGGTAACACCTAGTAAAGTGCTTAGGAACCCCAACGGGACGCTTTGGTCGTCGCCACTCTTTAGCAACAATTATGTCAAAATAAGCAGAGAAAGGAAACACTTTTGCCTCCCTGGATGGCTTTGTGAGTGCCAAAGGGTACCTGTGCCTCCTTCACAGCTTCAGCATTGTCCTCCATCTTCAGGGTCTCACGCACAGATACAATCAGTGCATCCACCAGCACCTTTTCATGCAGACGCAGACATGGAGGAATCATCCTCCCTATCAGAGGATTCCAGGCGCCTGGTTGCAGACCCAGAAGGGTGATCCACGTCCGTGGCGGCCGAATCAGATTCAGGATCTGATGAGACAGATGAGGCAGGGGGCGCTTTTTGCTAGCCCGTCGCCCGCAAGCTGCCGCCACCCGGGACACAAGGGACTCCAGGACCGCCGTCAGTGCATGGATGGACGGTTGGGACCCGGAGAGCGCCATAGCCTCAGAGAGGGAATCAGGTGGGGAAATATGCTCCAAAGACTCCATGAGTCACTAGGGGGACCCACAAAAAAGTGTAACACACTGCTAAAGGTACAACCCACACCGCGTTGGCATCACCACTTGGTCACCAAGCACAATGCAGAGAGGCAGAGGACCCCACCAGCCTCACCACTCGCTGACACAGGCACCTGCAACCACCAGGAGAATCTGCACTCCACATGCGGCCATCAGGAAGCAAAATGATCCAGGAGTCAACAGCAGAGGGGCTCCCACCGCTGAAATCTCTGCCCACAGGACTCTACTGTCATGGCCGCCGCTATTTGCAATGGCAAACCACAAGAAAATGGCCGCCGGACTACACAAACATGGCCGCTGTGTATAGGAATACACAGACTACAACAAAATGGAGGCCCGGCATGGCACCACGAGGTATACAGGGACCCAGAATCAGGAGCCTAGGCCTCAAGGACAGATTCAGGCAGGATGGGGTACCCCCCCATCCCAGGCCAGGCCAGTGACCAGACCACCAAAACAGTCCCAGTGTATGTGAAGGGGGGGGGGGGCGATTTGAGGGATTATGCCAAAAAAAAAAAAAAGGAAATAAAAAAAAAAAAAAACCAATGCAGCCACCACTGGTAAACTGTAAGAGGAATATTTTTTTGTTCTTGGGTTTAGATAGGCTTTCACTTCTAAAACAGCTCCCCTTTCATAGGAATTATTTTACATTCAAAGCTCTCTTGTTGGTCTAACAAATAATTGCCAGAATGACTGGTTTGATCTCCTGTACAACGTTTTTGTTTTTTGGTTTAGATACACTTCAAAATGCACCTGTTGCTTTGTTCTGGATGTGCAAGCACACATTCACCCAGGCAATTACTTCTGTGTCCCGTGCAGGGCCGTATTTTTTGCCGGCATGGGGATGCACAGGAGTTGCGTAAATCCTTGTTAGAGCAGTCACATAGATCTCTATGGGGACACGTGTCTGCATGAACACAGCCGCTGTGTCCCAATATGTCACCTGTGTGGGTGCGGGTCCCCAAACTCTCAATGGGTGCTTTGGGGCCATGCACATTTGGACACAGCGACAGTGCAGCCACGTGTACCAAAAGACATCTATAGGACTAATTGATTCTAAAAATGCGGCGCTAAAAACTAAAATTTAAATATCCGTGAATGCATATGAAGTGTGATGTTGAACATTATTATATGTATTTTATTCACAGATGATATTATATTTTCTTAACACTTATTTGTTTATATAATGAATCTATTGTCTTATATCATCACATTTCATATGTATTCAGAGATCATTTTAATTTTATTATATTTTATTTAATTTCACCCATTTTTAATATAATTTAATTTCACACTTTTCACTATCAATTTTGCACTTTTAGAAGCTGTTTATATTATAGTGACTAGTGTGAAATTAAATTATATTAAAAATGGGTGAAATTAAATAAAATCCTAATTCCTTCTATCAGGTTAGGCCAATTTGTGTTCGGCTACATATTTTTGGTAAAAAAAAAAAAAAAAATCCCAAAAAGCGTATATTAACTGGTTTGCGCGCAAGTTTTAGCGTTTACAAACTGTGGGATAGATTTTTGGACTTTTTATTTATTTTTTGCTATTTTTATTAGTAATGGCGACGATCGGCGATTTTTAGCGGGACTGCGACATTATGGCGGAACAATCTGACACTGACACTTTTTGGGGACCAGTGACACCAATACAGTAATCAGTGCTAAATAATATGCACTGATACTGTACAAATGACACTGGCAGGGAAGGGGTTAATACTGGGGGTGATCAAGGGGTTAAGTGTGCTCCTAAATTGTGCTTACTGACTGTGGGGGGGGGCTCTGTGACAGGCACACAGAGATCGGTAATTCAGCTGAGACACACAATCTCACTGTGCCTGTGTGACAGGAGAGCCGCCTGCTTTGTTTACATAGGAAGACGGCTCTCCTGTCAGTTTCACTGAAGATCGCGGGAGGTCAGCGGCGATCACGCCCGCTCCTCACGTGGTCTGCCTCCCGTTGTGTCTAGATCTACGTGATTATGTGCAGCCGAGCCGCCCTTCCGCAGCAAATCTGCGTGGGGAGGTCGGCAAGTGGTTAATATTGAATGTTGGTAATATATTCAGGTAATATTTGCAATGACATTACAGCCAATAAAGCTTACAGTTTTTTAGGGTTTTTTTGTATTTTAAAGTTGCACTTTTGTTTGTCAAAAAGCAATATTTCTGTTTGTTTATGAAACTTGGTTATATATATATCTCTATATATATATATATATATATATATATATATATATATATATATATATATATATATATATATAGAGAGAGAGAGAGAGAGAGAGATGGTATATATCACAATGGCTAAATCTGTGTCTGTAGTGCGTGTTCAAACCTTAATACCATAAATAATAAACATATTATTAGATTTTTACTCCAGGAGTACATAACTAGTTTGAAAATTCTAGAGAAATGTTTAAAATAATGCATTACAATTTACCTAAACCCATTCCATTTGTAGTCGACTAAAATGTACTGGGGATTTTAGTCGACTAAAAAATTACTAAAACAATTCAGATGACTAAAATATGAATAAAATAGCATTTTAGTCAAAAGACTAAAATATGACTAAAACTAAAATGGCATTTTAGTCAAAAGACTATGACTAAAACTAAATGAAATTTGCTGCCAAAATGAACACTGGCCACAAGTATCAAAACTGCTTATAATATATCCTATAACACTGAATTTAGAAAGTAGCACAGAGTGCCCTCTTGTGTGAAATCCAGGTTACTGCAGTACCTCAAAAATGCCATTCAGGAGATTAGGCATTGAAAGTACAACCTGTATAGTAATATAAAAGCACTATTGCTGATGAATTAAAAACTTCAAAAAACAGTTTCCCTGCAAAGAAATATGAGCTGTATCAAAAGCAATCAGCAACTGGAAGATTCTTTAGAAACTGACATTTGCAGAAAAATGGATTTTTGTAAAATCTTACCGTAAAATACTTTTCTCTTAGCTCATTGACAGACGTAGTCCTCGGTGATACAGCACCTTCGGGTTATGTTGCCTCCACAGGAGTAGGACTAGACAGGAAATGAAAAATGCTCTGGCCACACCCCAGGGGCAGTCCCCGAGGGTATATCCTCTCTCTCTCTCCGCCACAGCAAATCAGTTATGTCACAAAAGCAGTGCTTAGAGAATTTAACCCAACCCAAAAAACAGAAGGGAGGGTACTACGTCTGTCAATGAGCTAAGAGAAAAGGATTTTACGGTAAGATTTTACAAAAATCAATTTTTCTCTATCGCTCATTGACAGACGTAGTCCTCGGTGATACAGCACCTTCGGGAAGTCCCAGAGCAGTATCACAAATGAGGGGTGGGAAAATGGAAATCAAATCTAAATCTAGAAGGCCCAACCGGTGCCAACTAGAAGTTTACAATGCTCATCCTTAATGATGAGACTCAACAAAAAAATTTTCAAACAGAAAAAAACCCTCGAGGTAGACCACCGGTCTCCTCAAATTGCGGCCTGCAAAACCTTGCGGCCAAATGAGGCATCCGCCGATGCCATCACATCAATTTTATAAAATTTTGTAAAGGTATGTACCGACGACCAGGTGGCCGCTTTACATACCTGGACCACTGACGCCTGATGGCGAAAGGCCCAGGAAGTACTGAGCGCTCGAGTGAAGTGCGCCCTAACAGGGAACGGAGGATTCCGACCCTTAATAGAATAAGCCTGTACCACCGTCTGACTGATCCATGTAGATATGGTCGCGGCAGACACAGGCAACCCCCTTCAAGGGCTATCCGTGATCACAAAAAGTGAGTCCGTCTTACGAAAACCACTTTAGGAAGGATGGATTCGGAAGAAGAACCACCTTATCCCTATGAACCACCAGATCTGGGGAACGACAGGATAATGCGGCCAGTTCTGACACCCTGCGTAGAGAAGTAATGGGCACCAAGAAGGCCACCTTCTGGGAATGTAAGCAAGGGAATCTCCCTAATATCTTCAAAAGAGAAGTTTCTGAAGAACCGACCACACTAAATTAAGATACCAGGCGGTAAGGGTGCGCGCACTGGCGGAGCCAGATGTCGCAACCACTGGATGAAATTCCGCACCAAGGAATGATTAGCCAAAGGTTTCTTGAAAGAAGATTGCTAACGCCGAAAACCTGACCCTTGATCGTGCTCAAGGATAGTTTCTGCTCAACCCCTTGTTGCAGACAGACCAAAATTCGGGTCACCGAATAGGTCTGTGGGGGAAATCCAATAGATTCACACCATGCAATATAAGACTTCCATGAGCTGGAAGTCGCTTTCCTTGCTTTAACTGGAGGTAGGAATAACTGAAGCTGACACTCCCTTGTCCTTCAGTACCTGGGTCTCAATGGCCAGGCCATTAAGCCAGCGACTGTAAAGCAAGATGGAAGATCGGTCCCTGAGACCGCAAATCCTCCCTGAGAGGAAGTCTCCAAGGAGCGTCCGCGACTAGCCTCGCCAAGTCGGCTTACCAGGCTTGACGAGGTCAATCCAGAATTTCCAGAATAACTGGAATTCCCTCCACCTCTATCCTGTGAAGAAGTTCCCGCAGCAACTTGAGAGGATGGAAGGCATGCCGTAGCGGATACTGCCCCCACGGGGCGATCAGCGTTTCTGCTGCGTCCGCTAGAGGATCGTGGCGCGAGCTACAAACCTCCGCACCTTCCTGTTAGGCCAAGGTGCCAACAGATCCACATCCGGGATGTCCCAATGAAGGGACAGCTAGGGAAAAACCTCTGGATGAAGAGGCCATATGCGATTGGATCCGAATCGGGCTGCTCTAGAGCTGCTCGATCCAGTAAATCAGACAAAATCTGATCGCTCTCAGTTCCGATACCCTTATTGGTAATCTGGATACTATCGGAAGAAATGACTTCCCCTGGTTGAGCATCGGAGACTTCCTGGTCCGCTCGCTCTACCGGATCCGATTGTCCAGGGAATCGGAATTCTGATTCCATTAAAAAAGAATCTCCTTCAGGAGAATTCGGGTATGAGACTGGGTATACGGTACTGCCTCTAAGAAGGCCACCATCAGTCCCAGCCAATTGACGGACAGCAACATCCGAATCGTTGACTGAACCTTCTGGAGTTTCCCAGCAAGGAGAAACTCTCTTGCCCAGGATGTATCCAACCTTAGGCCCAGATAGTTCAGTCTCCTGGTGGGAACCAAGGATGATCTTTGGGAAAGCGAAAAAACGCTGATGTCCTGCGATGATGGGGATATAAAGATAGGCATCCTATATGTCTATGGACGCCAGGAAATCTCTTTGATGCAGGGAGGCCACCACTGTACGGATGGACTCTATTTCTTCCCAAGTCCAGATTTGGACGCACCTTGCCCTCTTTCCTGGGCATTGTGAATAGGTTTGAATAGAACCCCTGAAACCGTTCAATGTTAGAAGGGCAGAATCGCACCGGTGGAAGTGATCGAAACTCGATCCTGTGTCCTCCAGAAACCGGTGAAGACATCCCCCCCCCACCCCAGAGATGGGTAGGGGCGCATCAGGCTATATTCTTCAGGCTTGGCTGAGCCGGACTCTTTGTTTACCCGACCAGCGCCCTTTGAAACCCCTCTAAAGGGGCTTTGGAGGGTTTCGCCTTATCGCCCGCCCTCGCGGAACGAACAACTCTATATGAGCAGAAAAGGAAGGTCCTCGTTGTTACGAGGTCTTTTTATCCTAACAGTCTGTGGCAAGACAGAAGGTGGTACCGTCTATCCTATAAAGAAGAATTCCTCAAACGGATAGCACCTAGCCATGCGTTTGGAAATAACAGGGGTTCGTTTCAAAACGACCCCATTTGGGTAAAGGAAAATCCTTCGCCCTTTTGGTAGGCTAACAAGTACCAAAAAGGAATCTCAGTCTCAGCTACCTCTGCCGGTGTAACCTCAAGACTAAAGGTTTCCCGGACGGACACAACTAGTGCATCCACCACTCTTGTGCTATGGCGGAGGCAGAACGTGCTCCTCACTGCTGAGGAGATATTACCTGAGACAACAGCCCCCTAAGAGGGACCTGCAACTGCATTGACCAGTTCCGAATCCGTATCTGAAGTATCTGATAAACAATAGGGGTAGGCGGGGGTCGCTACTTGACCCCCGTCCCTGACAGGCCACCTCCACCCGGGATACCAAAGACTCCAAAACTGCCGATAATGCATTAAAAATAAGTGGGGTACTGGAGGGTCCTGCGGCCACCTTGAGGGGATCAGGTGGGGATACCTATGCGGCAGGGTCAATGATTATACAAGACACTTGCCAGCGACAAAAAATGACAAAGTAAAAAAAAAACGTTTTTTTTTTTTTTTTTGTGTCCCCCAGTCGCAACAGCGCCCCTCAGTGTTACCTGCCTTTTTGGACCCCACAGAGAGAGAGACAGACCCCAAGGCTCATCCCTGATGCACAGAAGTTTTCATCAGCTTGCTCAGTGCTTGTCTTGTTACAGACAGGAAGTCTTTGGCCCTATTTCCTGGGTAAAAGAGGCGGCTCCGCCCCTTAACACGCCTGCCGGCTCCTCCCCCTGGCTCCATGAGGTGTTTGAGTCACCTCAAACATGGCCGCCCCCATGCTGGAGACACGAGGCTACACCAAAATGGCGGCCTCGTGCGATCTACCAGACAATGGCGGCGGCCTGCACAGAATAGCGGCATGTCTGCAGAAGGATCTCGGCCTCACAACCCTTCACCCTCATGGTGGTCAGCGTGGTCGGAGGTACCGGACCCTAGCGGGCTGTATGCGGTCCGCTGCTTAGCTGGAGGAATGATCTGGAATGCAGTATACATGTATAGACATCGCCCTGTGGCTACTGACAGGTAGGATACCTTATACTATCACAGTAAAGTTCTAGTACTTCCACTGACTACAATCATTTACACATTTTTACAATTAGATTGTCAGCTCCCAAACCAAGCCTCCTGGCTTCTTGTACACAAAAATCATACTCAATTAGGGGGATCTGTGACATGTTGTAGGATAGAGGGGAACCCATCCTTACCATACAGAGAGGGGCCCGCGTTCACCACAAGACCCGTCAGGGGGAAAGGGGGAACATACTACTCACCATACCGGAACCAGGCAGGCACCAACTCCTGACAGTACCCCTCTCCACCGAGGTAGGAGGGCTGTCGACCAATACGGGCTCCGTGACTCATGGTCTTTGGCGTTTCAGCGAGACGTTTAACTCGCAGGGTCAGTCCCCGTCCAGTGGGACTATGTCGCGGCCGACCCAGCGCGGAGCTATGGCCTGCACTCGCTCATAGGCTGAACTGGGGTGACCACCGGATCTCAACATCCAGCCCGTCGCCCAGTTCAGCTTTCTTGCTTGAAGATCTCACAGGAACACTGGAGAAAAAAAGCTGTCTTAAAAAATTATTTTCTAAGAAAAAAATCCTGCCAGGACCGAAGATCCCAGCAAGGTATCTAGGTCCTTACTCCTGACTAGACAGAAAAAAACTGATTTGCTGTGGCGGAGAGAGAGAGGATATACCCTCGGGGACTGCCCCTGGGGTGTGGCCAGAGCATTTTTCATTTCCTGTCTAGTCCTACTCCTGTGGAGGCAACATAACCCGAAGGTGCTGTATCACCGAGGGCTACGTCTGTCAATGAGCGATAGAGAAATGTAGATTTCTTGGTTCCCCCATTGCACTTTGTGGAGCCTCCTGGTGGCCTCTACCTCACCACTGAACATAGCGGTGACATCGGTGACACTGAGTGCAGCAGTGATCAGCAATCTATCATGCCAAGAAGTGTCAGTTTCAGATGAGTCTTCTGGCCTCCGTTTCTTCCCAGTATATTCTGTATCTGTACAGGAAAACATTTTTTGGTGGGGGGGGGGGGGGGGGGAGGAAGGTTTTCATATTAGCGACAGGGGCACTTGATGGAACCTCTTACCTTTACCGATAGGGGACCACTAGGCCCTGGTGCCCAACCTGCAGCTGTTTTGTGTGGCCCTCAGGGCCCCTACAGACACTAATCTGTGTTTCCTTTTGCCCTTTTAAAGCAGTGATATCTAGCAGTCTCATGTAAAATGTCTCCAACAACTGTCAACTGTTATAGCATGTTCACTCCTGCAATATGCCTGCAGTCTAATATTATCTTTTTTTATCATGCTTGCAGTCTCTGACCATCTCTTGCCTCACGTCTGCAGTCTCTGACTATCTCTTGTATAAGTCTCTGACCATCTTTTGCATCATGTCTGCAGTCTCTGACCATCTCCTGTATCATATCTGCAGTCTCTGACCATCTCCTGTATCAGTCTCTGACCATCTTTTGTATCATGTCTGTAGCCTCTGGCCATCTCCTGTATCAGTCTCTGACCATCTGCTGTATCATGTCTGCAGTCTCTGACCATCTTTTGTATCATGTTCGTAGTCTCTGACCATCTTATGTATCATGTCTATAGACAGTGATTACATTCTGTTGTGTGTCTGCTGTCTCAGACACAGAATATTCACTGAATTTTATGTGCGGCCTTTTAATAATGTCGAAGGCCGCATCTGAGGCCCCGCCCATATCAAGAAAGTTGATCACCACTGCACTGGAGGAATTATCTACAACTTCACATGAGATACACAGTCATAAAAATACTGAAGAGCAAACCAGTAAAGTGTGCATAAAACAATGAAGACAACAGCTGCTCAGATAAATAGAGATAAAGGAAGGTAATAGATCATTACCATTGTATTATAATAATAATAATAATTATACAAAGTATGAAAAGAGGAATTCCTGAAATCTATTGTGTGATGGTTTCTGCACTTACTTGAGGGTCAGGCATTTCACCAGCAGCCTCTGCCCAAAATGTTCTTTTGGTACTTCGGGAACACTGAGGCGCTCGATAGGTTCATCCTAGAAATAAAAACAGGTTCACATTTACATGACGTATCGCTGACTTTAACTAAAGCAAGAAAAAATAAAATGTTCTTAAAAAACAAGTCTGACCATAAAAAAAACAAAAAAAAAAAACCATATTCAATACATCTCTGCAATACATCTACAGTACATATTAGGAATCAAAGCCGATATATTGAGGGCCGATCTGCATTTTCCCCGATATATCGGAATCGGCCCCTGAGGTTACCGATATTGCCGATATTTCGGGAAAGTGCTGCACCGGAGTTATTCCTGCAGCTAGAGGCATCACCCCGGTACCGGCATCCATAGCCGACGGTCGGCTGTCTTGTAATGATAACCGATGCAGCTGAGAAGCCGCTCGGCTGTCATTACAAGAAGCAGGAGGGGACGTGTCCCCCCCTCGCGCCACCTTCCGCGGCTCGCCCGGGTCTCCCATCCCACCGGGAGACCCGTGCAACCATCCTGCACGGCCGCTCAAGACCCAATCAAAGCCGCATTCGGCTCCGATCGGGTCTCCATGAAAAAAACCGGAAGTGATGTCATTACATCACTTCTGGGTACTCGGCGCCAAATTAAAAAAAATGACAGCATTCAAAAAAGCCAAAGTTGGCGTTTTGAATGCTTTTAAGTGCAGAGGAGGGGGTTGGAGTCATTTAGACCCCCAGATCCCTCCACAAGAGTACCTGTCAAGTGATAAAAATAAAAAAAAATTTTTTTTTAAATCTACGAAAATATCGGCTGATACCGATACGCGATGACCAAAATATCGATATCGGCAACGAAAAACCGATATCGGTCGATCACTAGTACATAGCCCTTTAAAAATGCTGTAAGCACAGATATTTACCTGGCCAGGGCTGACAACTGCTTGGGACTTTAGTGCAGCAGAGGCAGAACTGTCAGCTTAAACCAGAATTAAGGAGCTTCACTGAATTTCTGGCAGATCAGCAGGTTTTTTTTCCCTGTACTTTCCTGTACTTCTATTTTGTTTAAAGGGATAAAACATGGGAAAGTCGCGCGCTCCCAGCAATGAGACCAAGCTGGTACCATGTCTCGACCTAAAGATCAGGAGAAAGGAGAACCAGCTCCCGGTCATGAGACTACTCTGATCAGCCAACCAGACAGCGGACAGGGGGTACACGCGGGCACCCTGTAGGGGCCCCAGACACACAGGGGTGGGAGGGGCCAGGTGCGGCGGGATGATAGGACGGCTACAGAATAATGCACTGTGTCTGGATCTCTCCCCCTAGCAGCGGAAAGCTGGATTCTCCCCTTCTCCCTGCTGCCGGCTTTCAGCTGCTGGAGGGAGAGACCCAGACACAGTGCATTGTTCTGCAAATGTCCTTCTGTGCCGATCCCCTTCTCTAGGCTGCCCACATCTGATTCCACCCTGTTTGCCGGGTGGGGGTGGGCCTCCCACAGCGCCACCGGCTTCCCTCTCCTGCCAGCTGCTACGGGCGCACAGGCAGATTGAGAGTGGGGAAAGGGGCCAGTAAATATGTCATTTACTGGTCCGTTCCTTTTCTGAAGTGGACACAGTGAGCGATTGGTACTGATCACTACTGTGTCTATTCATAACTGAGCATAGTTATTATTATTATACAGGATTTATATAGCGCTAACAGTTTGCGCAGCGCTTTACAGTGTGGGGGAAGACAATACAGTTACATTACAATTCAATACAGGGGGAATCAGAGGGCCCTGCTCGTTGGAGCTTACAATCTAGAAGGGAGGGTCAAGTGAAACAAAAGGCAGTAGTAAACTGTGTTTACTATGCTTCAGTTTATGAATAGGAAAGAGCCTCTGTCTCCTATTCATTCATCTTCTGCCCCCCCCTCCCCCCTTTCCCCCAACAGCATTGTTATATATATATATATATATTTTTTTTTTTTTTTTTTATAACAAATCATTTAAAAAAAATGTAAAAAATAAATATATATTTTTTTAAAAATTGAAAAAAAACATTTTTAAAAATGGTAAAAAAAAAATTTATTTTTAAATTCTGGGGTAGGGGAGGGGTTTGTTAGATAAAAAACACAGGGCCTTGTACAGCCAAATGGCAGCCCTCTCAGCCAATCACAGTGATACTACTGTGAAGACCTGCCACAGTGTTGTTTCTCCTCTGTAAAGAGGAAAAGATAAAGTGAGGGATTGGTTCCGGTCACTACTGTGTCTTTTCATAACTGAACATAGTAAACTATGTTTACTATGCTTCCGCTATATGAATGGGAAAGAGCCTCTGTCTCCTGTTCACTCATCTTCAGTGCCCCCCACCTCATTCCCCCAACAGCGCTGTTATAAAAAAAAAAAAAAAAAAAAATTAACAAATCATTTAAAAAAATTAAAAAATAAATAAAAATTATTTTAAAAATTGTAAAAAACTTTTTTTTTTTTTGTAATTCAGGAGTAGGGAAGGTGTCTGTCAGATAGAAATCACAGGGCACTGTACAGCCAAATGGCAGCCCTGTCAGCCAATCAAAGTGATCCTACTGTGAAGACCTGCCACAGTGTTGTTTCTCCTCTGCAAAGAGGAAAATATACATTGTATCTTTTCCTGTGTCTGTAAAAAATAAAAATCAACTAGATCAGGGCTTGATCTAGTTTAGTGAGTGGCAGGATAAGTGGCAGTGTTATGCCTTGTACACACGCTCAGATAATCGTACGATAAAACTCGCTTTCGAATTGATCGCACGATAATCTGACCGTTAGTACACTAGCTAACTTACTTACTGACATATCAACATGGATGTCGCACCACTTCCTCAAACTAAATCTCTCTAAAACTGAGCTGGTAATTCCCCCCCCCCCCCGCGCCCGTGCCCCCCTACATGACTTTTCCATCAAAACTAGTTATGCAACCATCAATCCCTGCCCTCATGCCAGGGTACTAGGTATAATCCTGGACTCTGACCTGTCCTTTCAGCCCCAAATCCAATCGTTGTCAAAAACTTGTAGACTTAACCTCCGCAACATCTCAAAAATTTGCCCCTTTTTAACAATTGAAACCACCAAGCTACTCATTCACTCCCTAGTTATTTCTCGCCTCGACTACTGCAACTCCCTTCTCATAGACCTACCACTTCATAGGCTATCCCCTCTTCAGTCTACCATGAATGCTGCTGCCAGCCTTATCCACCTTACCAACCGCTCAGTGTCTGCCTCCCCTCTCTGCAAATCCCTACACTGGCTCCCGATTGCCCAGCGAATTAAATTCTAAATACTGACCGTAACATGCAAAGCCATTCACAACTCTGCCCCGAGCTACATCACCAATCTTGTCTCCAAATATCACCCAAACCGTCCTCTCCGCTCCTCTCAAGACCTCCTACTCTCAAGCTCCCTTGTCTCCTCCTCCCATGCTCGTCTCCAGGATTTCTCCAGGGCCTCTCCCATCCTCTGGAATGCTCTACCTCAACCTGTACGGCTATCTCCTACTCTAGCTGCTTTCAGGAAATCCCTGAAAACTCATCTCTTCAGGGAAGCCTATCACACCTCCAACTAATCTTCCATCAGCTCATTCCCTTCTGTTACAACCTCTTGTACCACCTGCCCCACCCCATTAGATTGTAAGCTCTTCTGAGCAGGGCCCTCTTAATCCTCTTGTATTTTATTGTATTGTAACTGTATTGTCTCCCTCTAACATTGTAATGCGCTGCGTAAACTGCTGGCGCTATAGAAATTCTGAATAATAATATCGGCTTTCATGATAATCTGATCGTTAGTACACAGCTTTCGAAAGCCGATCATGACAGTTCATCCAACAAAATCTGAAGTGACAAACACGAAAACATTTGTTGTACGAAAGCCTAGCGAACGACAATCGTTTAACCGCTTGCCGACTGCTCACAGTATATTTACTGCGGCAGTCAGCCCCTCACAGGCAGAGTGACGTAGGTCTACGTCGCTCGCCTGTGAGGCTCTGGGGAGCGAGCGCGCACCCGCGGAGGCGCGCTCCTGCGCGGTCACGGACCCCCCCGCGCGTGTGACCAGCGGACCCGATGTCCGCCGGTCACTCGGCGATCGGCGGGGGAGAGGGAGAATGTCAGGCAGCTTGTGTAAACAAGCCACCTGTCATTCTCTTCGCTGTAAAGACACTGATCACATGGATCTACTATGTAGATCCGTTGATCAGTGTCCTTACAGCTCAAGCCACAGCCAATCACAGTAGAAAGCACGCCCCTAGGGACACACACAGCCCCTCCCTCCCAAATAAAGTTAACCCCTTCACTACCAGTGTATTTTTACAGTAACAGTGCATATATATAGCACTGATTACTGTAGTAATGTCACTGGTAACCCCAAAAGTGTCAAAAATGTCAGTCAAGGGTCCGATCTGTCCGCCCCAATGTCGCAGTACCGCAAAAAAAAAAATCGCAGATCGCCGCCATTACACGTTAAAAAAAAAACACCAAAAATGACAAAAATCTTTCCCTTTGTTAGTAAACGCGATAACTTTTGCGCAAACTAATCAAAATACGCTTTTTGCGATTTTTTTTTACCAAACATATGTAGCATAAAACAAATTGGCCGAAAATTTTAAAAAATTTTGATTTTTACATTTTTTTTTGGGGAATTTCATATAAAAAAATGTGAAAAATATTGTTATTTTTGCAAAATGTACGCTCTTTTTTTGTTTATAGCGCAAAAAGTAAAAATCGCACGGGTGATCAAATACCACCAAAAGAAAGCTCTGTTTGTGGGAAAAAAAGGACGCCAAATTCGTTTAGATACAGCGTCGCACGACCGCGCAATTGTCTGTTAAAGTCACGCAGTGCCGAATCGCAAAATACCCCCTGGTCGTTTAGCAGGAAAATCCTCCGGGGCTTAAGTGGTTAATCAGTACAGTATCCGTCCACTAAAAAAAAAAAAAAAAAAATCGACAAACAAAGACCACGCATGTTCAGAAACACAAAAATAAACGGGGAAAAGCCTGGCTGCCATTATTTTTGTGTTACACTATCCGATACGTAGCTACGTAACCAGGAGGCTTTTCCAGAATTGTACAAAAAAAAAAGAAAAATCATACGTTTAGTACACATTGTTAATTTCGGTATCAGTATCATGCAACAAAAAGCGAACGATAAGTCGTCCAATTATCTGATCTTATGTACGATACATTAGGGAGGGTCAGTGTTTAAAAGTGATTTTATATTTAGTATCATTGTGTAAAGCTGGTCATACATGAAAAGAATTGTGAACGAAAATCTTTGAAACAAAAATTCTCAGAAGATTCCTTTGCTGTTCGAAAAACAGTGATACAAAAAACTGGCGCATAAGGACAGAAATGGAGGACCCTCTGATACCACAGAAATTTATGATAATAAAAATAATGTCAATAAAAAGGACTAATAGAGTTATGGCACTATTCCACTGCAAGTACCGGCTCGGCTCCACTCGGCCCAGCTTGGTTTTCCACTGCATGGTACCGCATGGTACGGTGTTGGAACGGTTTGATTTTCCACTAAAGTAAAGTGGGTGGGATAACAACGATTCTCTGACCAATCAGTGGCTAGTAGTGACAAACAGTTAAGGCTGCATGTAAAAGGATTGTGGGATATGGTACCGGTACGGCCCTCTTGGAACCACAACTGAGGTGGTACTGTCTAAGCGAGCCATACAGTTTGGTTCCATGTAGTGGGAAAAGCGCCCCCGTACCGTACCGAACCGTTCCAACACCGTACCATGCGGTTCCATGCAGTGGAAAAGTGCCATTAGAGTCCATATACAAGCCATATATAAGCTAAAAATATGAAGTCCATAGAAAACAATTCATGCAAAATCACTGGAGAGGCAGCTCTTGCGGCAAGTGAGAAGGGAGCACTTGTAGTGAACTTTAGAAAGAACACAAAGCGCCAATCTAAGTGCAGCATGCAAGTTTAATAGGCTGTCTCATAGGCTGTAGTACTCACAAACATAAATGATGTGGAACGTATTCCATAATATACAGGTTGTCCATTGATACAGACTGTCAGTCCAGTGGAGTGTTCAGGATGGCCTCAAGCAGTCACGGCTCCCGCAGTCCTTGCCGGTTGTTGCCGGCACTTCCTGGTTCCCGGAACGCACGGTGGCTCTCTCCTGACGTCACCTCCTGGATGTGACGCAATAGGGCAGGCGGCTTCCAGTCAGATCTATTTAACTCCCTCACTCAATATGGTGCCGTATAGGCCTGAGGAAGGAGCGCATGCTCCGAAAACGAGTCGCCTGCGCCATTGCGTCACATCCGGGAGGTGACGTCAGGAGAGAGCCACCGTGCGTTCTGGGAACCAGGAAGTGCCGGCAACCACCGGCAAGGACTGCGGGATCCGTGACCGCTGGAGGCCATGGTTGTGCAGCAAACTTTAAATGAGCTATTACTATATTTGGCTAGTTTTCCTTTGATAACAAAACAAAATCAGGAGATATCCATTAACATTTAGCTACCAAATGAAATCCCTTTCTGTTCTAAAAAAAACCCAAAAAACAATAAAACAAGGTATATTTCACCTGGATACAAGAAGTACAGTTTTACTAACAAATGCCAATGTTGCAAAATTAGGTTTGGGCGTTAAGGGAGAAGTACAGTCAAAGTTTTTTTTCTGCGCCCCTTTCCTTCTGCACTTCTGTGACCCATTATCAGCTGACAGCGGGATGAAGCCTGCTGTCAGCAGAAGTCACTCAGCGCTGGATTGATCCTGACTTTTCAGTCGGGATCCACCCAGCAGTCTGGACCGGCATCTGGCTCAGCCTCTTGGCGAGCTGCTGGGAGATTGAGCCAGCCCCTCCCACCCCCTCCACAGATTAGTACTCTAGTGAGCGCTGGAGGGGCAGAGCAGAGAGCCGGTGGCTGACAGTCACGGCTCTCTGCTCAGAGTGGAGGGCAGAACTGAGCGATCAGTGGTGTCAGCGATCAGTGCAGAGCTGGTGGGGGATCGATGCTCCACCCACCTAGGTAAGTGTATATTTTTTTCATTTGGTAAAGCCATACTTCTCTTTTAACCCCTTCCTGCCCAGCATATTGTAAAATTACAGCTGGGTGAGAGCACCGTTCTGGGAGGACGTCATATGACATCCTCCCAGAATCGGGCCGCCCTCCAGCATGATCTGTTACCCTCCGTGTCCACTGAACACGGCCAATGACAGATCACTGTACCGGCCCGCTGCTGGTACCATGTGATTGCTGTGGCCAATCACAGCAGATCACATGACAGTTGTACACAATGAAAGGCTTTGTTACATGCCTTTAAGAGTGTACTATTGCGATGAGCTCTATTAATTGGTCAGTCACCACATGGTACAGACGGAGCCAATCACAGTCCATCTGTACCATGTGATTAGCTGTGCCCAATCACAGCTCTTCACATTAGTAAACACTTAATGAGCAGTTTTCATTCAGAAAAAAACAGTTGCTTATAACTGTAAAATAAGCAATCATAGTGTGTAAAAAAAGAAAATCCTTATCAACTCCCCAGAGTAGTACAGTGTTACTGTGCTAACAATTATTCCTCTGGTCACTATGTAAAAAAAAAAAAAAAAAAAAAAAAAATGTAATAAAAAATGCAATTAAAAAATATTGTTCGATATTAAATATTTTATTTTTACATACGGTCATCAGTCAGCGTCCCTGATCACTCTCATACAAGTCATATGACGACGCTGTACTGCAATGTTTGACAGCGTGTAAAAAAATTGCGACCTAAAACTTTTTCCCAAAAACTGTGACAAAAAGTTACAACTTCAAGCAACTTACCATGCCTCTTACTAAATACCTTGGACTGTCTACTTTCCAAAAAGGGGTCAATTGGGGGATATTTGTACTGTTCTGGAATTTTCAGGCCCCAAGAAATTAGATGTCAGTACTTCAGGATTGAACGATTTTCTTAGATATATATATATATATATATATATATATATATATAGATATATATATATATACGTATAGAGATATATATATATATATATATATATATATATATGTATATAAATAGATAGATAGAGATCTATATATATATATATATATATATATATGTATATAAATAGATAGATAGAGATCTATATATATATATATATATATATATATATATATATATATATATATACACACATATATACACACACACACCGTAGATTGTGGACACAACTTTTTTACAGACTAAATAATCTACACTGATTTTGGTTATTTTCACCAAAGAAATAGAGCAGTATACAATTTGGCCTAAATGTATGTAGAAAGAATATTGGCAACATTTTATAACAGAAGCAAAGAAAAACTTTGTCTTTTTAATTTTATCACAGCTGTAATTAACCAATTGCTGACCGCCCACTGCAGATATACTGCGGCAGGGCGGCTCGGCTGCGCAAAATCACGTAGATCTACGTGATTTTGTGCACACGGTCTCGGCGGCGATTGCCACTGGCCTCTGCAATCGTCAGAGAAACTGACAGAAGACCCGCCTGCTTATGTAAACAAAGCAGGCGAGTCTTCTGTCACACAGGCAGGGCGAGCTAAGCTGAAACCTCGATCTCTCTGTGCCTGTCACAGAACCCTTCCCCACCCACAGTCTATAAGCACCAACAGGCATACATTAACCCCTTTTATCACCCCCAGTGTTAACCCGTTCCCTGCCAGTGTCATTTATACAGTAACAGTGCATATTATTTAGCACTGATTACTGTAATAGTGTCACTGGTCCCCAAAAAGTGTCATTTAGGGGTCCAATCTGTCTGCCGCAATCCTGAAAAAAAAAAAAAAAAAAAAAAAAAATCGCTGATCGCCGCCATTACTAATAAAAACGAAAAAAATAAATAAAAAGCCTAAAAATCTATCCCGTAGTTTGTAAACGCCATAACTTTTGCGCAAACCAATTAAAATACGCTTTTTGGGATTTTTTTGTTACCAAGAATATGTAGCAGAATACAAATTGGCCTAAACAGATAAAAAAAAAAAATAGATTTTTAAAAGTTTTTAGTTGGGAATGTTTTATAGCAGAAAGTAAAAAATATTTTTTTCAAAATTGTCGCTCTTTTTTTGTTTATAGCACAAAATCTAAAATCGCACAGGTGATCAAATACCACCAAAAGAAAGCTCTATTTGTGGGGGGAAAAAATCAACTGTATTTGGGTACAGCGTCGCACGACCGCACAATTTTTTGTTAAAGTAACGCACTGCCGAATCGCAAAAAATAGCCTGGTTATTAAAGCGGTTGTAAACCCACTTCACAAACTTTTACCTATAGGTAAGGCTTACCTATAGGTGCTATAAATATCTCCTAAACTTGCACCGTTTAGGAGATATTTACAGTTAAAGAGGAAGTAAACCCTCCTCTGACACTTTTACCTATAGATGATCCTATGATAAGGCTTACCTATAGTTACTGTAAATATATCCTAAACATGTACCGTTTAGGAGATATTTACCTTACATGCAGCCAGTGACGTCACTGGCGCATGCGCTCTGAAGGCACGGCCGCTGGTGCTGTTTCTTTAGAGCCCTGTGCCGTGACTGTCGGCTCCCGCGGGAGTGACGTCACCGCGGCTCCGGCCAATCAGATGGCCGGATGCCGCTATCCCAGAAGACGGGCGACTGGACATGTCAGAAAGAGGTAGGGGGTGGCGCTGTCTAATAGTCCAAGAAAAGGGGGTTATTTGTTAGTGCTATCACTAGTCACGTGTGACAGGTATAGACCCAATATATAAATGAGGTAGCTATTGTGTCAAAGTGCCAAGTATGTGTAATTCACCCTTAAGGTGCCTAATGCTGTACATATAAAAAATGGATGTAAATGACACTTGAATGTCAGGTAAAATATTGCACAAGTGTGATATAACCAATAAATAATCATAAACAATTATAACCGTGCATATATCTATATAAAGTGACAAGTGCTAAAGTAAATGCTGACAATAATAATACAGTATAAGTGTATAGAACTTAATACAACATAATACATATAGATCTATGTGCAATCGTGCTTGGAAAGTAACTCAAATAGTCCCCAATGATTAAAGTGACCTGTGCAAATTAAATAAAATAACGTGACTGGTAAATAAGGGGGAATAATTTAAATGGTGATAATAAAGTGACATGTGCTCAAGACACCCAACATGAGTATCCAATGTCCAAAAAATAGATGAGTCTCTATTTAGTGAAGTAGTGATGGGTGCTCATATTCTAGGAAGCTGTAACAGATTTCTTCGTGTGTCCTGTACACACCAATGGATAGCCCCGTGGTGGGTAGTGAGGTGAACCGTGACCCCTATAGTAGGTAACACACTCACCAGAAATACCCACCCCACACAGGGGTATAAGGTGGGTATATGAGATGGATAATTCTCCCTCCTACTCCAGGTCCTGGGGGGGGACAGCTGGGAAGGTCCCTGGTGGTCCAAGGGTTAAAGGATATCGACTGTGTACTGTATGGGTCTGGTGGAATTTCAGGGGTGTCCAAAACGTGGGTGATATATAGGCAGGGAAGTCGAGCGTCCGGAGCGCTATGCAATCCAAGCCTCGATGTGGGAACCGGAAGTCTGGACATGTCGCCCGTCATAGAGGTAAGCGGGCGGCACGGCGGGGGCTCGTTCTAAGGTAAGTATTTCATAATGAGCTAGTATGCGATGCATACTAGCTCATTATGTGTTTCTCTTACAGGTTGCAAAAAAAAAAAAAGTTGTATGGGTTTACAACCTCTTTAATTCTGCCGATGACATCATCGGCGCACCTGCTCTGAAGGAAGGGCCATCCGTGCCGTTCCTTCAGAGCCCAGTGGCGTGAACGGCGGCTCTCGCCTGCATGCGCGGGAGTGATGTAATCGCGCCTCCGGCCAATCAGATGGCCGGAGGACGCAAACCAGGACGGCCGGACATGTTGGCCATCCTGTTACTGAGGGGGCGGCACGGCGGGGGCTTCGTTTTAAGGTAAGTACTTCATAATGACCTAGTATGCGATGCATACTAGCTCATTATGCCTTTCTCTTTACAGGTTTTTTTTTTTTCTCTTTTTTTTTTAATGACTTTACTTCCTCTTTAAGGGGGTAAAACCTTCTGGAGCTGAAGTGGTTAAATACCACCAAAAGAAAGCTCTATTTGTGTGAAAAAAAAAAAAAATGATACAAAAATTCAATTGAGTACAGTGTTGCATGACAGTGCAATTGTTAAAGTGTGACAATGCTGAAAGCTGAAAATTTACCCTGGGCAGGAAGACGAGGAAAGTGTCTGGTATTGAAGAGGTTAAGGTTTGTTTTGACCTTGGTCATGGAGGGGTTAATCAGCAATGCCATTATAAATAATAAAAAGTATTTCCTAAAAACTAGCATACACAAGCCCCAATTTTGTAGGATGAATGTCATTTTCCCTGTTTTCAATGTTTATTGTTCCCATAAGCTGCATATAAAAAAAAAATAACCCGGCGGCATTTGAGCATTTATTGCTTCTGAACATAAAGAACAGGAAGCATGGGAACATTCATAAGCCTATTGATGTGTGTAATCTTTACAAATACAAAACTTCAAAGCATGCTGACAACTGCCTGGTAGACCAGATGGTGCATGTATGGGCAAGTAGGTGCAAAGGGCTCATGGTGATCTCTGAGTCCTATCCTGAGCAATACCTCGTCCTGAGCTGGATGTAGTGCAAAGACTTCTTTGTGTCGGCTTGACTTCCTTTGGTGTTCGTTTTGGTGATCGATCTCCTCGTTGGGGGTGCGGTCGAGCAGGTTTGAAAGCAAGGCGTCAGGGAGGGAGTTTTTGAGGTCGAAGATGCTGCAGGCCCAGCTTCCTCGCGGCGTGTCGTCCATGGACATTGAGCGCCTCTTCAGATCATCCTTTGTAAAGAGAGAAATTGATATTTTATACATTTTATTCTGCAGTCGTATTTTAAGAAATCTTCTTTCACAACCTATATGGATTATAGGATTATTTTCATACAATTTAAAAAGACAATACCTGCTTGTGTTCTATAGATCCATATTTAGAAGAGTAAAGCCTTTCTAGATAGAAGGTGTTCACACATCTCATTCTATCACATATCCAAAAAATAAGAGGATTATTCCTCGTTACACCTTCGCTTTTAAGAAGACTTTACTGTGTTAAACACTGAATCGGTTGGAAGGCTCTATGATTCCTTTAGGCCTTAACAAGGGGGTGCACATCAAATTCTGTGAATATTCAGTGACAGACAGCAGACACACAAAAGCATAGAGTCAAAGGTTATGGGCATTATACAAGAGATGGTCAGAGACTGCAGACGTAATACAGGAGATGGTCAGAACCTGGGGACGTGGAACAGGAGATGGTCGGAGACTGGGGACGTGATACAGGAGATGGTCAGAGACTGGGGACATAGTACAGGACATGGTCAGAACTGGGGTTGTGGTACAAGAGATGGTCAGAGACTGCGGACGTGGTACAGGAGATGGTCAGAGACTGCAGACGTGGTACAGGAGATGGTCAGAGACTGGGGATGTGGTACAGGAGATGGTTAGAGACTGCAGATGTGGTACAGAGATGGTCAGAGACTGCAGACGTGGTACAGGAGATGGTGATAGACTGCGGACGTGGTACAGGAGATGGTCAGAGAATGCGGACGTGGTACAGGAGATGGTCAGAGACTGGGGACATGGTACAGGAGATGGTCAGAGACTGCGGACATGGTATAGGAGATAGTCAGAGACTGCCAACATGGTATAAGAGTTGGTCAGAGACTGCCGACATGGTACAGGAGATGGTCAGAGACTGCCAACATGGTATAGGAGATAGTCAGAGACTGCCAACATGGTATAAGAGTTGGTCAGAGACTGCCGACATGGTACAGGAGATGGTCAGAGACTGCCAACATGGTACAGGAGACTTTCAGAGACTGCCGACATGGTACAGGAGATGGTCAGAGACTGCAGACATGGTATAGGAGTTGTTGGAGACTGGGGAAATGCTTCAGGAGATGGTCATTGACTAGAGACATGTTACATGAGACTGCTAGAAATCACTGCTATAACAGGGCAATAGTGAAACACAGATTAGCATCTGCAGGGGCCCCAAGGGCTGCACAAAAGGTGCCAAAGCGCCACATACAGCCCCCAGGTTGCCGGTTGGGCTCTAGGGTTTTAGTCCCTTTTTACCATAATCTGTATGGTTATACTGTCTTTGTTGGCTTCCAAACCATACTCCATAGAAGCCATGGTTTCCACATACTTCACTGATGATGACCAAAAGCCTGGAACACCTGTTGCAATAAATGTCTCTACAATATTAGGCTATATGTGCATTATACACCAGCGGTTCTGGATGCCTATTCGGCTGTTGGAATATAAAGGAATGACTTGCCTGGTTTTGCCCAGTGTCCTGAATTTAGGAATATTAATGATATATTTGGGATGTGTGATGGAATAAAAAGTGAAAACCTTTAATGTACTATGCATTGATCCGGTGGAGGGCTTTTTGATTCCTTTAGTCTCATAAACTGTATGGTTATAATGTCTTGATAGATACTTTGTAATAGCCAAAAGGAAAACATAACCTCAGATAAAGTGAAACTGAGACCGCACCGCTGGCACTAAAAACGTGATCGGACAACTATAAAGACGCCTGGGTCACTTTTTACATTATAGCTGAATGAAAGGAGCTACTGCAGCCATGAGCTTGTGCTTAACACTTCGTTCTCTAGATGTACTGCATACGTCCAGAGTGCTATAAAGTAGTTATAGCAGTGGAATGGCCTGGTGGAGACACAGAAGACTGATTAAGCTGCACCCTTCTTGTAAACATTTCAAGGCTTCATCTCCAAATTGGAGTATAATTTAGGGTTACTTGAGAACTATCTATGTTGGCCAAACCATTAGTTTGGCCAACATAGTTGTTCTGAGCAACACAGACTGTTCAAGATAACATGCATTGACAAATAAGACAGCATGAGCCTGATTTTTTTAAAGCTTCCAGATGAGCTCACTGGATACAATACAATAGCTATACTTATCAGAAAAATAGCTCAGGCGCCAGAAATTAAGTCCTGGCGCCCAAATGCTTCCACACACCCCATGCGCGCCCCCTCGATATGTATCCCGGGCTACGCTTGCCCATCTGTGGGCCAGGGACCTGCATAACGAGTGGCACTGGGAAGAGGATAGAGAAGAGAGCGGAAACATGTCCGCTCCCCTTCCCTTCTTGTTTTTGACCCAGAAGTGACGTGTAGGACATCACTTCCAGGTCCCCATTTCCTTCCAGGTCCCCCAAAGAAACTGTGAACCCGTTCACTTCCGGGTCCCCGTTCACAGTTACCTCGGCCATCAAGGCCAGGAAAGAATGTAATGCAGTGCGATGTGCATTGAATTATATTCAATAAAGCACATGGGGAGACATGCAGGGTCTTTTAGTCCCTGCATGCCTCATTAAAGAGAACTTGTCACCAAAAAAGTAATCACAAAAGTCCCCTGTGCGATGAAAAAAAAAAAAGTAAAAAAACATTTTTCTTTTGCTTGTAAAAAATGTAAAATTACACCCAATTAAAAAAAATACCCCCTTCACCCCCCCAAAAAAAAAAAAAAAATGAAGGCCCCCCTAAAAACAAATGTGAATGCACGTGTCATAGCGCTATGCCTGAAAAAGTCGATTGTGATACACGTTACATATCGCCACGCACACTGGAATGAGAGCAATACATGTAGCTGCGGACTTGCTTCACAGCGGTAAATTGATGACCTATAGGGGGCTTTTAAAGCATTGCTTATGAAAAATATAGATAACTGAAGCTTGTTGCCTTTTCACAGGCGCACACAAATTTAAGGTTTGAAATGTAACTTCAGCTTTTGTATTTTACAAAAAAATGTTAATGTTTATTGTGTTTTTGTGCCCCCTAAAATTAACCAAAATTGCATTTTGCTGAAATTTTGTGTTTCCTAGAACTTTACGTTACTTTACGCCCACTATTTTATTCTCTAGGGTGTCAGCTTTCAGAAAATATATGTTTGAGGGTGTTATGTAATATTCAGGCCTACAATTATTTTTTAAACCTGTGTGCAAAAAAAAAAAAAAAAGACAAAGTTCACCTTTGGGAACATGTTTTATGTTCCACACGTAAGCTTTGTTGGTTAAAAAAAAAAAAAAAAAAAGTCTCCTAACTTTTTCTAGCTGGCTCCTAGATTCAAAGCAAATTTTTCAAGCTCAGGGCCAAACCAAATGCTCTAACCCACCCGAACCATTACACAGTGATAGATAAAGCAGGACTGTAGACATGTATGTGATATGAGGATACTGTACCTGCTCATCCTGATAACTGCTGCTCTCCGGGGCTTCATCCGACTCAAAGACTTGCTTGGGTAAACCCTTCTGCCGCTCCTTCTGCTTGTCCAGGGTGTTGGGATTGAAGCCGGTTCCCAGCTTGTGGTATCTGTCAGACACACAGCTTTTATTAAGAATATTATTCACCAAACTGCCTGCTTCTTAATGTGTGTTCCATCACAAACAATTTTGGCTTTATATATTTGGTCTGTTGCGACTGGACCCAGCTGAGCCCTTTGGCCCGTACACTAAGGGGCGGGCCCACTCATATCCATCTTATCCACTGCTGTACATTAACACGGGTTACATTAGGGAAGTTCATTTATTTGAATGGGCTGCCAACACACCACAATGGACCAAAAATCTTGCATGCAGCATTTTTGGTAATGAATCCCAACACGTTAGTGCATTGCATGCAGATACCACCACACACTGTATTCAGCTTCAATGTAAGGAGAATGAAAAAGTGTCTTCAGCTCAAATCCCAGCCCATTGACGCCCCTCTGAAATTTTCCACCTACAATGGTCCTAATCATAGAGTTTATTAATGCATTGCTGCACAGTCACTGCACTGTGCTGCAAAGTGCATCTATTGGCAAGATGTATTGGGGTCTCGTTCAGAGTGAACGGCTCCATAATGCATCAACGCATGTAATGTGAGCTGCTGTTTTACTGCAACGCTATAGTGTGTATGGGCCCTTATGTGTACATAGGCAACGGCAACATTATCGTACATCTTGTTCATTTGTTTGAGTCTATTCAGAAACAAGCTGAAAGCAAACACTAGAATCAATGTACCCTTAGGCTAGCCATACATGGGTTGAATTTCGAAATAATTTTCTAAGTATTATCTAAGAATTTTCGTTCTAATTTTGCACCATTAGTGTGCCACAGCAACCTCCGATTGTTGTGCGGTCATCAAATTTGAATGATCAGGCATGTTGGAAATGTTTTGAAAAACAAACGATTTTCTAATCAATGATGGGAGAATCGTGCGAGAAATAGAATCAAAAAAAAAAGGTGCATGTTTGCAAGAAAAGAAAAATCCCAGAAGGAAAAGAAGATTCCCAGCCACGAAAATTATTTTCTGTAGCAATATGAGGTGAAATTGAAGGCTTGGCCGGTCGAATTTTGAAATCAATGGTAGCACTATCGGATTACAAAACGCACAAAATTTCTGATTTTCTAAAGAATGTGCTTTTGAAAATTCGACACATGTATGGGCAGCCTTAGGCCCCTTTAACACAGGCGGACTGTTCAGTTCCGCCTGTCAGTTTTTCAGGCGGATCTGAACAGATGCCCCATGCATCTCTATGGGCATCGGATCTCAGCTGAGACATGTCCGCTGCCATCCGATCCGATCCTGTCTGTCAAATCCGGACGGATGGAAACCCTATTTTCCATCCGCCTGGTGGATCGGATGAGAACGGACAGGCGGTCCATTATCATCCGATTCCCCCATAGAGAAGAGCGGGGATCTGACACCTCTGTCTCTGCACACAGCGCAGAGACAGAGCTGCCATCTGCCTGCTCAGTTGGGGAACGGCGGATCGATTCCCCGCTGAGAAAAACGGAGTCCGCCGACGGAGAGGCAAGTGTGAAAGGGGGCTTAGGCTTTAGATTCTTTTTTCCTTTTTAGATTTGCTAAAACAATATAATGAAGTCAAACCTAAACACTTTCAATTTGTATGCAATCAGGCAGGTCCTTGCACTACATAGTTGAAGAAAAATCTAAAAAAAATCAAAACAAAAATAGTTGTATAGTGTGTAATCAGCTTAATGGGCCATACACACTATAAGATTTTCTGAAGACTTTTTCCTTTAGATTTACCAAAACCATATAATATGAGGTCAAACCTAAACACTTTCAATTTGTATGCAATCTGGCAGGCCCTTGCACTACATAGAAAAGGTAAATCTGAAGGAAAAAGTCTTCAGAAAATCTTATAGTGTGTATGGCCCTTTAGGCTCGGTTCACATATATGCGAATTGGTTGTGTTTTGAACCGCATCCTATTTGCATTGCAATTTCTGAGCACTGTGGTGTGATTCAGGTGCAAATTCCAGGCTCACTGAGTTCTATGGGAACGCTTTTGAATCGCAAATGTATTCAAAATTCAGTTCCAGATTTCAGCATGGATTGCTCTCCTACTAAGGTAAAGTCTACAGGCTTGGAAAGATTAGTTTGTAAATGGATAGAAAATTGGCTAAAAGATAGAATCCAAAGTAATATGAGGAAGTATTACTTTACTGAGAGAGTAGTGGATGCATGGAATAACCTTCCTGCAGAAGTGGTAGCTGCAAATACAGTGAAGGAGTTTAAGCATGCATGGGATAGGCATAAGGCTATCCTTCATACAAGATAGGGCCAGGGACTATTCATAGGATTCAGATATATTGGGCAGACTAGATGGGCCAAATGGTTCTTATCTGCCGACACATTCTATGTTTCTATATGGTTAATGATTCTTACTCTGAATGGTGTAAGGTTATCAGTGGTGTACCCCATGGATCAGTGTTGGGACTCTTACTTTTTAATATCTTTATAAATGATATCGGGTCTGGGATTAAAAGTACAATTTCAGTCTTTGCAGATGACACCAAGCTTTGCAGTGGAGTAACTTCCTCACAGGTACCCTCCCTTCCCATCAGAGGTGTCCCTTTTTTCTCCCCCTTCCTTTGTTTTCCTTCACTCTTTCTTTTTTCCCCCCTCTCACCTTCCTCACATCTCGGTTGATTTATTATGGGCTTCACCAGTAAGTCCCAGCTATCTCTATATTAATTTGTATCTCCTTGGTGGCTTCTCTATTGGCACTATTTTTGGGTCTATTCAATTGAGTATATGCATCTAATAATTCTGACAATTCTGTTCCTGAGATTGGTTTTCTCAGTATATCTTATTTTACAGTATATTTATTGATTTTTACATATACTTACAGACCCCCATTCTTGGTTTACAATGTGCCTTTACCATCATATTCTGAAGCGATACAGCGGGAGTTCCTTGAGTTGTTCTGGTTGTGGTCCTCTCCCCCCCTACTGTCCCTCTGCTGGACATATTCCACGCCTCAGCCCCGGGTCAGACTTCTTCTGGATCTCCTTTGGTCCCTCACTCCCAGACTGGATTGCTCATGAATTCTGATACTGCCTAAGGTAGTGTCCATTTTTTATACATTTCCCTAATTAATTCAGTATTCAAATCAATATATTAATACAACCCATATTTTCATTTGTTAGACGTATATTTAAGCTCCTGATGAATGGACGGAGGTCCATGAAACGCGTCGAGCCTACGATCACTCAGATGTTTTAATGTATTTTACATAATGTACATCATGAGATCATGAGGTCCTACTGTACCTATTTACTTCAGAGAGATCCGTGTGTGATCCGAAAATATTGTATTTTATGTGTATCAGTTTGTACCATGTTATCTACTGTATTGTTACATCTCTGTATGTGCCTATGCAACAATATCTTTATATATGTGTATGTATTTTTGTAATAAACCTTCATGTCTAGTTAACCTCATTTAAAGTCCCACATTCTTGCTTTTATTTTTTATGTCCATAAATCTATCTCATAGTTTGTAGACGCTATAACTTTTGTGAAAACCAATCAATATACACTTATTGGGAATTTTGTCTACCAAAAACATGTAGCAGAATACATATTGGCCTAAATTGATCAAGAAATTTGATTTTTTTTCTTTCTTCTTTTTTTACTGGATGTGTTTTATAGCAGAAAGTAAAACATTTTTTTTTTTTTCAAAATTGTCTGTCTTTTTTGTTTATAGCGCAAAAAAAAAAAAAAACCCTCAGTGATGATCGAACCACTAAAAGAAAGCTCTAATAGGTGAAATCTATAGAAGGCCGTTACAGCCCGCTCAAATTGAAGTGAGTAATCATTCACCCTGTCCGGTGCAAATAGGAGAACAACATAACCCTAAGAGCGAACTCATTTTGAGGATATATGTACACCTCTGAGGAGTATTCAAATAAGAAATTACGATTATGGAGGCGATACGTGAATTTTTCGTTTTGATCTAGTGATCCTGTGGTCTATTCTGCCATTCCTGGTTCTACACATAGTGGGAAATACCAGTCTTGTCTGGTCTCTCTGGCCCTGACGAAGCCCTATGCGAAATGCGTTGGCTTGCTGGGACCCCTAGACCTTGTTTCATCAGAGACCCGTTTTCAACATCTGTTCTAAGTATCGGCATTCTCAGTTAGGGAATGTATTTCTGCACTGTGTTTTTTAATTTATTTGTATTCTCTGTTTGGCACTCCCCACATGTCCCCAATTGTACATGTTTTTTAATATATATAATAAACATACTTTTTTATATAAACTGTCGTAGTTTGTGGTCCTCCTCCTCCCAACTGGCCTAGAAAGCCCCATCTTTTTCTTCCTTGTTTTTGATATTGTTACTAGGGGTATGGGCCTATCAACACGGTAATTTATTATAAAGTTCTAACAGTGGGGGAAAAAAAAAGGATATCAATTTTGTTTGGGTACAACGTCGCACGACCGCACAATTGTCAGTTAAAATAACGCAGTGCTGAATTGCAAAAAATAAAATAAAAAATGACCTGGTCATAAAAGGGGGTAAATCTTCCAGGGCTGAAGTGGTTAAAACAGCACAAGAACTTACTTCCTATTGACAATGGCCCAGTCCTCAGTGTAACTTCGTATGCAGTCTTTGACATGGGGATCCATTTCACTGCAACAAGATAAAAATACATAGAAATCAGAATCAAAATACACAAAAAAAAAAACACACCAGGAAATGATTGATTTAATTCTACAAATAAATGTCTATGCCTGCAGGTAATCAACATTTGCAGATAACGCTTCCAATACAATGATTTTTAACCACTTAAGCCCCAGCCCAATTTCGGACACTTTTTGTTCACAAGTTAAAATCAGTATTTTTTCCTAGAAAACTACTTAGAACCCCCAAACATTATATATATATTTTTTTTAGCAAAGACTCTGGAGAATAAAATGTCGGTCATTGCAATATTTTTGGTCACGCGGTATTTGCGCAGCGGTCTTTAAAACGCCATTTTTTTGGAAAAATTTTGAAAAATCACATTTCACTGCATTTAAAAAATACTAAACAGTAAAGTTAGCCCATTTTTTTTGTATATTGTGAAAGATGATGTCACGCCGAGTAAATAGATACCCAACATGTTACGGTTTAAAATTGCGCCCCCCCCCCGTGGGATGGCGACAAACTACGGTCAATAGAGATCTCAATAGGCAACGCTTTAAAAAATTTTTAACGGTTACCAGTTTAAAGTTAGAGTGTAGCTCTTTTTTTTTTTTTAATTATTGCCCACGCTCTGGTGATCGCGGCGATACCTCACATGTGTGGTTTGAACAGCGATTTCATTCGCGGCTCGACTTCCGTATATGTTTTTTTTTTGTGTGCGAGCTAACGGTGACGGGGGGTGGCTAAAAAATTTTTTTCCCTATTTATTTATTTATTTTTTTTACTTTATTACAGGTTTTTAAAAAAAAATAAATAAATATCTGATCACTTTAATTGCTGTCATAAGCAATGTAAACATCCCTTGTGACACCAATATGCAGTGACAGGTAGTCTTTATGGAGGGATCGAGGGTCTAAAAGACTCCAGACCCCTCCACTACACTTCCCTGTATGCAAAACGCCGAAAACGGCATTTTTGCATACAGCCGTTTTTTAAATTGGCCACCTTTTGCAGCACAGTAACCCGCAAGTGACGCATGAACGCCGCCTCCGGGTTATGTCATCGGAGACCCGATCAAAGCCGTTTCCGGCTTTGATTGGGACTCCATCCAGCCGGCGGATGCGACGGCTGGGTGCTCGGGGCTCCCAGTGGGACGGGAGGTCCGAGCAAAGTCACGGAAGGCGGCGAGGGGGGGGGGGGGAACGAGCCGCATCGGTCGTTACTGACGGAAACGGCTGTAAACCACGGTACTGGGATGGTGCCTCTAGCTAGAGGCATCATCCCGGTATAACACCGCAAAGTTTGCCGACGTAGATCTACGTCACTTTGCGGTGTGGGTAATAAGCTGTAAAGATTGAAATTTACTACTAAAAAAAGTTTAAATTCCTGTTCCTCCAGTATGGCGACTGGTGTTTTTCCACACTGGAAGAACGCCAGTCACAGCAAGGACACATAGAAAACAATTATTTTCTATGTGGCCTGTGTTACACCACAGTACAACCTGGAGGTGTGGTGCAATGAACTGCGATAAAAATGAAGACACGCTGCATTTTATCTCAGCGCACAAGAAGGCACTGCACACCAGTGCAATAAAGTTGCCCAAAAAAAAAAAAAGGATGTGATTTGTTTAAATGCCCATCACACCGCCCCCTACTGCCAGCTCACTGCAGCCAAAACTGAAAGCTGGCCTGCACACTAAACGGCTCTGGTTTAGTTTGAGGGCAGTGTGAATGGGCTTAAGCTCAATCAAACTTTCAGTTGAAAGAAGTTAAAGCAGTTGTAAAGGCTCAAGGTTTTTTACCTTCATGCATTCTGTGCATTAAGGTAAAAATAAAACCTCCTCTGTGCAGTGCCCCCCCCCCCCCCCCCCGGCGCCCCCAAATACTTACCTGAACCCAATCTTCCTCCAGTAATGTGCATGAAAGCTTCAGCTCTCTGGGAACTCTCCCTCCTCATTGGCTGCCAGTGAGCCTGCCACAGCTAGTAAGCCAATGAGGAGAGAGAGGGCGTGGGGCCCAGCTGCGGCTCTGTGTGTGAATGGGACACACAAACATGAACAACCCTGCTTGGGTGCCCCCTTTGCAAGCTGCTTGCTGTGGGGCACTCGGCAGGGAGGGAGGGGACAGGAGCGCTGGCAAAGGACCCCAGAAGAGGAGGATCGGGGCTGCTCTGTGCAAAACCATTACACAGAGCAGGTAAATATGATATGGTTGTTTATGTTTTTTTTAAATAAAGCCTTTACAGTCGGTTCACACTGATCCGACTTGTCAGGCGACTTAGTCGCCTGACAAGTAGCGGCCCATGCTGTGCAATGGAACCGTTCTAATCGGAGCCACTCAAGTCACTCCGACTTAGAAAAAGGTTCCTGCACCTTTTTTTGCAAAGTCGGAGCGACTTGCATTGACTTCCATTATGTGAAGTCGTTGCAAGCCACGCCGAAGTCGCGGTGCATGGGCGACTTCATTAGTTGCCTGAAGTCGCGGCGACTTCGAGTCGGATCAGTGTGAACCGACTGCAAGTATCACTTTACAAATATGTATTCCAGGAGCATCAAAGAAAAGGTGTGTAAATTCTTACAGTTTTATTTCCTAAGGCAGCCATAGAAGCCTGTACGCTGCTCTCTGTGGGGAAGCTGTGGTCTTTCTGTAGAGGTCCATCATACCCTTTATAAGTCAGACCTTTAGCTCTGCAATCAGCAAAGCTCATGCTCATGCGGTGTCAGTGGGAGGAATAGGGTCTCATCATTGGTGTCAGTGGGAGGAATAGGGTCTCATCATTGGTGTCAGTGGGAGGAATAGTGCCCCATCATTGGTATTAGTGGATGGTAGTGCGCCCTATCATTGGTATCAGTAGAAGGAATAGTTCCCTATTATTGGTATTAGCGGGAGAAGTAGTGCCCCATTGTTGCTGTCTGTGGAAGGAATAGTTCCCCATCATTGGTATTCGTGAAAGGAATAGTTCCACATCATTGGTGTCAGTAGGAAGAATAGTGCTCCATCATTGGTATTAATGAAAGGAATATTTACTGGTATTAGTGGAAGGAATAGTTACTGGTGTCAGTAAGAGGAATAGTGCCCCATCATTGGTGTCAGTAGGAGGAATAGTGCCCCATCATTGGTGTCAGTGGGAGGAATAGTGCCCCATCATTGGTGTCAGTGGGAGGAATAGTGCCCCATCATTGGTGTCAGCGGGAGGAATAGTGCCCCATCATTGGTGTCAGCGGGAGGAATAGTGCCCCATCATTGGTGTCAGCGGGAGGAATAGTGCCCCATCATTGGTGTCAGCGGGAGGAATAGTGCCCCATCATTGGTGTCAGTGGGAGGAATAGTGCCCCATCATTGGTGTCAGCTGGAGGAATAGCGCCCCATCATTGGTGTCAGCGGGAGGAATAGTGCCCCATCATTGGTGTCAGTAGGAGGAATAGTGCCCCATCATTGGTGTCAGTAGGAGGAATAGTGCCCCATCATTGGTGTCAGCTGGAGGAATAGCGCCCCATCATTGGTGTCAGCGGGAGGAATAGTGCCCCATCATTGGTGTCAGTAGGAGGAATAGTGCCCCATCATTGGTGTCAGTAGGAGGAATAGTGCCCCATCATTGGTATTAGTGGATGGTAGTGCGCCCTATCATTGGTATCAGTAGAAGGAATACTTCCCTATTATTGGTATTAGTGGGAGAAGTAGTGCCCCATTGTTGCTGTCTGTGGAAGGAATAGTTCCCCATCATTGGTATTCGTGAAAGGAATAGTTCCACATCATTGGTGTCAGTAGGAGGAATAGTGCTCCATCATTGGTATTAATGAAAGGAATAGTTACTGGTGTCAGCAAGAGGAATAGTGCCCCATCATTGGTGTCAGTTGGAGGAATAGTGCCCCATCATTGGTATCAGTGGAAGGAATAGTGCCCCATCATTGGTGTCAGTGGAAGGAATAGTGCCCCATCATTGGGGTTAGTGGATGGTAGTGTGCCCCATAATTGGTATCAGCAGAAGGAATAGTTCCCTAACATTGAGATTAGTGGGAGAAGTAGTGCCCCATTGTTGTTGTCCGTAGAAGTATTAGTTCCCCACTGTTGGTGTCAGCAGGAGGAATAGTGTCCTATTGTTGGCATCAGTTGAATGATTGGTGCCTCACCATTGATGTCAATTGGAGGAACAGTGTCCCAAGGGCCAGATAAAGGCAAGCAAAGGGCCACATCCAGCCTACAGGCCACAGATTGGAGACCGCTTCTCTACATCATGCTGGAAGGGGACAGGCATTTCTACTCAGGCTGTGGCAAATATTTAAACAAAACAAACTGCATGATTTTGGACACCTTTTGTTCTGAATCACCTGCAATGTATTTAGCCAATTTATTACTAAAAGTTCAATTTAGGCTTTATAAGGGCATTCAGTTTTCATGGACTGTAGAAAATGTTGCATTTTATTTATCACCAGATATAGTGACTGCAAGCTCCTGGGTTTAATAACACTTTAATGTGGGTGTATTATTTTTAACATCCCCTATAACACCACCCCTCCCAAAATCTATGGAACATTTTAAAAGCAAGAAATGTAAAAATTAGTGCATAAACACTTATGAAATTGCGCACAGGATAAATAAGTATTATGGATAAATAAATATTAAATATTATTAGTGAATAAATATAAATAAATAGATAGTAAATAGTGATTATTGAGCAGCACGTCAAACGAGCAAAAGCTCAAAGTATAAACAGAGTAAAAGGACCGCGCTCTAAATGTAGTGATTGGCACACACAAAAATAATATTTAAAGAATAAATAAATTCATATACGTTCCCAGCACTGACGCGTTTCATCATGACCCCTTATGACGTCTGACGCTTGCTGACGAAACGCGTTTCTTCCTAAATGAAAAAATGTATTGATCGCTGGCCTTGATCTGTGGACCTAAAGGGGAATTCTAAGGATAATCGTTAACTATTTTAACATACTACACCATAAGAAACTTCTTTATCTCCCTTTCTACCTAAATGAAAAACTTTACTGATCGCTGGCCTTGATCTGTGAACCTTGAGGGGAACTCTAAGGATAATCGTTTACTATTTGACCTGGTGCCTATTTTGACTACCTGTAATGGGAGTCAAATATAACTGGTAAGCGGTGTGTGCATGAGGATATCGGTGGAGGACACATTAATTCCATAAGCATGGGTGATTGATCCACTTTTATTTAAAGGAGAAGTTGCCATTTATCACATATGGACTATTTTCACATATATCACTTTTTTGTATGGTGAATTGATATATAAGGAGAAGTTTATGTATGTATATATATATATATATATATATATAAATTTATTTATTCTTTAAATATTATTTTTGTGTGTGCCAATCACTAGATTTAGAGCGCGGTCCTTTTACTCTGTTCATTCTAAAAGACCAGAGGCTTCACTGTCACTAACCCACCACCTCCTTCTATGCGGACAGGCTAGCCTCTCATTACACTGGCAATAGAATACAAAACCGCAAATAATTCAAATGGAAGAAAGCAATAAATGGAATCCCCATTACCTCTCTTCTGGTACGGATGAGACCACGGTCTTGCATTCCCTAGGGGTGTACACCACCTCGATGTCATCTGTAGGGAATTCATACAGGTCCCTTAGAGGACCCGAATCCACAGCCATAGGATGACTGATGAGATATTCCTCAAAATCCACAGGATCCACCACTTCTGTCAGAGGCACCTGAAGACAAGATCCCAGGACATGGTCATCAAATGAATAGCATCAACACCCAACTGCCGCACATAGGCCTCCATTGTGTTCTGAGGTTGTGTGCCGAGAACACGCTCACTGCACGCTCCCAGCACACTGACTGAACTGTGGCCAACCACTCTCAGGCTTTGTTTGTGATCAGGAGCCAATGGCATGAGCTCCGGATCATGTGACTGCTGTGAGAGCCAACCACAGTGATCACGTGATGGAGACACCATCTCCCAAGTTTAAGACCCAGTACATCAGGGAGGGGTTAATACTCAAACAAGCTGATCTAATAAACTGGACATCTAGAACAACCAGTTGACCCGTTTTAAAGCCCATCTCCGGGCAAGTCAGATATTCCACCCAAATCTATTGTTGGACTTTTGTCTGGTTCAGAGTAGTCCTCTCTAATGGGATTGGATGCTGGTAGGACCAGACGGATGCTCGGTATGTCATCCTCTTGCTCTGTAGCTAAAAATTATAGCGATAGCACATTAAAAGATCAAGCCATTCATTTTCTTCTGCCTCTCCCCTCGTCCAATGATAAAATATCTTGTATTCTGTTCACAGAATACAAAGCCTTCTGTGATTGGACAAGGAGAGAGGAGTGGCTAAATGACTTCCCCTTGTCCTTGACCCATCCAAGATGTGTTATGAATGGGCGGTTGTTGACCACTTTTTTGAATGGAGGAAGAGAGAGGAAAGAAAGAGTGAAAGTTACGGAGATAGAACTGTAAAGGATCAAGTCATTCACTTTCTCCTTCCTCTCCCCTTGTCAATTCATAAAATATTTTGTATCTTGGCTCAGAAAACAAGGCATTCTGTAATTGGACAAGAGGAGAGGAAAGGTTGGTAAACAACAGGACTCCTTTTATTCTGTTAACAGGTAACTTCTCTGGACAAAGCAAAATACATTTTTTCCTGGAGTCCCACTTTAATTAAGTCAAGGGGGGGGGGGGGCCCAAGCCTTTGTACTTTATTCACTAATAATTATTAATGTATATCTCTATAGTGTTTTCTCCCTGGGGACACAAGATGCTGTTGGGGCAGATGGTGGGGGGAACATCTTGGGAGCCCTCTGTAGAATATCATACTGGGCCCATGCAAGTACCGGCAGAACAAGCAAACTCCATGCAGATAGTGTCCTAAACGGGACTCACTAAAACTTGAGGACTTAGGTGCTGCAAGGCAGAAACTAACCACTAAGCCACGGTGCTGCCCTTTAGTGGGACCATTTTCGGGAAGGAAATTTTCTGCATGGACTGTAAAAGTCTACACACCCTCATCCGCATAGACTTTTTTTTCTTTGTTTGTAGCTGGTCCAGATGCACATTATAGGCACATACAGTGCCTTGCAAAAGTATTCGGCCCCCTTGAAGTTTTCGACCTTTTGCCACATTTCAGGCTTCAAACATAAAGATATAAAACTGTAATTTTTTGTGAAGAATCAACAAGTGGGACACAATCATGAAGTGGAAAGAAATTTATTGGATATTTTAAACTTTTTTAACAAATAAAAAACTGAAAAATTGGGTGTGCAAAATTATTCAGCTCCCTTACTTTCAGTGCAGCAAACTCTCTCCAGAAGTTTATATACAGTTTTATATCTTTATGTTTGAAGCCTGAAATGTGGCAAAAGGTCGCAAAGTTCAAGGGGGCCGAATACTTTCGCAAAGCACTGTATATTCAATAGGAGTCTTCAGCTCAGTTATTCCTACAGCTTCCAGAACTAGACCTGTGCATTTCTTTTCGGTCCGACTATAAATGCAGACACACTTTTGGTTATTCGGCGATTCAGATATATCCAAATCTCTGAATGAAATAGTAACTAATTTAGCTGAAATTTGTTTTGTTTCGTATATATTCGTTTAACGAATTCCAAATTTTCGGAACGTCTCGAATTTGGATCGGTCGAAAAATGATTGACTGATTTGAATTCTGTGTGAAGAATAGCTGGTTGTTAAGGAGCAGGCTGGGAAGCCGGCCGCCACGTCCTTAACAACTGATGACTTAGCAGCTGTCAGTGGGCTTCCCCGCTGACAGTTGAAAAAAAAAAAAAAGAACGCGGGCAATGAAAAATGCTGAAGAAAAGGGGCAAAACTCTCCCTGCCCCAAAGGGGGGGGGGGGGGACAAGCAAGCCGGAGAGCCTGGTTTGCCAAGCTGAATGCTCAGGGAAAGGGTCCAGTGTGGATTTTGTGGGGGGGACCCCATGCTTTTTATTTATTTTTTTTATTTTGGTATGGAGTTCCCCTTAAAATCTATACCAGACTCGAGGGGACTGGTATGCATGGGGGGAACCCCACTGTTTTTTTTTCTGCATTCTTCAGTCATCGGTTGTTAAGGACAATAGCGGCTGGCTTCCTGGCCCGCTCCTTAACAGCCAGCTGTTCTTCACACAGGAATCAAATCGGTCTGAAATTTTGGAATCCGGTAGAAAATTATTTAACAAAACTAAAAGAATTCCGAAACGAAAATCAATGAAATAGTACCATAATGAAACTATATAAAACAAAACGTTCTGCGCACGTCTCCCGACAACTGTCTAGTTCTGAGCCTGAATCTCCACATGTGTGTCAGGGACTGCCGCTCCTCTGAAAAGCGATCCAAGCTTGTACTGCTTTTCAGAGGTGTTTAAGCGGCGGTGAGAAGGCGATGTCCTATAATTGCCATACTACCAAACCGCAATCACGTGCAGTTTGCGCAACTGCGGCACCGCCACGTAGAACTACACTGGTCGTGATTGGTGGCAGCACCTCTGTTTAGATTTTGCATCTGTACAGTTGTATTTTTAGTGCTGAGGAGGGTGGCTGGGGAGCGGTAACACCACTGCTCAACCATTATATTTTTACCAACCACGCCCCCAACCAGATGCATGTGTGACTGAACAGTTACACAAATAGAATATAAGCATTGTTTTGGTAGACTCACCGAGGCATGGTGCGACCCCCCACCTCCTACGCTCAGGTTTTTGTACAGTTGAGGGGAGCCATATTGTCCTGAGATTTGCTTGCGTACCTCTGCAGCCACAGTCCTAGAATAAGTAAAATAAATAAATAAGCACATGTAGTACAGTGTTCACCTTAAATCAACATTCACACAACTGCAGTGACACGAAAAATACAATCTACCAATAGACCTAAAGTGTTACTAAACCCAGGAGCCTGCATTCCCTATATCTGCTCTCCCCAGGAGCCTGCATTCACTATATCTGCTCTACCCAGGAGCCTGCATTCCCTATATCTGCTCTCCCCAGGAGCCTGCATTCCCTATATCTGCTCTCCCCAGGAGCCTGCATTCACTATATCTGCTCTCCCCAGGAGCCTGCATTCCCTATATCTGCTCTCCCCAGGAGCCTGCATTCCCTATATCTGCTCTCCCCAGGAGCCTGCATTCACTATATCTGCTCTCCCGAGGAGCCTGCATTCATTATATCTGGTCTCCCCAGGAGCCTTCATTCACTATATCTGCTCTCCCCAGGAGCCTGCATTCACTATATCTGCTCTCCCGAGGAGCCTGCAGTCACTATATCTGCTCTCCCCAGGAGCCTGCATTCACTATATCTGCTCTCCCCAGGAGCCTGCATTCACTATATGTGGTCTCCCCAGGAGCCTTCATTCACTATATCTGCTCTCCCCAGGAGCCTGCATTCACTATATCTGCTCTCCCGAGGAGCCTGCATTCACTATATCTGCTCTCCCAAGGAGCCTGCAGTCACTATATCTGCTCTCCCCAGGAGCCTGCATTCCCTATATCTGGTCTCCCCAGGAGCCTGCAGTCACTATATCTGCTCTCCCCAGGAGCCTGCAGTCACTATATCTGCTCTCCCCAGGAGCCTGCATTCACTATATCTGGTCTCCCATGGACTCTGCATTCACTATATCTGCTCTCCCCAGGAGCCTGCAGTCACTATATCTGCTCTCCCCATGGACTCTGCATTCACTATATCTGCTCTCCCCAGGAGCCTGCAGTCACTATATCTGCTCTCCCCAGGAGCCTGCAGTCACTATATCTGCTCTCCCCAGGAGCCTGCAGTCACTATATCTGCTCTCCCACAGTACCCAGAACATGGAAATGCAATTATTTTAGTAAATTTAAACTGCTAAATGCCTTTAATCATCAGCAGTATATAGCAGTCTTGTGACTTCTATCAGTGTCTACTTAAAGCTTGTAGAAGGAGTTTTCATTCTCCCCTGACTGTCCTATGAGGCTGCAGGACCCCTGACCCTCTGTCTGGACAGCGCTGATTGGCCCTGTGCTAATCACATGTACCCTCCCAAGGAAAAAAAAAAACCTCTCTAGCAATACACACAAAACGGAGCATGTTAAGAGTGCGCCCCAAGGCTCTGTACTATCAGGTGATGGATTGTGGACAGTAAAAGAAGGGGAGGATCAGAGAAGACAGGATCAAACAGCCTTTTTACACAATGCAGGGGAATAACCCCTTAGGTTTCACAGTGAGTATAACAAGCATGCTTTACTGCATATATACACTGATTTTACGGTTGTGGGTTTAGTAACACTTTAAATGATACATTAAAGCAATGTGCCTGAATAATACAATACACTGAATTATCTGCATTCCAAAAAACATCCATAAATCTTGGGCGGCAGTATGGGGCGGGATGTTACCAGAAAGGTAAATATGTCCTGCTGGGGCTGCCAAAGCAAACCTGTTGATGTGCTCTGAATGGGCAATGCACAAATTTACTTTAAATGTAACCACCACTAACAACTATTATTTTCAGAATGAGAAGTCTGCAGTGACAGCCTCCATATTTCCTTTAAATACATTCAAAGAGACGAGAGGAGAGGAGGGGAGGGGAGGGAAGAGGAGGGGAGGGGAGGGAAGAGGAGGGGAGGGGAGAGGATGGGAGAGCATGGGAGAGGAGGGGAGGGGAGGGAAGAGGAGGGGAGAGGAGTGGACGGGAGAGCACGGGAGAGGAGGGGAGGGGAGAGAAGAGGGGAGGGGAGAGAGGAGGGGAAGGGAGAGAGGAGGGGAAGGGAGAGAGGAGGGGAAGGGAGAGAGGAGGGGAAGGGAGAGAGGAGAAAGGAGGAGGAGGAGGAGAGGGGAGGAGGAGAGAGGAGAGAGGAGAGAGGAGAGAGGAGAGAGGAGGAGGAGAGAGGAGGAGGAGAGAGGAGGAGGAGAGAGGAGGAGGAGGGAGGAGAGAGGAGGAGGAGGGAGGAGAGAGGAGGAGGAGGGAGGAGAGAGGAGGAGGAGGGAGGAGAGAGGATGAGGAGGGAGGAGAGAGGAGGAGGAGGAGGAGAGGGGAGAGGAGAAGGGAGAGCAGGAGGTGGAGGGGAGGAGAGAGGAGAGAGGAGGTGGAGGGGAGAGGAGGAGGAGAGGATAGGAGGAGGAGAGGGGAGGAGGAGGAAAGGGGAGGAGGAGGAAAGGGGAGGAGGAGGAAAGGGGAGGAGGAGAAGAGGGGAGGAGGAGGAGAGGGGAGGAGGAGGAGAGGGGAGGGAGAGGGGAGGAGAAGGAGAGGGGAGGAGGAGGAGAGGGGAGGGAGAGGGGAGGGAGAGGGGAGGGAGAGGAGAGGGGAGGGGAGGGAGAGGGGAGGGAGAGGAGAGGGGAGGGAGGGAGAGGGGAGGGAGGGAGAGGGGAGGGAGGGAGAGGGGAGGGAGGGAGAGGGGAGGGAGGGAGAGGGGAGGGATAGGAGAGGGGATGGAGAGGAGAAGGGAGGAGAGGGAGGGAGAGGAGAAGGGAGGAGAGGGAGGGAGAGGAGAAGGGAGGAGAGGGAGGAAGAGGAGAAGGGAGGAGAGGGAGAGGAGAGGGGAGGGAGAGTGGAGGGGAGGGAGAGGGGAGGGAGGAGAGGGACAGGAGAGGGGAGGGGAGGGACAGGAGAGGGGAGGGGAGGGACAGGAGAGGGGAGGGACAGGAGAGGGGAGGGACAGGAGAGGGGAGGGACAGGAGAGGGGAGGGACAGGAGAGGGGAGGGACAGGAGAGGGGAGGGACAGGAGAGGGGAGGGACAGGAGAGGGGAGGGGAGGGAGAGGAGAGGGGAGGGGAGGGAGAGGAGAGGGGAGGGGAGGGAGAGGAGAGGGGAGGGGAGGGACAGGAGAGGGGAGGGGGAGGAAGAGTGGAGGGGAGGAAGAGTGGAGGGGAGGGGAGGAGAATGTTTTTAAGAATAGACGCTTCACAAAGTTTTATGAATTAATGCTTCATGAATGGATACCGCATTTGATGAATGAATGCTTTATAAATGGAGACAAGGTAGCCAGATCATCTATTTTACACAAAAAAAACATTTTTAGTTTGATTATATGAGCATTTAACCTCTCTTTATCTCTTCGCAGAATGCCCTGTTCTGGGGGGAGATATACTAAAACTGGAGAGTGCAAAATCTGGAGCAGCTGTTCATGGTAGCCAATCAGCTTCTAACTTCTTTTTGCAGAGATGCATTCCATTTATTTTACATGGGTTCCTATGGAACACGTTCACATCAATGCATTTTTGTGCCTCTGCGTTTTCAGAAAGGGTTGGAGACTTTTGTTCCCGCAAAATGCAGCATTTTGCACGCAATAGACTTCAATGGGCATACATTAAAAACACTGCGTTTTTGACGCGTTTCGCATTATTTAATCTCCCTAACGACAAATTGGCCAAATAAAAAGAAAAGAATCAAAAACGCATCATAAATGCGTGTCGAAAAACGTGGAAAGCACAGCAAAAGGCACTGCTGAAACGCTCAAAAGTAACATGCATAGGTGTGAATCGAGCCTTAGTAAATAAACCCCTATATGTTTTAGGGCCCTTTTACACGGGGCGGACCGATTTGATGGACTCCGCTTGCTCAGCGGGGATCGCTCTACTAATCCCCGCTGAGCAGGCGGATGACAGGTCCGTGTCTCCACTCACTGTGCAGAGTCGGACCTGTCAGAGTCACGCTCTCCTCTATGGGGAGGCAGTCTGTTTTCATCCGATCCAATCCGATCAGACCCAATGGATAGATGGCGAACTTCTATGTACAGAGACAGATTTTGTTGAAGTGCCTTGTTTGCTTTCTAAAAATGCGTCAAATTCGAATGCAAAGTTCTAAAACAGGTAGATGAATTTGGCCCGTGCTGTACCACCTTACAAAATGTGTTTCCCCTGAGTCTTGGGACTTTTTAGGCACTTTTATGTTTGTTCATGCAAATGAAGAAATATTTATATATAAAAAATGATCGATTTTAATATATATTTTTATATATAAAAAAATGTTTAAAAAAATGCTAGTTATTGCATATATACACAAAAATACATGACAATATTCACACGACACAATGTATACATAATACGATAAACTGTGAATACCCCAACTGTGAAGGATGCGATGATGGAGGTTGTAACTTCCTCCACCCAACGCGTTTCAGAGAGAAAACTCTCCTTCTTTAGGGGTATAGGAGGGGGTCACTTAACTAAAAGGTAAACCTATATAATCAGAACAAATATGCATACATTAGAAAAAATCTCTATGGAGTATTACTGTGTGATTAAAAACGTACAGTCTATCACATGGCATTGTTCGTAGACATTACATGTATCATCTTAACCGCTTCCAGACCGCCCGCCCCCTTTTTACTGCGGCAGTGCGGCCCTCCTGCGCGAACCGATATAGACCTATGTCGGTCGCGCGCAGGCAGCTAGGGGGCGAGTGCGTGCCGCCACCAGCACGCTCCCGCCCCCACTCGGCAGCGGGGACTCCAATGCATGGGGCAGGCGGCTCCGATTGCCACCAGACACCCGCGATCTCTCCCCGCTGAGAGAGAAGAATGGTCAGATGTTGTAAACCGTTCTTCTCTCTGGAATGATCACAGAGCGCCTTTGATCCTTCTATATAGGATCACAGGTCTCTGTGGTCATTTCACAAGCCACGCCCCCATACAGTTAGAAACACGCCCCTAGGTACACATTTAACCCTTTAATCACCCCTGGGTTAACCCCTGCCCTGCCAATGGAATTATTACGGTAACAGTGCATATTTTTAGCACTGATTACTGTAGTAATGTCACTGGTACCCCCAAAAGTGTCAAAAATGTCAGTTAGGGGCCTGATCTGTCTGCCGCAATGTCGCAGTCCTGGAAAAAAAAAAAAAAAAAAACTCGCAGATTGCCGCCATTACTAGTAAAAAAGAAAACACCAAAAAAAAAATGACATAAACCTTTCCCGAAGTTAGTAGACGCGATAAATTTTGCGCAAACCAATCAAGATACGCTTATTATGATTTTTTTTTTTTACCCAAAAATATGTAGCAGACAACAAATTGGCCTAAAATGTTAAAAAATTTTGATTTTTAAATTAAAAAAGTTCTTTTAAAAATGATACAATTTGTGAAAGATGGCCCCCTAACCTAGAGGGATTCTTATTTATTTTTTTTTAAATTGGAATTTACCTTTAAAAAATAAATAAATAAAAATGACAAATCTTTCCCCTAGTTTGTAGACACGATAAATTTTGCGCAAACCAATCAAAATAGGCTTATTGTGATTTTTTTTAATAAATAAATACGGAATTCTTTCAGAGTGAGTGTCGGTTCACATTTCTGCGATGCGGGAATGCTGCGAATTTACAGCGTGTTCCCGCATCGCATCCGCACCCCTGGCAGTTCACACTGCCTTATGTGATACGCTGGGGGTGTTAATTAAAAGTTAACGACACCCCCAGATCAGATCGCATATCGCAGTGCGATCTGAAAGTCCGCACAGAATCGGATCGCACTAGTGTGAACCACCATGCGTCTGCCACAATGTCGCAGTCCGGCAAAAAAAAAAAAGATCGCAGATTGCCGCCATTACTAGTAAAAAAAACAACAATAAAAATGACATAAATCTTTCCCCTAGTTTGTAGATGCGATAACTTTTGCGCGAACCAATCAAAATACGCTTATTGGGATTTTTTTTTTTTACCCAAAAATATGTAGCAGACAACAAATTGGCCTAAAATGTTAAAAAATTTTGATTTTTAAATTAAAAAAGTTCTTTTAAAAATGATACAATTTGTGAAAGATGGCCCCCTAACCTAGAGGGATTCTTATTTATTTTTTTTTTAAATTGGAATTTACCTTTAAAAAATAAATAAATAAATAAAAATGACATAAATCTTTCCCCTAGTTTGTAGACGCGATAACTTTTGCGCAAACCAATCAAAATATGCTTATTGTGATTTTTTTTTTTTTTTTACCAAAAAATATGTAGCAGACAACAAATTGGCCTAACATTTTAAAAAATATTGATTTTAAATTTTTTTTTGGGAATGTTATATAGCATAATGTGAAAATTATTGTTTTTTTTTTTCAGAATTAATGCTCTATTTTTTTTTTTTAGCGCAAAAAATAAAAACTTGCACAGGTGATCAAATACCACCAAAAGAAAGCTCTATTTGTGGGAAAACAATGATATCAATTTTATTTCGGTATGTCATCGTACACCTGCCAGTGGCGGAGCCAGAGGGCTAGTTGGGGTGGCAATTGCCACCCCAGACGAAGTCCTTGCCACCCCTGTTGCCACCCCGCTGAAAACATTACACTCATAGGTAGGGTTGAACGATAGAGCGTGGGTGATATTCACATCGCCGAATGTACGATACTCAGTGGTTGTAGAAGGTAGCAGAACAGAGCCCGACATCCGTCCCACATGTTCCGTCTGCCTGCCTGAAGCTAGTTCTCCTGACTGAGCCGTGAGCTGCTGCACAGCTAACCAATCACGCGTGCCTGCACACCTGATTGGTTCGCTGTGCCGCTACTCACAATGTGATTGGTTCGCTGTGCCGCGCTCACCGCTCGGTCAAGAGAACTAGCTGCGGGGCAGACTGAACATGTGGGATGGATGTCAGGCTGTGTTCTTCTACCTTAGGTAAGTCTCTCTGCATTGAAGGGGACACGGCATGCTGGTCACTACATTGATTGGGGGGGGGGGGTACGCTGGTCACTACATATATTTTTAGTGTAATTGAACACTTTGTATATTGACCCCCCAAAATAATACCTTGCCACCCCTTTGCCACCCCTGTTTTAAAAGTCTAGCTCCGCCACTGACACCTGCGCAATTTTCCGTTAAAATAACGCAGTGCCGAATCGTAAAAAAACGACCTGGTCATTAAGGGGGCAAATCTTTTCCGGTCCAGAAGTGGTTAAATAAAATCTGAGCTCACAAGACAAGTCTCCCCTCTCAGCTCCCCTAGTCACAAAATTCCTAAAATTTGTGCCTCGTCTATCAGGAATAAATATCTGCAGACGAGTGACACCGATGCCTCGTCAGGAAAGTGTTAAAAGGGAATATATTCGGATTAATGAAGGATTGCATTCATCTGCTCCCCAGGCTGAATCTGAATGACATCCCCAGCATCATTAAATATTCATAGAACATAATACAATCACCCCACACAAGTCATTTTGTAATTCGGCGTGATTAAAAAAAAAAATTACCTTTCCTTTTTAACCTGCGGCCGCCTCCGATTTTCTAAAACTGTCCAAAATTCCACTTTCCTCTGCCTAGCAACCAGGGCAACAGTATTCAGAAAAACAGATCGGGATTCCCAAACTCTTGCTTTGTTCTTTTAAAAAATGATAAAATCTGTGCAAGATGGATCCCTAACCTAGAGGGGTTCTTTTTTTATTTTTTTAAAACTGGAATTTACCTTTAAAAAATAAATAAATAAATAAAAACTGAATTCTTTCAAAGAATTATGATCACCGAATTGAACTATAGATGTGAATGTTTAACCACTTAACCCCCGGAGGATTTGGCTGCTCAGTGACCAGGCCCTATTTTGCCATTCGGCACTGCGTGAATTTAACTGACAATTGCGCGGTCGTGCGACGCTGTACCCAAATAAAATCGATGTCCTTTTTCTCCTACAAACAGAGCTTTCTTTTGGTGGTATTTGATCACCTGTGCGATTTTTACTTTTTGCGCTATAAATAAAAAAAGAGCGACAATTCTGAAAAAAAAAAAAAATGAATTTTTCACATTCTGCTATATGACAGTCTCAAAAAAAAAAAAAAAAAATGTAAAAATCAAAACTTAACATTTTAGGCCAATTTATTTTCTGCTACATATGTTTGGTAAAAAAAAAAAAAAAAAAAAAAAAAAAAAAAAAAAAATCGCAATAAGCGTATTTTGATTGGCTTGCGCAAAAGTTTTCGCATCTACTAACTAGGGGAAAGATTTATGTCCTTTTTATTTTTTAATTTTTTTACTAGTAATGGGGGCAATCTGCAATTTTTAGCGGGACTGCGACATTGTGGCGGACAAATCGGACCCCTAACTGACATTTTTGTCACTTTTGGGGGGGACCAGTGACATTACTAGAGTAATCAGTGCTAAAAATATGCACTGTTACTGTAATAATGACAATGGCAGGAAAGGGGTTAACCCTGGCTGTGGGTGATCAAGGCGTTAAATGTAAGCCTACGGGAGTGATTCTAACTGGGGGGGGGGGGCGTGGCTTCTGAAATGACCATAGAGACCTGTGATCCTATATAGAAGGATCACACAGGCTCTATGATGCCTGCACGCGACCGACATAGGTCTACGTCGGTTTGCGAAGGAGGGCCGCCCTGCCGCAGTAAAAAGGCGGCGGGTAGTCGGGAAGTGCTTAAAAAAAATATAGATTTAAAAGTTTGTAATAAGAGTTAAAAAAAATATATATATATATTAAAAAAAAAGAAAAATATATTATATATATATTTTTTTTTTTTTTTTAATATATATTATATATATTTTTTTTTTTTTAACTCTTATTACAAACTTTTAAATCTATATTTTTATACACACACACACACACATATATATTTAAAATAATAGCATTATATTCGACTTTTTATTTATCATGAATTAAAATGAATTTGACGGCCATTAGCGGCCTCTTTTGAAGCGATAATAAAATTTCTGCTTGCTACATTTTTCGTGCATATTTGGTCAAAAAAAAAAAACGCACCTTCCCATTGAATTGCATTGAAAACGAACGCATCAAAAATGCACTTGTGTTATGTTTTTCATGCATTTTTTGAGTCACATGACCTTTGAAAAAACACCCCATAAGCAAGGTAAAATTGCACTAACTGTAAAATCAAAACAAAATTTTGGGCATTTTCAGTAGCCATTATCAGCATTTTTTTTTCTTTCGGCGGCCGAAATTTCAATGCATCGCTACATACAGAGAGAAGTCATTTTATTTTTTTATTTATTTATTTTTTTTTTTTCACATTTACATTTTTTTATTATTAATTTCATCATATAATACAAGATTATATGAAGTGAATTCATTTTGACTTTGCCTGTCAAACACTTCTGAAAAGAAATTCACTGTGAATTGCTTTTTCGCAGGCGCTGTCATTTTAGCCACATGTCCGAATCTAGCCTTATTGAATGATGTTTCATTTTTCAAAGCACTGGGTTTCATTCACCTCCCCCCCCCCCCCATCTTTCAATGCATCTCAGTGCTGCTGATCTCTTGCAGCGTCTTTACAGCCACTTCTTGTCTACTTGCTAGCCAATGATGGCTGCATGGCTTTGTCAGAGTAAATTTTCGGACATTTTTAAAATTTGCGCTACCTCTGGATATGATGGGTCCCCTGCTTTGTGATATGGGGGGGGGGGGGGTGCTGCGCTGCGCTGCGCCCCCGGATGTCCTCACTCCCAGTCTCAAATCTCTGCTGGCAGCTGAATATCCAGACAACAGAGGTGCTCTCTCTCACTCCCTCGAGGGCCAAGTGGAAGAACTTTCCCGGGCAGGTTAATAAACAGCCTCAAGCTCTGATGAAGGGAGCTTGACTCCCGAAACACGTTAGCGGTCCTTTCTACAAGGACATGTTCGATTCCATGTGTGGTGGATTCTTGTAATGCGATTTTATCATTTTCTTGTCTGTGGGTATGCATTTGGCATTTTATTAAAATATTTTTTATGGTGACCACGGGTAATGCACTAGGTGTTTGCACCTCCTTTTTCTTTTATGTACCCATGTTGGAGTTCCCTGCCTGAGGAGATCAGAACGCCGGTCTTCCCCTTCGGAGTGAGCGCTTGGCTGAATTGTTTGTTAATAAAATCCTCTCTTCACTGTTATCTGTAGTGTAAGGAGTCTTTTTGACCCATTATATGGCTGCCGTATCAAACTACAACTCCCAGGATTCTCAGCAATCTGCACAGAAGTCTTTGGGCTTGCTTGGCTTTAGCTCTGCCCCCTGCTGGCTGGAGGAGAACGGTGCAGCATAACATCAGTATGTCAGTAGAGGGGGGAGAAGACGAAAAGGCATTGCCCCTTTCTCCATATTGCTGTAGCCCAGCACCTGGCTACACATAATTTGTAAAACAAGCATGTGTGGTCTTCATGAGAAGTTCAGGTGAAAGGGTGACAACCCAGGAAAAAAACTGGGAGACAGGGACAGAGCGTTTGAACAAGAACCTTCACGGTAGGATCATCAGGGATTATTATACCCCCCCCCCCCGACCTCCAGAAGATTTACCCCTTTTCATTACCATTTTGTGCGATACTGCACTTATTGCCGGTACTTTAACTGACAATTGCGTGGTCTGAGCATTTGCACAAGTACTTCTATTCATGCAAATTCTTCAATACTAAAACTGATACTCTTTTGCAATTTCATTGCGACTTGCATTAAACACTTCTGTTAAATGAAAATCGGTGCCCCAAATCACACTGACCTGCGGCTTTGAAATAGCGCAAATTAATGTGATTTGGACCTCCAATTTTATTGCGGCTTGTGACTTCAATCAATGCAAGTTGCAATTACTGTATTTATCAGCGTAGAACACGCACTTTTTCCTCCTATAAATGGAGGGCAAAACACCAGTGCATGTTATACTCCGATCTATTAAAAAAAAAAAAAAAACAGTCCAGGCAGCGCTGAGAGGCAGAGGAGGGGGGCAGGCCGGGCGGAGCAGAAGCAAGGACGAGCGGTTGCTGTCATAGGAAGTCCCCCCTCCTATGATAGACAGCACAGTGGTCCAATGCCAGGACGCGGGATGTGTGACGTCTATCATAGGCGCCGGGACTTTGGATGACAACGGCCACTCGTCCTCGCTTCTCTTCGGTCCGGCCCGCCCCCCTCTGCCTCTTAGCGTGGCCTTTTTCTTTTTAAAACACTGGTATATCACCGCTGTTGTTGCTTTGCCCTGCATTGATCATTGGGGGACACTGCGCTGGCGAGGCTGCCTTGGGGGACACTGCGCTGGCGAGGCTGCCTTGGGGGACACTGCGCTGGCGAGGCTGTCTTGGGGGACACTGCGCTGGCGAGGCTGCCTTGGGGGACACTGCGCTGGCGAGGCTGCCTTGGGGGACACTGCGCTGGCGAGGCTGCCTTGGGGGACACTGCGCTGGCGAGGCTGCCTTGGGGGACACTGCGCTGGCGAGGCTGCCTTGGGGGACACTGCGCTGGCGAGGCTGCCTTGGGGGACACTGCGCTGGCGAGGCTGCCTTGGGGGACACTGCGCTGGCGAGGCTGCCTTGGGGGACACTGCGCTGGCGAGGCTGCCTTGGGGGACACTGCGCTGGCGAGGCTGCCTTGGGGGACACTGCGCTGGCGAGGCTGCCTTGGGGGACACTGCGCTGGCGAGGCTGCCTTAAGGGACACTGCGCTGGCGAGGCTGCCTTAAGGGACACTGCGCTGGCGAGGCTGCCTTAAGGGACACTGCGCTGGCGAGGCTGCCTTAAGGGACACTGCGCTGGCGAGGCTGCCTTGGGGGGACACTGCGCTGGCGAGGCTGCATTGGGGGGGGACACTGCGCCGGCGAGGCTGCATTGGGGGGGACACTGCGCCGGCGAGGCTGCATTGGGGGACACTGTGCTGGTTCAATGCTGTTTATTTCAAATTTAAGCTTTTTTCCTAAAATTTTCCTCCTAAATTTGAGGTGCGTGTTATACGCCAATAAATACAGTAAATAACATATGAGGTGCACATGTCATGGGATTTCAAACTGTCAAATCGCATGACATCGCACTGTTGTGAAACGTAAAAAATAATGCATCCAAGGGCAAAACAGTTATCGGTAAATGGTATCGGCGAGTACATGAGAAAACCTATCGTTACTCGTACTTTGTCCTAAAAAAACTGGTATCGGTGCATCCCTATCTTTCAATGATTGGGTTTATATAAACTTCGAGAACAACAGAATATTACCGAAAAATTCTGAAATTCTGAGCCCAAAAAAAAGAAAGCCTCCAGCTTCTTCTTCTGGCGGCTATCTCGGAGCTAAGAATAAAATATCTATTGAGAGAAAAACGCAAGAGCAGCAAAGAAGTCAATAGATCTTTGTGCAGTGCTGACTGCTGGAATTTCTGTCCCGGCTCCCGTGACAAATGACCGAAAACTGCGTATTTACTTAGAAAAAAAAAAGAAAAGATACAACCGCCTAAATCTTCTCCAGACAGATCCACGCAATTCAATAACACAGTGTATAGAGAAGAGGCGTGCGGTAACCAATCATAAATCCACACAGCCAGAGACCTTGGGGGCAAACCGCTTGATGACATTTTAAAAAGACCCCCTCCCCCCCCCCCCACCCACTCACCTTGGTCCATGCAGATCAAACTGGCACGGTGGATTTAACCACTTGCTTACCGGGCACTTTCACCCCCTTCCTGCCAAGGCAAAGTTTCAGCTTTCAGCGATTGAGCGGTCATGCTACACTGTACCCATATTAAATTTTTATCAGTTTTTTCACACAAATAGAGCTTTCTTTTGCTGGTATTTAGTCACCATTGGGTTTTTTTTTTTAATTTTTTGCTAAACAAACAAAAATTAAAAAAAATAAAAAAAAAAAACACAAATTCTCCATATTTTGTTATAAAATGTTGGTGATTTTTCTCCCCCACTGATGGGCGCTGATGAGATGGCACTAATGGACACCGATAGGCACTGATTAAGAGGCAGCAATGGGCACTGATTAAAAGGCGGCGATGGGCACTGATTAAGAGGCAGTGATGGGCACTGATTAAGAGGCAGTGATGGGCACTGATTAAGAGGCAGTGATGGGCACTGATTAAGAGGCACTGATTAGGAAGCAGTGATGGGCACTGATTAAGAGGCAGTGATGTGCACTGATTAAGAGGCAGTGATGGGCACTGATTAAGAGGCAGCGATGGGCACTGATTAAGAGGCAGCGATGGGCACTGATTAAGAGGCACTGATTAGGAAGCAGTGGTGGGCACTGATTAAGAGGCACTGATTAGGAGGCAGTGGTGGGCACTGATTAAGAGGCACTGATTAGGAGGCAGTGATGTGCACTGATTAAGAGGCAGTGGTGGGCACTGATTAAGAGGCACTGATTAGGAGGCAGTGGTGGGCACTGATTAAGAGGCAGTGATGTGCACTGATTAAGAGGCAGTGATGGGCACTGATTAAGAGGCAGTGATGGGCACTGATTAAGAGGCAGTGATGGGCACTGATTAAGAGGCAGTGATGAGCACTAATTAGCAGCACTGGTGGGCACTAAAGGGACTGATGACATATTTATCATTTTTTTTCACACAAATAGAGCTTTCTTTAGGTAGTATTTAATCACTGCTGGATTTTTTTTTTTTTGCTAAACAAACAAGAAAAAAAAACACAAAACATTCTCCATATTTTGTTATAAAATTTAGTGAACAGGTAATTTTTCTCCTTCACTAATGTGCGTTGATGAGATAGCACTAATGGACACTGATAGGCTGCACTGATGGGCACTGATGAGGCAGCAACGATCAGGAGGCACTGAAGAGGCTGATGGGTGGCACTGGTAGGCGACACTGATAAGTGACACTGATTAAGAGGCAGTGATGGGCACTGATTAGCAGCACTAAGGAGACTGATGAAATTTTTATCATTTTTTCATACAAATAGAGCTTTCCTTTGGTGGTATTTAATCATCACTGGGTTTTTTTTTATTTTTTTGCTAAACAAAAAGATGGCCAGAAAAAAAATAAATAAAATAAAAAGTTTTTCACATCTCGTGAAAAATTTTGCAATGAGATTATTTTTCTCCTTCACTGATAGGTGGCATGGAGAGGTGGCACTGATGGACACTGATAGGCAGCACTGATAAGTGACACTGATTGGCACTGATTAGCAGTACTGAAGGGCACTGATAGATGGCGCTGGTGGGCACTAAGGGAACCGATATCCCTCTAACAGAAGCCGGTTAACGGCTTCCTTCTTTTCTTAACGCTGACAGCGTGAGGGGGAAAAAAAAGCCGATTACCGGCTTCCGTGTACATCCTCGATTAGCAGTCATTGGCTGAAAGCTGATCACGTGGTAAAGGGCCCACTGTGATTGACCCTTTATCTTGATCAGTGATCAGCCGAGTCCCAAGGACTCGGGGCGCGCGGGCAGCGTGAGAACAGGAAGACGTCAATGTACGCCCTCCCAGCATTTTAAGCCTGCGCTGTAGCTGGTGGTTAAAGGCCAAGTATGGGCTAAATGTAAAAAAAAAAAAATAAAGTCCCCCTGGTGGTGTAAAAAGGAAAGCTGCAATACTTACCTCCTCTTTGGCTTTATCCTCTGCAGTAATAGCTTTCCGCCTCTAGATGTCCTCAGTCTTCTGGGCTGAATGATACCCAGTGTTATTAGACCTGGAAGACTAAGGATATGTGGGTGCGGGGTGTCTTGGACCCTCTTAGAGGTGTGACCACCCCACACCCCACCCACAGTTATATTCAATGAGGCTGAGAGGGGCAATGACCTCATCATACCAACACTGCTTTCTGGATCAATTATTGCCCACTAATAGGAGAAGACCTGAAGAGGAAGAGAACCCTGCGAGTCACGTGATTGGTCTGAAGATATTTTTAAAAAGAAAAGTTAAGTGGAATATATTCAATGTGGCCGCTCTGCAACTGTGTGTGATGCATGTGGCTGGGGCATGCTAGTGTGCAGTTCAAGGGTTTAACCTCTTTATGCCAGACACAAATACACTATATTGTCAAAAGTATTGGGACGCCTGCCTTTACACACACATGAACTTTAATGGCATCCCAGTCTTAGTCCGTAGGGTTCAATATTGAGTTGGCCCTCCCTTTGCAGCTATAACAGCTTCAACTCTTCTGAAAAGGCTGTCCACAAGGTTTAGGAGTGTGTCTATGGGAATGTTTGACCATTCTTCCAGAAGCACATTTGTGAGGTCAGGTACTGATGTTGGACAAGAAGGCCTGGCTCACAGTCTTCGCTCTAATTTATCCCAAAGGTGTTCTATCGGGTTGAGGTGCAGGCCAGTCAAGTTCCTCCACCCTAAACTCACTCCTGTGTTCCTGCAAAGCAAAGACATGGATCTATGCCTTCCCCTAGTCAAAGCATCTCCCCCATAGTGAGAAAGCACAGGCTAGGCACACATTTACCCCTTTGATCGCCCCCCGATGTTAACCCCTTCCCAGCCAGTGTCTTTAGTACAGTGACAGTGCATATTATTAGCACTGATAACTTTATTAGTGTCACTCACTGGTCCCCAAAAAAAGTGTCAGTTAGTGCCTGACTTGTCTGCCGCAATATCGCAGTCACGCTATAGGTTGCTAATCACCGCCATTATTATTAAAAATTATTTAAAAAAAATAAATAAATATATCCAATAGTTTGTAGACACAATGATTTTTGTGAAAACGAATCAATATATACGTTTATTGGGATTTTTTTTTTTTTTTTTTTTACCAAAAACATGTAGCAGAAAACATATTGGCCTAAATTTATGAAAAAATTTAATTTTTTTATTGGATGTGTTTTATAGCAGAAAAGTAAAAAATGTTTTTTGTTTTGTTTTTTTTTTTTTTTAAATTGTCGCTATTTTTTTGTTTATAGCACAAAAAATAAAAACTGCACAGGTGATCAAATACCACCAAAAGAAAGCTCTATTTGTAGGGAAAAAAAGACATCCATTTTATTTGGGTACAGCGTCGCACGACCGCGCAAATGTCCATTAAAGGGTAACTCAACTTTTGTGGGGGAATAAAAAAAATAGCAAATAAAGAAAAAACAATATAGCGTATACAACTGCGACACAAATCATATTGTAATTGAATGTTAGTAAAAATGATCTTTCCTTTTCAATCTGCAGCTGTTGTAATTTTCTGAAAATGCAATACAATATGGCCGCCTGGAGCTGTTCTGTACACAGAATGTATACTGACCACACCCCCAGAAACATCATTTCCTGCTTGTGTGATTGGCTCACCAATTTTCCCAGAAGTCTGCACTAATGCTGGCCATACACTAGCCAAAAAATCGTTAGAAAATCTGTCATTTGTTCGTTTTTCGTACAGTTAATCGGTTGCCGACCGCTGCAAGTACATATACTGCGGCGGTCAGCCCCGGCCAGGCAAAGTGACGTATGGGTACGTCACTAGCTTGTGAGCCAATAGCGGCCGCGCGCCCGCCCCGGCTCGTTCCCTAACAAGTCAGTACGTGTGACCGGCGGACCCGATGTCCGCCGGTCACTCGGCGATCGTTCGCCGTGAAGGGAGAAAGGCAGGCAGCTAATGTAAACAAAGGCGCCTGTCATTCTCCCCTGTGTAAAAATGGAGATCACACGGTTCTGCTATGTAGGACCGTTGATCTCTGTTCTTACACCAGTAGCCACAGCCAATCACAGTTAGAAACACGCCCCTAGGACACACTTAACCCCTCCTTCCCCAATAAAGTTAACCCCTTCCCTGCCAGTGTCCTTTTTACAGTAACAGTGTATATTTATAGCACTGATTACTGTAGTAATGTCACTGGTAACCCCAAAAGTGTCAAAAATGTCAGTCAAGGGTCCGATCTGTCCGCCGCAATGTCGAAGTCCCGCAAAAAAAAAAAAAAAAAAAAAAAAAAAAAAAAAAAAAAAAAAAAAATCGCAGATCGCCGCCATTACTCGTTAAAAAAAAAAACAACAAAAATGACAAAAATCTTTCCCTTAGTTAGTAAACGCAATAACTTTTGCGCAAACCAATCAAAATACGCTTTTTGTGATTTTTTTTTACCAAACATATGTAGCATAAAACAAATTGGCCAAAAATGTTAAAAAATTTTGATTTTTACATTTTTTTTGGGGGGGAATTTCATATAAAAAAATGTGAAAAATATTGTTATTTTTGCAAAATTGTCGCTCTTTTTTTTTATTATAGCGCATGATCAAAAAAAAAATAAATAAAAAAATCACACAGGTGATTAAATACCACCAAAAGAAAGCTCTGTTTGTGGGAAAAAAAGGACGTCAAATTCGTTGAGGTACAGCGTCGCACGACCGCGCAATTGTCCGTTAAAGTCACGCAGTGCCGAATCTCAAAATAGGCCCTGGTCAGGAAGGGGGTAAAATCTTCTGGGGCTTAAGTGGTTAATGGGCACAAATAGAAAATTGTTTTTAACTTTCCAGACCCGAACAATCGAAGGAACAGTTTGGAAAAATTCTACCGAATGAACGATAATATGAAAGGTTAATGCGTTTCTCGGCCGAACTGTTTGCACTCGGCATATGTGACAAAATTAACGAAAAACGTCATTATTGAATGATTTATCGTTCGAAATTCGGTCATTACATGATGGCATGATCGTCTGCTCTCACGGCAGGTTTTTTTGAAAATGTGTTCTAACGATTTTTCGGCTAGGTTATGGCCAGCTTAAGGCTCGCCATACATGTTTAATTTTCTTGTACAATTTTCTGTTAGATTTACCAAAAAAAATATATAATATGAAGTCAAAACTAAACAACATTTTCAACTGTACCCAATTAGGCAGGCCTTTGTACTACATAGTTGAAGGTAAATCTAAAGAAAATTGTATAATGTATGGCCAGCCTAAGATACAAGACAGATTTCTGGCATCCCCTGCAACAAAAATGTCATTTTTGGTGAGATACTCCCAATAGGAACACGTCTAAAGGGATGCAGACCCAGCAGATTTCCTCATTAGAGCCCTGCAGCTGCCACAGCTGATAGATAATTATGAAACCACTCCCATTTGACCCACTCAGCACAGAGGAACAAACAATGATTTCTTCAAAATAACAAAAGTTAGGAATCTGCAACAAAGTTTGTTATAATCCCTGCAATGTACAGAGATCACCCAGAGGGGAATGTTTTTTTCTCAACAAAAGTGGAGTTACTCTTTAGGCCTCACACACACAATACTCCTGTTTGAGCCGTAAATTTCACAAGTAATTGTCTAATGCATGCATTTTCACACATATGCGTTCGCGCAAATTTGCGTCTTTTCGCACAGATTCGCATCTTTTTGCGCAAACTTATTCTTGCGCTTTTTTGTATAATATGCAAATTAGCAACGTTTTTCAGATCAACAGTGTGTTCGTGTGCGTTCATTTGTTCGCAATTGCGTGTGTTTGCGCGCATTAGGCGTAAATTACTGTCCAAAAATGCAGATTTTTCTATTTTGCTTTGACTGAAGAATGCACGGCGCTGATTTTACATGCCCAATTAATGGGCTGTATTTTAGCTGAGAAAAAAAAAAAAAACGGAGTTTTTTTTAAGCTGCAGTGTGCAAGAGCAGGGCCGCTGATAGGGGGGGACCAACAGCCCTCTTGTAGGGGGCCCAGAGCACACAGGGGGGCCCACACAGAGAGGGGGATTAGGGATGGACAACAATTACAGAAATCTTCCTCCAGCACCTGAATCTGATCTGTCCCTCTCCCTGCTATTAGATTTTATCTGTTGAGAAAGAGACAGTCGTCCCTCACTAATCCCCTCCCTTGTGTGCCCCCCCCCTCCCAGCACTGGCTCTAATGTTATCTCTACTCAGGAGTTTATTTGTAACTTTGTTTCTCTCTCTCTGACTCTCTGATCCCAGAGCTCCAACTGCCCAGCCTGTATATTTTTCTCATCTCATCTTCATTTTTATTTATTAACATTGGTTTTTTGTTTTAGATTTAGCAGGAAGTATGCGAGTTATGTTATATTTCTGTCTGCTAATAGTGATTTTGTTGTAATTTTAGCTAAATATATCTTTAATATTTTCCTGGGGGTGGGGGGCCCTGCCAGGTAGTCTGTATGGGGCCCCGTGATTTCTAACAGCAGCCCTGTGCAAGAGGCCTTAGTCCCGGTTCACACTTGTGCGATGCGGGAATGCTGCGAATATGCAGCGTGTTCCTGCATCGCATCCGCACCCCTGGCAGTTCACACTGCCATATGCGATTGGCTGGGGGCTGTCAATTAAAAGTTAACGACACCCCCAGTTGAGATCGCATATCGCAGTGCGATCTGCAAGTACGCACACAATCAAATCGCACAAGTGTGAACCACTGTGCGATCCGATTCTGCTGCGGATAAATAAAAGGCTCCTGTGCGTGTTTTAGTGCGATTCCAGTGCGAATTCAGCCATACAAACTGTATGCTGAAATTTGCACCGCGCAGAGATCGCATGTGATTTAGGAGCAGTGCGCTCCGAATTACATGCGATCGATGTGATCGAACTAATGTGAACCGGCACTTAAAGTATTGCAGTGCCGTATCGCAAAAAATGGCCTGATCAGGAAGGGGGGGGGGGGTAAATCTTCTGAAGGTCAAGTCCACTTTAACCCTTGCAGCACAGGGGCAGCAAGTGAGGATTTCACTTTTCCCCGGAGTTTCGCTTTCAATCACAGCTGCAGGCAAACCCTCTAAATCGGCAATCTATGTGGTTTCCGGTGGTAGAATACACGGTTATACCACAGGAAAACCACACTGCATTACGCAATTTAAGAAAAAGTAAATGTGCAAAAACGTGCCCCCCCCATATTCTGATTAGATATAAAGATGTTGTATTCCTCAGCCCCCCTGTAATCTGATTGGATACAAAGATGGTGTATCCCCCCCCCCGTTACATTAGTCATTGTGCGGGAATAATGAGACGATGGAAGGAACTTCCTATTTTCTGGGTTTATAAAAAGAAGCGTCCCGGTCACATGACTAGCGAGTCACCGAGGATGGGGAGATAATTACACTTCTCACATTGGAAATTATAGGAGATCAGACCAGGGACTGGTCCCAGTAATTATCTGCATCTCTCCCCAGCAAGAGAAGCTTTGGAAGTGAAATATTCCGTATTACACGGGAAGCTATAATAAAGGTCAAAGCTGAACTTTAATCTCCTTATATTTTATCTTTCCTAGTCCCCCCCCCCCCCTTACCCCCTAAAAGGATGACGATATAAATTGTAACCACTTGACCTCCGGAAGATTTTACCCCCTTCATGACCAGGGCCATTTTTTTTCTTGCTATTCAGCACTGCACTACTTTAAGACCGCAATCACACTGAAGCGGCACGACTTCGGGGGCGACCTGTGAAGTCCCGTGCACCGCGACTTCGGCGCGACTTGCAGGGACTTCACATAACGGAAGTCTATGCAAGTCGCCTCCAGGTCGCCCCAAAGTAGTACAGGACCCTTTTTCTAAGTCGGAGCGACTTGTGTCGCGCCTATTAGAACGGATCCTGTACCAGTCAATGGACCGCGACTTGTCAGGCTGACAAGTCGCGGCAGTGTGAATGGAGCCTAACCGGTAATTGCGAAGTCTTGTAACGCTGTATCCAAATGAAAATTGATATCTTTTTTTTTTTTTCACACAAATAGAGCTTTCTTTTGACAGTATTTTGGGTTTTTAGGGGTATAAACGAGGGTTTCCCCAATGCCGGTGTTGGTGCCATACTCATGCAAATGCCCCGATATCTGAAACCATTACTTTCAGCTGACACTGGGATTCCCCCCACTAACTGCTTAACCGCTTACTGCCCGCCCACCGCCAAAATACAAATACTGTGGCTGCTGACTTTTAATATCAGGAAATGTATCTGTCCAGGGGTCCCGCAAGGTCTGCACCCCATCCCATTTTTCAGACAGTTCCTGGGTACTGCCGCCGCCATTCCTTGTAAGGGAAACCGGCAGTGAAGCCTCGCAGCTTCACAGCCGGTTCCCTGTTGCGCTTTCTGAATGGCCCGGTGGCGGTGGAAGGAGGAGGGGGTGGGGTCAAACATCCGTGGCGAGGTCTCCTGAAAGTGGGGACGGGGACCTGTCAGAAGCTGGCACCCCCTCCCCCCGAAAGGTGCGGAGTTCCGCTTTAACTATTAATAATTTACAATTTTTTTACTTTTTTGTTTGCTTTGTTCATTAATATTTTAACATATAGTACATTTTTTTTTTTATGTAAAAAGTACAAAAAAAAAATAAATATATATATATATATATATATATATATATATATATATTTATATTTTCATTTGTATATAACTTTTCAATGATTTGTACCAATGCTGACAGCTGAAGTATAAACATAGGAGTTGCGGTAGATATCAGTAATTGGTATCTTAAAAAAAAATATATATATATATATATATATATATCTCTCGGTACTTGTATAAAAAAAAAAAAAGTATAAGTAATAACAAAATTAATAAGGTAAAAGTGTAAACAAAAAATACCAAAAAATTTGAAAAAAAAAAAAAAAAGAAAAAGAAAATAACATTTTCTATTTTCTGTTATAAAACATATACAATAAAATCAAATTTCTTCTTAAATTTAGACCAAAATGTATCCTGCTACATGTCTTTGGTAAAAAGAAAATCCAAATAATTGTATATTATACAATAGTTATAGCGCCTACAAACTATGGTATATATTGGAATTTACGCAGCTATTGGCGCTATACTGGTAATGGTGGTGATCAGCGACTGAGTGGCGGGATATATGACATTAACTGACATTGGCTGGAAAGGACACTGACACCGATGTCACTAGCGACATTAATAGTAATCAGTGATAATACTGTACAAATAACAATTTTAAACCCACCAATAGTTTTAGTGATGTTTGCCTGGGCTTGGTCCTTTTCTTATGTTCTTTAACCACTTCTGGACCGGAAGATTTTACCCCCTTAATGACCACGCCCAGTTTTGCGATTCGGCACTGCGTTACTTTAACTGACAATTGCGCGGCCGTGCGTCGTTGTACCCAAATAAATTTGACGTTCTTTTTTGTCCCACAAATAGAGCTTTCTTTTGGTGGTATTTAAACACCTGTGCAATTTTTTTTTTTAGTTTTTGCGCTATAAACAAAAGAAGAGCGACAATTCTGCAGAAAAAAAATATTTTTCATATTCTGCTATAGGACATTTCCCCCCCCCCCCCTCCAAAAAAAATAAAAAAAATAAAAAATTTTTAACATTTTAGGCCAATTTGTTTTCTGCTACATATTTTTGGTAAAAAAAAAAAAAAAAAAAAAAAAAATCGCAATAAGCGTATTTTGATTGGTTTGCACAAAAAGTTATTGCGTCTACCAACTACGGGAAAGATTTATATCATTTTTATTGTGTTTTTTTTTTTCTTTTAGCGGGACTGCGACATTGCAGCGGACAGATCAGACCTCTGACATTTTTGACACTTTTGGGGGAGCCAGTGACATGACTACAGTAATCAGTGCTAAAAATATGCATTGTTGCTGTAATAATGACACTGGCAGGGAAGGGGTTAACACCAGGGTTGATCAAGGGGTTAAATGTGACCCTAGGGGAGTGATTCTAACTGTGGGGGGGCATGGCTTCTGAAATGACCATAGAGACCTGTGATCCTATATAGCAGGATCATATGATCTCTATGATCCTCCCAGGGAGAAGGACGGTTGGATGTGTTTACAACAGCTGCCCGTCCTTCTCTATCAGCAGGGAGTGATCGCGGGTGTCAGGCGGCAATCAGAGCCGCCTGACACACGCATCGGCTTCCCCGCTGATGAACGGGGGCGGAGGTGCGCGCTCGCCCCCAAGACTCCCAAGAGCGAGCGCCGTACATCTAGTTCCTCCTGTTTTGAACTGTAATGTAACTGTAATGTCTTCCCTCACATTGTAAAGCGCTGCGCAAACTGTTGGCGCTATATAAATGCTGTAATGTAATAATAATAATAATAATGTAGAAGCGGCTGCCTGCCACAGTAAATGTGCGGCGGGCGGTCATAAAGGTTCTAAAGGTGGTAATAGGTGTAAGATTGGTTTCGTTCAGGATAAATAGTTGCGAGAGTTTATGGGAAGCCGACACAACTGGGAGAGACTCCAGCGCCATATCCCATTGATCCCCAACTATATCTCCAATATCAGCAGTCCAATGGGTTCTACATTTAAAGTGGAGTTCCACCCATTTTTAATAAATTGGATTACATAGATGTATGTAATCCCCTTTAAAACAACTTTTACCAATGGAAAGTTTTTTTTTTTTGCTAGTAAATACCTTATTTTCTGCTTTATTTATCCTCTTCTCACTTCCAGGTCCGATCGGCGATGACGTCATTCAGCGATTCGCAGTGTGTGCTGGGATGTATCTCAGGCCATGAAATCTCGCATTATTACACAGGAGATGAGCTGCACTGCGTGCTCTGCCCCGCCTCCGACCCGCCTCCTCTCAGTGAGCTCAGTGAGGATATAATGCTTTCAGTCCTCGTTTACTGAGAGGAGGCGGGGCGGAAGGCGGGGCGGAGCACGGCCTCAATAAAATACATTCAGTACAGCTCACTGAGAGGCGGCTGGGAGGAGGCGGGGCGGAGCACGGGCTCAATACAATACATTCAGTACAGCTCACTGAGAGGAGGCGGGGCGGAAGGCGGAGCGGAGCACGGCCTCAATAAAATACATTCAGTACAGCTCACTGAGAGGCGGCGGGGAGGAGGCGGGGCGGAGCACGGGCTCAATACAATACATTCAGTACAGCTCACTGAGAGGAGGCGGGGCGGAGCCCGGCCTCAATAAAATACATTCAGTACAGCTCACTGAGAGGCGGCGGGGAGGAGGCGGGGCGGAGCACGGGCTCAATACAATACATTCAGTACAGCTCACTGAGAGGAGGCGGGGCGGAGGCTGGGCAGAGCACACAGTACAGCTCATATCCTGTGTGATAATGCGAGATTTCATGGTCTGAGATACATCCCAGCACACACTGCAAATCGCCGAATGACGTAATCGCCGACCGGACCCGGAAGTGAGAAGAGGATAAATAAAGCAGAAATTAAGGTATTTACTAGCAAAAAAAAAACTTTTCATTGGTAAAAGTCGTTTTAAAGGGGATTACATACATCTAAAGTCACTAAAATGGGTGGAACTCCACTTTAAGTAAGGCTGTGTGATAACAAGACTGAGTATGTTCACAATATCAACCCCTTGCGATCAGACGCCTACATAAGCGATCGGACGCCTGCATAACCTCCTGCAGCAGTGGGGAGCTAGAGAGAGTCAAATATAGCGTTTGTTTTTGGGTCTGTATCGCATGGGCTCCTGTCTAAATTGGCCCATAGTAGGTGTATGTATGAATGTGAATAGGGGATTGCAATCTCCTTGAGGGCAGGGACAGGTGTGAATGAACAATATATATGTAAAAATAGATGGTGCTATATAAGTACCTGTAATAAATAAATAACCAAGCTGCCTTTCTTATTCAATAATATGTGTTAAAAAAAAAAAAAAACAACAAGGAAATGTATCCATCGGCACGCTTATATGTCAAATCCAACGTGGTGATTCACATCCCAACAATGCGAAACATTCCTAGAATTCATAACAGATAAGCGTGCCACAAAATGAGGTACCGAGAGCGACGCAGGTAGAGGAAGCGGGAAGTACCGTTACACAGAGAATCCTGCTGAATACTTTTTGCAACAAATTGTTCTCAGGAACGTGATTTTAGATAAGTAAAGTGGCAGTAAAGACTGTTTTTCTTTTTTAGAATATAAAAAAGATGTTATATTTACCTGCTCAGTTTTGCCCAGAGCGGATCCCTTACCTCCTGTTTGGTGGTTCCCTGCTGGTGCCATCTGCGCCTTCTTCTGCCAGGTGCACCCTTAGCAAGCTGTGGGCTGGGCTTTGTGCATCCATTGACACACACAGCAGCAGAAACCACTCCCCCCGCCTCCCTGCTCACAGTAGTTTGACTGACAGCAGCAGAAGCCACTCCCCCCGCCTCCCTGCTCACAGTAGTTTGACTGACAGCAGCAGAAGCCACTCCCCCCGCCTCCCTGCTCACAGTAGTTTGACTGACAGCAGCAGAAGCCACTCCCCCCGCCTCCCTGCTCACAGTAGTTTGACTGACAGCAGCAGAAGCCACTCCCCCCGCCTCCCTGCTCACAGTAGTTTGACTGACAGCAGCAGAAGCCACTCCCCCCGCCTCCCTGCTCACAGTAGTTTGACTGACAGCAGCAGAAGCCACTCCCCCTGCCTCCCTGCTCACAGTAGTTTGACTGACAGCAGCAGAAGCCACTCCCCCCGCCTCCCTGCTCACAGTAGTTTGACTGACAGCAGCAGAAGCCACTCCCCCCGCCTCCCTGCTCACAGTAGTTTGACTGACAGCAGCAGATGCCACTCCCCCCGCCTCCCTGCTCACAGTAGTTTGACTGACAGCAGCAGGAGCCTATGTCTTCCACTGCTCTCAGTGTCTCTTGTGATACCAGAAAGTGAGAGGAGCAGTGCTGCAGCCAAGACAGCCCTGGAATGGTGACAGGAGACAGGGAAGTGTGTAGGAGGTGGGAATGGGTAGGACGGGTTTAAGAGCTTTTTATTTTACCCTAATGCCCCATACACACGTGCAGATTATCTGCAGACTTTTGTCTGCAGACTTACCAAAACCATACATAGGCGTGCGCACAGGGTGTGCCGGGTGTGCCTGGGCACACCCTAATCACCTAGGGCACATAGCATTATCACTCTGTTTGCCAGTGAGGAGATGGGAAAGATCTCCCTCGGACCTGCTCTGCTCTATTTCTCTTTGCCAGCAGGGAGAGTAATGTATCGGGGCCATGTACATGTAGGCAAACACATGCATGTGTATTTAAACTTTGGGGTGCACACCCTAATGCAATAGGCTGCGCACACCTATGAAACCATATAATATGAGGTCAAACCTAAACACTTTCAATTTGTATGCAATCAGGCAGGCCCTTGCACTACATAGAAAAGGTAAGTCTGCAGACAATCTGCACGTGTGTATGGGGCAAAAGAGCCCATTCACATTGAGGCGACACGACCAGCTAAGTAGCATGCACCGCGACTTCGGCGCGACTTGAAGGGACTTCACATAATGGAAGTCTATGCAAGTCGCTCTGAGGTCGCCCCAAAGTAGTACAGGACCCTTTTTCTAAGTTGGAGCGACTTGTGTCGCTCCTATTAGAACGGGTCCTGTACTACTCAATGGACCGCAACATACCGCGACTTGTCAGGCTGACAAGTCGCGCTAATGTGAATGAGCTTTTATGCAGAGAATAAAAAAAAACAAAACACAAAATTAGATTTTTAGAACACTTCAAAGTGGAACTTCACTCTCTCAAATCAACATTGACTATTTTTAATCCTTATGCTGCTAGCATTAGTAAATAGATAGAAAAATATATCAGATTTTCTTCTTTTAAACATTTTTTTCACATTTCTTCAGCTACTTCCTGGTTTCTTGCCTAAGCAAATGATGTCATACATCCCAAGCAGTGCGGATCGGAGGGGGGGGGGGGGCACGGGGCAATTGCTCCCCCCAAGAAAATATTACTGACTCCAAGGATCGCTGCGCCACCTCCTGTTCTAGGATGGCGGGTCAGTAAGCCCAGATTGCGGGTTCCCGACCCGCCATCCCCAAGCACAGTGTGAAGAATGGAGCCGGCACTAGAGGAAGCAGAGCCAATGATTCCTGTATAAAGCCGGCTTCTGTCACAGGCGGAGTGATACTAAATGTACTTCACCTGTAACAGGAGACATACAGGAAGCATCTGCTCTTCTCTCTACTTCAGCCGCTTCTTCCTCTAGTGCCGTCTCCTGTCACACTGATGCTTGGAATGGTTTAGTCGGGAACTACAAAACACAACTGCTGATAAGATCAGTTTTGACGCGTTTCAGCCTATAAGGCCTTAGTCATAAATCTTCATCTTTATTCAGGAACCACAGAACACAACTGCTGATAAGATCAGTTGACGCGTTTCAGCCTATAAGGCCTTAGTCATAAATCTTCATCTTTATTCAGGAACCACAGAACACAACTGCTGATAAGATCAGTTGACGCGTTTCAGCCTATAAGGCCTTAGTCATAACATCATCATCCTCACTAGTCTTCCCTACCTCCTCCTTGCAGAGAGGAAGTGCCATCATTTTGCTTTAAACAATGTTCGGATTGTATAAGTTAAAAACAGTTCTGTAAGCAATACCCTATTTTCTGGCAGTGCCCCTGTCAAAACTAGACTCTGGCTCCGCCCCTTATCCCAGGAGTCGAGGAGAGGTAAGCACACTCTCCTGCCTGCATACCTGAGCTAAGGGCAGATGGATTCCAGGAAGTAAATGCAACATGAATCATCTGCCTTTACTCAAGATAGCCGTCGCCAGAAAAGCGAAGGGGTGTTTTTCAAAATGACTTCCCAACAAAATAAAGCAAAGAGACATGGATGGGGGAGTTTGATTTGAATAATAAAAGTGTTTGTGGTGCTCACATGCAGTGAATATCCACTGTAAGAGGCCCATTCACATCTTTGCACTACGGGCCGCCTTAACCCGTTCGCTGCCAGAGACGTTTTTGCATATTTTTGCACAGTTTAAAAAAATCATTTTAGCCCTGAAGATTGAATAAAACCCCCAAAATATCCAATATTTTCTGAAAGCAAACACCCTAGAGAAAAAAAAATAGTGGCAGTTCCAAAATTTTAGGTTACATGCTATTAGTGCAAAGGTCTAGGAAAAGCAAAATTTCACTAAAGTTGATTTTTGGGTACACAAACACAATAAATTACCCAATATTTTGGTAAAAATATAAAAGAGGAGGTTGAGCCAAGTAAATAAATACCAAAACCGTTGTACCATGCTGGGGTCTGGTGGTGATGAGTTGTATAATGTTGGGCATAGGGGTGATGGGTTGTACTATGTTGGGGTGATGGGTTGTACTTTGTTGGAGATGGGGGGTAATGGGTTGTACTATGTTGGGGATGGGGGGTAATGGGTTGTACTATGTTGGGGATGGTGGGTGATGGGTTGTACTATGTTGGGGGTGAAGGTGATGGGTTGTACTATGATGGGGGTGGGGGTGACAGGTTGTAGCATGTTGAGGGGGGGCTGACGGGTTTTACCATGTTGAGGGTGGGGCTGAAGGGTTGTACCATGTTTGGGGTGACGGGTTGTACCATGTGGGGGTGAGGGAGTAATGGATTGTACCATGTTGGGGTCTGGATGTGATGGGTTGTACTATTTTGGGGTCTGGGGGCGTTGAGGGTTGTACTTTGTTGGGGGCGGGGCTGATGGGTTGCACTATGTTGGGGTAAGGCGTTGATAAGTTCTACAATATTGGGGTCTGGTTGTGATAAGTTGTACTATGTTGGGGATCTGGGGGAGACGGGTTGGACTAATTTGAGGTCTGGGAGTGATGGGTTGTACTATGTTGGGGATGGGGGGTGATGGATTGTACTATGTTGGGGATGGAGGGTGATGGATTGTTCTTTGTTGGGGTCCGGGGGTGATGGGTTGTACTATGTTGGGGTCTGGGGGTGATGGGTTGTACTATGTTGGGGTCTGGGGGGTGACAGGTTGTATTATGTTGGGGTCTCGGGGTGATGGGTTTTACTATGTTGGGTCTGGGGGAGACAGGCTGAACTATTTTGGGGTCTGGGGGAGACTGGCTGGACTATGTTGCGGTAATGAGATGTAATATGTTGGGGTCTGGGGGTGATGGGTTGTACTATGTTGGGGTTTGGGGGTGATGGGTTGCACTATGTTGGGGTTTGGGGTTGACGGGTTGTACTATGTTGGGGTCTGAGGGGAGATTAGTTGCACTATGTGGGGATCTGGGGGTGATGGGTTGTACTATGTGGGGGTCTCGGGGGTGATGGGCTGTACTATGTTGGGGTGTGGGAGTGATGGGTTGTACTATGTTGTGGTGTGGGGGTGATGGCTTGTACTATGTTTGGGTGTGGGGGGTGATGGCTTCTACTATGTGGGGATGATGGCTTGTACTATGTTGGGGTCTGGGGGGTGATGGGTTGTACTATGTTGGGGTCAGGATGTGATGGGTTGTACTATGTTGGGGTCTGGGGGTGATGGGTTGTACTATGTGGGGGTGATGGGTTGTACTATGTTGGGGTCTGGGGGTGATGGCTTGTACTATGTTTGGGTGTGGGGGGTGATGGCTTGTACTATGTGGGGGTGGTGGCTTGTACTATGTTGGGGTGTGGGGGTGGTGGCTTGTACTATGTTGGGGTGATGGGTTGTACTATGTTGGGGTCTGGGGGTGATGGGTTGCACTATGTGGGGATCTGGGGGTGATGGGTTGTACTATGTTGGGGTGTGGGGGTGATGGGTTGTACTATGTGGGGGTGATGGGTTGTACTATGTTGGGGTTTGGGGGTGATGGGTTGCACTATGTTGGGGGGTGATGGGTTGTACTATGTTGGGGTCTGGGGGTGATGGCTTGTACTATGTTGGGGTGATGGCTTGTACTATGTTGGGGTTTGGGGGTGATGGGTTACACT
>NC_138775.1:280059136-280086636 GCF_965119305.1 Pelophylax lessonae | reverse complement strand
CAATGGCAGATTTTCCCCTCTATTCCTGTTCTGGTGACAACCCAAAATTTGGGATTTTCTTTTACTTTCATTTTTGGTGATAACAAAAGAAATAGAGATGGTAAATCTCCCTAACGGGGACACAGACAGCCATAAAAAGGAGTTCTAATTAATCTTTACTATCCGAAACTAAAAAAAAAAAAAAAAAAAAAAAAAGTTTTGCCTTTATTTAGAATTTAAAGTATATCTAAAGGCAAACTTTTTTTTTTCTTTTTACTTTTGGATAGTGGAGAGGGGTTAGAACCCCTGTCAGGATTTTCTTGCTGTCTGTGTCCCCATTAGGGAGATTTATCGTCTCTATTTCTCCTGTTATCACCAAAAATGAAAGTAAAAGGAAATCCCAAATTTTGAGTTGTCACCAGAACCGGAATAGAGAGGAAATCTTCCAATAGGGAAAACTAGGGATTTCCTCTCACTTCCTGTTTTAGATATGGGACAGGAAGTGAAGGGAAATCTCCCCAATGGGACACAAGAGTGCAAAAAAAAAAAAACTGACAGAGGATATAACCCTCTATTACTTTTTCAAAAATGAGAAAAATGTTTTCTTTTAGTAAGGATGTGTCCTATCGCTATTGTTATGAAGGATCTCCATATACTGGAACTGATGAGAGCACAAAGCCCAATCATTCCATGGAAAGTCCAACATGTTCAGGCAGCAATCCTCACATTCAATACTGAATTTGTTGTTATTATAAATAATAATAATTATGAAGGTTAATCCATGCAAAGTCATCCAATAACGAGTTCTCTTCTTACTGATAAGGATCATGTTGATATTAATAATAGAATTGCTCACAAAGCATAAGATGTAAACCCCGATTATAGGTGACACTGAGTTTACCAGAGCATTGTGTATGATAATAAACAACTGACGTTTTTTTTTTTTTTAATATACAATTGTCACATCTCAATGCTGCTGTTGATCTACTGCAGCCTCTTTACAGCCACTTCATATACTACAGTGACAGCCGCATGCCATTTCTCAAGGCGGGTTTCCTGATGGTGACAACAGTGGACCAGGCCTGTGTAATGTGCATTGGCCTGGCCATTTGGAGGCTCCATGGGAAGCCCCTGTTACAGGGTGACAGCACAGTAGCACAGATGGGTGACCAGATTGTTACTTTGTATCTCTCTCAATTGTGTCTGTACAATGTTTATAAACAATGTTACTTTGTATCTCTCTTTCTCCTGTCTGTACAATGTTTATAAACAATGTTACTTTGTTTCTCTTTATCTGGTGGCAAGTAACGTGACAAGTGACAAGCTGCATCTGGTGGCAGGCAACGTGGCAAGTGACTTGCTGCATCTGGTGGCAGGTGACATGGCAAGTGACAAGCTGTTTCTGGTGGCAGGTGACGTGGCAAGTGACAAGCTGCATCCGGTGGCAGGTGACGTGGCAAGTGACTTGCTGCATCTGGTGGCAGGTGACGTGGCAAGTGACTTGCTGCATCTGGTGGCAGGTGACGTGGCAAGTGACTTGCTGCATCTGGTGGCAGGCGATGTGGCAGGTGACAAGCTGCATCTGGTGGCAGGTGATGTGGCAAGTGACAAGCTGCATCTGGTGGCAGGTGACGTGCAAGTGACAAGCTGCATCTAGTGGCAGGTGACCTGGCAAGTGACTTGCTGCATCTGGTGGCAGGCGATGTGGCAAGTGACAAGATGCATCTGGTGGCAGGTGACGTGACAAGTTGCATCTGGTGGCAGGCGATGTGACAAGTGACAAGCTGCATCTGGTGGCAGGCAATGTGACAAGTGACAAGCTGCATCTGGTGGCAGGTGACGTGGCAAGTGACAAGCTGCCTCTGAAGGCAGGTGATGTGATAAGTGACAAGCTGCATCTGGTGGCAAGTAACAAGGCAAGTGACAAGCTGCATCTTTTGGCAGGGGACATGACAAGTGACAAGCTGCATCTGAAGGCAGGTGATGTGATAAGTGACAGGCTGCCTCTGGTGGCAGGCGACGTGACAAGTGACAAGCTGCATCTGGTGGCAGGCGACGTGACAAGTAACAGGCTGCATCTGGTGGCAGGCAACGTGACAAGTGACAAACTGCATCTGGTGGCAGGCGACGTGACATGTGACAAGCTGCATCTGGTGGCAGGCGACGTGACAAGTGACAGGATGCATCTGGTGGCAGGCAACATGACAAGTGACAGGCTGCATCTGGTGGCAGGCAACGTGCCAAGCTGCATCTGGTGGCAGGTGACGTGGCAAGTGACAAGCTGCCTCTAAAGGCAGGTGATGTGATAAGTGACAAGCTGCATCTGGTGGCAAGTAACAAGGCAAGTGACAAGCTGCATCTTTTGGCAGGGGACATGACAAGTGACAAGCTGCATCTGAAGGCAGGTGATGTGATAAGTGACAGGCTGCCTCTGGTGGCAGGCGACGTGACAAGTGACAAGCTGCATCTGGTGGCAGGCGACGTGACAAGTAACAGGCTGCATCTGGTGGCAGGCAACGTGACAAGTGACAAACTGCATCTGGTGGCAGGCGACGTGACATGTGACAAGCTGCATCTGGTGGCAGGCGACGTGACAAGTGACAGGATGCATCTGGTGGCAGGCAACATGACAAGTGACAGGCTGCATCTGGTGGCAGGCAACGTGACAAGCTGCATCTGGTGGCAGGTGACGATGGCATATGACACGCTCAGTGCTCCCACTGATTCTGCATTATGGGGAGTTGAACTATTTAATTTTATATTACAATGTAATAATAGGAATAATGCGCTTCAATCATTCTGACACCATATCAGCCATAGTGCCGTGATTATTGAAGCGCCAACACCTGCTATTGCCCCAAAAAAATTGCCCACGAAAAACTGCACCCCTCCACCCTCCCTCAGGCCTTGCAAAAATTTTCTTCCATGCAGCTGATTCCGGTGCCAAAAAGGTTGGGAACCGCTGCTGTAGCGCATCAGGAGACCCGCGGGGAAATCACAAAGATCTCCGGTGAAGTTGATAAAAGTGTAATGACCGCCACCCAGAGTTGTATAAAGTACTCGAAACCCATACTTGAGTAAAAGTACAAGTGCTCGATCAAAAAGTGACTTGAGTAGAAGTGGAAGTGCTCAATCAAAAAGTGACTTGAGTAGAAGTACTAAAGTATTCAACATTTTTTGTACTTAAGTATTGCAAGTAGTTTTTTTAAAAATTTTGCTACTCAAGTACTGAAAGTAAAAGTACAAGTACTGTGTTATGTAGTTATTAAAGAAAGAAGTCAAAAGTTTGAACATCATATTGTTTTTTATTATTTCAAATGCAGCTTTTATTTATACATACAGTAGCATTTATTTTCGTATGCGCTGATAATACACATGTTTTGAGCTTCATGAAACCTGCCATCTACTGTTCTGGCAGTGGTAATTTTTCTAATTGTAACGAGTAACTATGCAGCACAAAAAAAAAATATCGGAGTAGAAGTATTGAAATCATCGAAAAAAATGTAGTGAAGTAAAAGTGGAAGTAGGAGAAAAAATTCTTCTCTAGGAAAGTACAGATGCCGCCACGGCTGGCCTTACCACTTTCATCACTGTGGTTGGCCGGTCTCACTATTCTTCCCTACCTCCTCCTCGCTGAGAAGACATGCCATCCTTTTAATAGGTCCCTTCCTCCCAGCCAGGTCCAGGCCCTACCATGGGTCTCACTGGGTCCATCAGATCCAAGCGGCACTTGGAGAAAGGCAGCAAATTGACTCCCAAGATTTTCTTTTTTCAGCAGTTTTGTGTGTCATCAGTTATGGGCGGCATTTCCCCATCTCATAGTGCCACCCATAGTACAAACTGATCAGTATGAGGAGGGGGAGCGTCTCCACCGAGAACGTCCCTCACGGGATGGTGGTGTGCCCAATGATGTCAGACATCAGCTCACTCCATCTCATGCAGGCCAGGCTGGATCTTCTTGGAGACAGGAGGTCTGAGGACAGACAGTGGGTGTTTGGCGAACTGGTCCGGTGGTGAGTTATGGAAGAGGATAACAGTATATATAATATTTTCTAAATTTTATATTTATATGAAATAATTAATGCGGGGGCCTTTTGGTGGGCATACATTTTTTGGGGGAGTGGGGGGCAGCATTTCATTCTTGGACCCAGGCAGCACAATGTCTTAGGCATTGGATATGGAGGCATATCCATGGAGGGACTCACAGACCTCTACAGGCTAGACAATGGCACCCTGACTGCTATTAGGTATTGGGATGAAATCCTTGGACCCATTGTCAGACCCTACACTGGTGCAGTGGATCCTGGGTTCCTCCTGGTGCACCACAATGCCCGGCCTCATGTGGTGAGAGTAAGCAGCCAGTTCCTGGAGGATGAAGGAATTGATACCATTAAATGGCCCCCAGGCTCACCTGACCTAAATCCAATAGAACACCTCTGGGACATTATGTTTCGGTCCATCTGACGCCGCCAGGTTGCACCTCAGTCTGTTTAGGAGCTCAGTGATGCCCTGGTCCAGATCTGGAGGAAATGCCCAAGGACACCATCCGTCGTCTCATTAGGAGTATGCCCCGATGTTGTCAGACAATACAAACACATGGGGGCCATACAAACTACTGAGGACCATTCTGAGTTGCTGCAATGAAATTTCAGCAAAATGGACTCGCCTGCTGCATAATTTTTTCACTTTGATTTTCGGGGTGTCTTTGAATTCAGCCCTCTGTAACAGGGTGATAATTTTCATTTCTATCAAATGATGTGGCATCCTTTCCTTCCTAACACATTACCCAGTCCATACCAGTATAGATCCTAACACATTACCCAGTCCATACCAGTATAGATCCTAATACATCAGCCAATCCATACCAGTATAGATCCTAACACATTACCCAGTCCATACCAGTATAGATCCTAACACATTACCCAGTCCATACCAGTATAGATCCAAACACAGTACTCAGTCCATACCAGTATAGATCCTAACACATTACCCAGTCCATACCAGTATAGATCCTAACACATTACCCAGTCCATATCAGTATAGATCCCAACACTTTACCCAGTCCATATCAGTTTAGATCTTAACACTTTACCCAGTCCATACCAGTATAAATCCTAAAAAAGTACCCAGTCCATACCAGTATAGATCCTAACACATTACCCAGTCCATACCAGTATAGCTCCTAACACAGTACCCAGTCCATACCAGTATAGATCCTAACACAGTACCCAGTCCATACCAGTATAGATCCTAACACATTACCCAGTCCATACCAGTATAGATCCTAACACAGTACCCAGTCCATACCAGTATAGATCCTAACACATTACTCAGTCCATACCAGTATAGATCCTAACACATTACCCAGTCCATACCAGTATAGATCCTAACACATTACTCAGTCCATACCAGTATAGATCCTAACACATTACCCAGTCCATACCAGTATAGATCCTAACACAGTACCCAGTCCATACCAGTATAGATCCTAACACATTACTCAGTCCATACCAGTATAGATCCTAACACATTACCCAGTCCATACCAGTATAGATCCTAACACATTACTCAGTCCATACCAGTATAGATCCTAACACATTACTCAGTCCATACCAGTATAGATCCTAACACAGTACCCAGTCCATACCAGTATAGATACTAACACATTACTCAGTCCATACCAGTATAGATCCTAACACATTACCCAGTCCATACCAGTATAGATCCTAACACATTACTCAGTCCATACCAGTATATGACTTTTGCGCAAACCAATCAAAATATGCTTATTGGGATTTTTTTTTTTTTTTTTTACCAAAAATATGTAGCAGAATACAAATTGACCTAAAATTATGAAAAAAAAATGATTTTTTAATTTTTTTGGGGAATGTTATATAGCAGAAAGTGAAAAATATTATTTTTGTTCAGAATTGTCGCTCTTTTTTTGTTTATAGCACAAAACATAAAAATCGCACAGGTGATCAAATACCACCAAAAGAAAGCTCTATTTGTGGGAAAAAAAGGACATCAATTTTTTTTAAGGTACAGCGTGACACGATCGTGCAATTGTCCGTTAAAGTAACGCAGTGCCGAATCGCAAAAAATGACCTGGTCATTAAGGGGGAAAATCTTCCGGTCCAGAAGTGGTTAAAAAAAAAAAGATGCATTATTATTTACTTTATTATTATTATTATCATCGTTATTTATTACTTTTTTTATTTTACATTGTCCCTCTAATTTTTTTTAATCACTTTTATTGCTATCACAAGAAATGTAAACATGCGATACAGCAAGGGGATCTTTAAACTATGGCCCTCCAGTTGTTCAGAAACTACAATTCCCATCATGCCTAGTCATGTCTGTGAGTGTCAAAGTTTTACAATGCCTCATGGGATGTGTAGTTCCCCAACGGCAGGAGGGCTGTAGTTTGAGGATCCCTGCGACAGCATGACAGGCCCCTTATGGAGAGATCTGGGGTCAATAAGACCCCAAATCTCTCCTCTACATTGGAAATCATCAGATCAAAAAAAAAAAAAAACATAGATCTAATGCCTTCCAAAAACAAACAAACAACAACAAAAAAAAAAAAAAACAAATGATATAAATTATCAAAAAAACAAAAAACAAAAAAAACATAGATCTAATGCCTTCCAAAAAAAAAAAAAATGATATAAATTAAGAAAAAATAAAAATGAGTCAAAATAATTGATGAACTATGGAAATGTGTTATTATGGGTGAATTCTACATTCATATTCTCTGAGCATATCACCCATAATAACACATTTCCATAGTTCATCAATTATTTTGACTCATTTTTATATTTTGTTAATGTATATAATTTTTTTTTTTTTGGAAGGCATTAGATCTATGTTTTTTTTTTTGTTTTTGTTTTTTTGATAATTTATATCATTTGTTTTTTTTGTTTGTTTTTTTTTTTTGGAAGGCATTAGATCTATGTTTGTTTTTTTATACTTTATATCATTTGTTTTTTTTTTTTTTGGTTTTTTTTTGGAAGGCATTAGATCTATGTTTTTTTTTTGTTTTTGTTTTTTTTTTTGATAATTTATATCATTTGTTGATTGTTTTTTTGGAAGGCATTAGATCTGTGTTTTTTTTTTTTCGTTTTTCGTTTTATTTGACAATTTATATCATTTGTTTTTTTTTTTGTTTTGTTTTTTTTTTGTTTTTTTTGGAAGGCATTAGATCTATGTTTTTTTATTTATTTTTTTTGATCTGATGATTTCCAATGTAGAGGAGAGATTTGGGGTCTTTTATATATATATATATATATATATATATATATATATATATATAGTGCTAATATAGAGAGAAGAAAGGGTTAGAAATGTGTGTAGAAATCTCTGCCACTCAGTGTAACCTCAGGAAGAGGTTTGCGGTTCCCTATACGTGTCAGTACAAGCCGCGCAGCGCCCCCTAGTGGCGGAGAAGGAGCATAGCGCAGCGCCCCCCAGTGGCCTATAAAGGAAGAGCGTTTGGCGGCTCCTCCTCCGGTAGGAAGTGGACGGAGGTTGTAGGCAGGGGAGAGGAGACTGACAACATCCGGCCGGTGTACGGGACAGCAACACCGGGGCTCACACCGAGGACCCTGCATGGTATGGGGGGTGATATTGACACGTAGGGATCGGTGTTATAGGGCGATGTTGGGGAATAGAGCGCCCCCTGTGTGCTGTGTGGAGGACACACTGAGACATTGTATCCATATTGATATTGTATCCTTTTCTGCTCCGTGGAGTCATATGATGAGTGAGAACAGCGCCCCCTGCTGGCTCTGCAGAGTTTAGATGCAGTTTTATACATTGTATCAATATTATACCCTTCTCTGCTCCCTATAGGATTTTTTGTTGGGGTGCTAACTCTGGGGGACAAGCTTTTTTACTATTCTTATCAATACCAGGGAGAGCAGCACCCCTGCCAGCTCTGCAGGAAGACACTTAAACATTGTATCAATATTAAATCTTTACTAGTGCCCTGTAGCCTTATTATGTGGGGATAACAGCGCCCCCTTCTGGTTCTGGAGGATGCACTTTAGGGCCCAAACAACTAATCAATTAACCACTTGTCGACAGCATATATACTGCCGCAGACTGGCTCGGCTGCGTGAACCGCTGTACCTGTACGTTGGTTTGCGGGAGGGCCCTTGTTAGCCAGCGGGGAAGCTAATTCACGGGGCCGGGCACCCGTGATTGCCGCCGCCGGGCACCCGTGATTGCCGTCCCCCGAGCACCCGTGATTGCCGCCCCCCGAGCACCCGTGATTGCCGCCCCCCGAGCACCCGTGATTGCCGCCCCCCGAGCACCCGTGATTGCCGCCCCCCGCCGAGCACCCGTGATTGCCACCTGCCGGGCACCCTTGATTGCCGCCACCAAGCACCTTTGATTGCCACTGGGCAATCATGATTGCTTTCCGGGGAGAGAGAACAGCAGTCTGCTGTTGTAAACACAGCAGACCGTTCTCTTAGCAATCAGCACAGAGCTCCTGTGATCCTCCTATTTAGGAACACAGGTCTCTGTGTTGATTCCACAAGCCCACCCCCCTCACAGTTAGAAAACAACCCCTAGGCTCACACTTAATACTTTGATCGTCCCTGAGCTAACCCCTTCCCTGCCAGTGTCATTCATTTCTGAACGAAAACCACATTCGCTGTCTGACAATTCCTTTGATCAAGAAGTTTTCTGTTCTGCTCCTTCTAATTTTCCCCTCACTGTGGTCGAAATTAAAGCCGATTTGACCCCACTAACAATTTGAAAACCGAACGAACGTTCTTAAAATTACATTTTTATTTTTTTTTGAAGGAAGACATTGTTTTTGTATGACCAGCATAAGTGACAGCAGGCGCAGGGAGCTTTTATCAATCCACATTCCTATGACCAGGGAGTCGGTCATACAGAATATATTACACTTATGTCTGAATATCAGCAAAAAACATTTTTTTTTCTTTAAAAAATAAAAGAAAATTTGATCTGAGTCTGATATTTACCAGATTCAACCTCTAATACTGTAGTATATATAGTTGGTTATTTATATCTACCACTGCATAGAGATTTTTAGGAATGAAGTGCCTTTTTTTTTTTTTTTTTATTAAACTTATTAACTAAATTATACACCACACTTTTTATTTATTTATTTATTTTATTTTTTTTAGGGTTATCCAATTAATCGAAATAATCGTCCAAGTGATAAAATAATTGCATCCCTAATGCACGTAAACATTGTATCTATGATTAAACTTTATCTGCTTCCTTTGGTCTTATCTAAGTGAATTGCCCCCCTCCCCCGGCTCTGCAGAATACACTTATACATATAAATAATAGAATCCCTATCTTCTCCCTGTAGCTCTATCAGGAAAAACAGCGCCCCCTGCTGGCTCTACAGTGTAGGTGCAGACTTGTACATTGCATCAATATTGAATCCTTATCTGCTCCCTGTAGCTCCATCAGGAAAGACAGCGCCCCCTGCTGGCTCTGCAGAGTGTAGGTGCAGACTTGTACATTGTATCAATATTGAATCCTTATCTACTTCCTATATCTTTTTTTTATTTTTATTTTTTTCCCTGCAGGAATAAACACACTACTCTAAAGCGGAACTATAGGCAAAACTTTAAAAAAACAATTCAAATAGAGTCGTAAGGAAGGGTTATAACCCCTGTCAGGTTCTCTTCCACCCCTCCCCCCCCCCCCCCAAAAAAAGGTGTGCCAATGGGGAGATTTCCCTTAATTTCCTGTCCTATAGACAAAACAGGAAGTAAGCGGAAATCCATGCAAATTAAGGGAATCCCTTTGGGCCCCACAGGTTACCAGAACTAGTGCCCCCATTGGAAGATTTCCCCTCTTACTTTTCTGGGGACACACCAAAATTTGGGTTATTCTTTTACTTTCAATAACGGGACAAATTATCTGTGAATCTCCCTAAGGCGAGCCCAGACAGTAATAAAAACCTTATAGGCATTCTGATCCCTCTCCACTCTATCCAAAGCTTAAAACGTTTTGTCTTTAGTTATACTTTATTTTTGAATCCTTACCTGTTCCATATAGCCTTATTATATGGCTTTCGAGGACCCACACTTGTACATTGTATCCATATTGAGTCCTTACCTGCTTCCTATGGCCCTATCAGGAAGAACAGTGCCCCCCTTCTGGCTTTGGGGACACGGCCCTAGCAGGTAAAACAGTTCCCCCTTCTGGCTTTGGGGACACACACTTATACATTGTATTAATATTGATTGAATCCTTGTCCGCTTCCTATGGGCCCTATCGGGGAGAACAGCGCCTCCTGCTGGCTCTGGGGACACATTGACATAATGTATCCATTCTGAATTAATATTATTAATATAATCTCTGGACTGCTGACTGAGCTGTGATTGGCTCGCCTGTGTCCTATTCTGATAGTAAGTCCCGGTTCAAAAATTTGTAATGCAGGAACCCTGCGAATCCACTGCGGATTCCTGCATCACACAACTCGCAGGCAGTTCACACTGCCATATGCGAATCACTGGGGGTGTCAATACAAAGTTAACGACACCCCCAGATCAGTTCGTATATCTCAGTCCGAACTGTCAGTTCGGACATGAATCGGATCGCATACAATCCGATTCTGGTACGGACCCAAAAAAGGGTCCTGTGCGAGTTGTGTCGGAATGCGATGCAAATTCAGCCATACAATCTGTATGGCTGAATTTGCATCACACAGACATCGCATGTGATTTGCAGAGCAGTGTGCTGCGAATCACATGCGATGTCTGTCATCGCATAGGTTTGAACCGGCTCTTAATACAATTCTAGTCATTATCAGCTAATCTGCAGGCTCTGTGAAGGAAATCCAGCCTAAAGCAATGTCCACACTGCTTCATGATCAGCTCACAGCGCCCTCTGCTGGCCCTGCTGGCTATAAGGTGATGCAATGTATTATTGACTCATTCAGCTCTAAGCAGCTTGCTGCATTGTTGCAGAAGAGCGCCCCCTGCTGGTATGTAGAATACGCACAGCTATGAATATTCTACTGCCTGACATCTCTGCACTGCATTTCCCAGCATCCCCCTTCCTCCAGGAGCATGCTGGGTATGCAGTGTGGAAGATCCTTTGCTGGGAAGGATCAGCAGCCCAGTGGGGAAGTTGCAGGCGGTGAGTCATGTGTTGCTTTTTCCATTCTCTGATGTTCGGTGTCTGCACTGGCCCTGATCTCCCATTATACAGATCTGGTGCTGGAGGAAGTCCCCTATCATCACTCTTGGGTTGAGTTTCGGGGGGAGGGGGGGATTAGTATTCAGAGAAATCTGATGAGCTGCATATTTCTGAGAGCTGTATAGTGCATGATGGTAGTGGTTGTCCTGTGTATATACAGTGCCTGAGCACACTGGTTCACATTAGTGCGACTTATCAAAGTCGCATGACGGGTCGCACCCCGTCAGGGTGGATTTGATTTAACCCCTTCTCGACAGGAAGGTTTTACTCTTTAATGACCAGGCCATTTTTTTGCGATACGGCACTGCATTACTTTAACAATTGCTCAGTCGTGCGACGCTGTACCTAAATAAAATTGATGTCCTCCCCCACAAATGTAGCTTTCTATTGGTGCTATTTGATCACCTCTGCAATTTTATATTTTTTAGGCTATAAACAGAGTGACAATTCTGAAAAAAACTAGGGGGAAGGATTTATGTCATTTTTATTTATTACTAGTAATAGCAGCAATCAGTAATTTTTTAGCAGGACTGCAACATTGCGGCGGACAGATCGGACCCCTAACTGACATTTTTGACACTTTTGGGGGGACCAGTGACCTTAATACAGTAATCAGTGCTAAAAATATACACTGTAACTGTACTAATGACACTGGCAGGGAAGGGGTTAAAATCAGGGGCGATGAAAGGGTTAAATGTGTGCCTAAGGGGTGCTTTCTAACTGGGATGGGCTTGCGGAATGAACAGAGACCTGTGATCCTATATAGGAGGAACATGGGATCCCTGTGTTCATAACTGACAGAACATTGGTCTGCCGTGTTTAAATCGGCAGACCGCCGTTCTGTCTCCATGGGGAGCGATCCCGGGTGCCCTGCAGACATCGTGGCCACTGGGCCCGCTAATTAGCTCCCTCTTTGGCTAATCGGCACGTGCCCCCGCTAACAGTCCCACTAAGTTATGTACAGGTACGTTTCGCGGGACAGAGCCGACCTTCTGCAGTAAAACTACGGCGGCTGGTCGGCAAGTGGTTTAAATCCTCATTCTTAAAGAGCAACTGTCATCTCTGTCCCGCAGCGGCTCCTCCTCTGACCCACTGTTGACTCACCGATAGTCCCATTCACTCTAATGGCACGGCTGGTGATGCGGCAGTGACACAACAAGGTGAGGGACGTGGCGGCAGCAGGTGAGTGGATGCTAACAGGCGCTGCTATGATGGATCTGGAATGACAGGTGCTCTTTAAATGTAAGGACTCATTCTTGCTGGTAGTTAGAATCTTTATTATTTGCAAAAAAATGAATGTTTCCCGTTTAGAATAATAAGCGGTCAGGTTAGTAAAACAGCGATATCAGAACCGATTCATTCATACAGTTTGTAGTGTACATAGATTTGCAAAACAATGGGATAAAGGAATATTTCTGAACTTTGTTTTATCTCATGGTTACTGGGAAATTGTGTGAATGCATCGATGCAGTGCATTGTTATCTCAGCTTGGATTCATTGAATGAGTTTACCAAAAATGTAAATATTGCAGAATACACATCGTCATGCTACATAACTAAGCTCCATTTCATGCTGAATAAACTAAATTATCAATGTATCTTAAATGGAAAACTATCTTTAGATAGATTTTTACTCCAAAACCTTTTTTTTTTTTTTTTTTTAAATCTGATTTAAATAAAAAAAAAAATATATATATATATTTTTTTTTTTGATTTAACACTCTTCCAGTGTTTTTTTTATTTTTTTTCTCATTTTTGTTTCCCCCCTTTCCTTTTTTTTCCCTCTTCCAGTTTTTTTTTTATTTTTCTTGTTTTCATTCTTTTTTTTTTTTTTTCTCTCTTCCAGTGTTTTTATTCCCTTTAGCTGGTCTGTTACAAGCTTCTAAAGCAGGGGTCTTCAAACTACGGCCCTCAAGTTGTTCAGGAACTACAATTCCCATCATGCCTAGTCATGTCTGTGAATGTCAGAGCTTTACAATGCCTCATGGGATGTGTAGTTCCGCAACAGCTGGAGGGCCGTAGTTTGAGGATCCCTGTTCTAAAGTGATAACCTACAAATTGCTGGCCATAGATATCTTGTTTTTTTTTTTTTTTTTCCCTCATTCTTTTCTCCTTTTTCCTTTTTTTTCCCTCTTTCAGTGTTTTTTATTTTTTTTACTTTTTTTTTTTTCCCCCTCTTTCAGTGTTTTTTTTTTCCCCTTTAGCTGGTCTGTTACAAGCCTCTAAAGTATTAACCTACTAATTGCTGGCCATAGATATCTAGAATATCTGCCAATCCCTGCTGAATCAGCCAAACCTGAAGCCATGGGTAGCCCTGCCAGCACCACCTGGCTTGACAAGTCCATTTTAAATATTGACTGAGCTGAGAGGAGGTGGGAAGTGACTGCCCAAGGCAGCTGCCTCTTCTGCCTACCCCGTTTGGCCCAGCCCTGTACCCAGCAATACCAATGCCATCCCCTCTGACCCAAGGTGGTGACATCCCACCATATCTGTATCCTTGCCGTCTTCTAGGCTTGTGAATCTTGCAGAGGATTCCTGGCATTTCTTGTTGGCTCCATTTTTCAGCCTCTGAGCCCTTCCATTGTGATTTGTAGGTCAGGATGATCGGCACATGTTGTGTTTGTACAGAGATGATTATGTTCCAGGGATGGTGTAAGATCACGCTTTTTCATTTCCCTAATGAATGGAGTGACTGTGTGGAAGTAATGAACTCCTGTGACTTTCTGTAATCTCATGTCTAGGGTACGGAACTCGCTCCCTGACCTCCAGGTTCTGCTGCAAGAGTGAAAATCACTTCCCCATTTCCCCATTTACTCATAAAGAACATGAAGTTTAGATATTTTCTTTTCCTTTTGTGTATTTTTTTTTTTTTTTTTTTTTTAAGCTGTAGCCAAAATAATAAAACATTGTAATATTGCCAGCAGCTACACAAGAATTATTTCAGTGGTGGAGGTGGAAGGTGAAAGGGCCATTCTATCTTGTGGTTGTGGAATTTGTAGCCTCTGTAAGCCAATTAGCTCGAAAAGTTGAGCAGGAGTCTTTCACAATGATTGCGGTAATGAGAGACTGTTGGGGGAATCACAGAAGGCGTTTTATTGGGGAGCTCAATGTAAATGTTGGTGTAATAACGCAGTAATGCTGAATATTTTGATGTGAACCTTAGAAGTGCGAGCTCTTGGTGTTCTTCAACACAGGCCGAACATTTCTCCAGGTGTAAAGTTATGGAAAGGTGGAGTAGAGGAGTAATAGAAGATACGTTTAGGAGAGAAGGTTGGGTGATTGCAGACAGCGGATAATGGAGACAGAGCCAGTTGGTGGGGGGGGGGGGGGGGAGATTGCGGTGATCAGTGTCAAGGGGAAGTGGATTGGAGACAAGGGGAAGTGGGTACTAGGGTGATTGAAGACAATGAAGATTGAGGAGAGAAGATTGGGGGGGATATTGGGGGCAGAGATGATGGGGAGAGGAAATAGGGGGGGGGGTATTCGGAGATGGTCGGGGGGGGGGTCGTATATGATGGGGAGAGGAAATGGGGGGGTGGGGGGGAGGGGGTCGTATATGGTGGGGAGAGGAAATGGGGCGGTCGTAGATGGTGGGGAGAGGAAATGGGGCGGTCGTAGATGGTGGGGAGAGGAAATAGGGCGGTCGTAGATGGTGGGGAGAGGAAATAGGGCGGTCGTAGATGGTGGGGAGAGGAAATGGGGCGGTCGTAGATGGTGGGGAGAGGAAATGGGGCAGGGGGGTCGGAGATGGTGGGGAGAGGAAATGGGGCGGGGGGGTCAGAGATGGTGGGGGGAGAGGAAATGAGGGGGGAGTGAGGGTCGGAGATGGTGGGGAGAGGAAATGAGGGGGGAGAGAGGGTTGGAGATGGTGGGGAGAGGAAATGAGGGGGGAGTGAGGGTTGGAGATGGTGGGGAGAGGAAATGAGGGGGGAGAGAGGGTTGGAGATGGTGGGGAGAGGAAATGAGGGGGGGGGGGGGAGAGGGTCTGAGATGAAGGGGAGAGGAAATGGGGGGGGGGGAGAGAGGGCCGGAGATGGTGGGGAGAGGAAATGAGGGGGGAGAGAGGGTTGGAGATGGTGGGGAGAGGAAATGAGGGGGGAGAGAGGGTCGGAGATGGTGGGGAGAGGAAATGGGGGGGGGGGGAGAGGGTCTGAGATGAAGGGGAGAGGAAATGAGGGGGGGGGGGGGAGGGTCGGAGATGGTGGGGAGAGGAAATGGGGGGGGGGGGGGGGAGAGGGTCTGAGATGAAGGGGAGAGGAAATGAGGGGGGGGGGAGAGGGTCGGAGATGGTGGGGAGAGGAAATGAGGGGTGGGGGGGTCAGAGCTGGTGGGGTGGGGAAATGAGGGGTGGGGGGGTCTGAGATGGTGGGGATAGGAAATGAGGGGTGGGGGTCGGAGATGGTGGGGAGTGGAAATGTGGGAGTGGGTCGGAGATGGTGGGGTGTGGAAATGAGGGGTGGGGGGGGGTCAGAGACGGTGGGGAGTGGAAATTGGAGGGGGGGGCGGAGACTCTGGGGAGAGGATATCTGGGGGTTCAAAGATGGTGGCAAGGGAGCACAGCTTGGAAACGGTTGTCGCGCTTTCTCTTCCTCACGACAAGTTTCCCCAAGGATTATTTTTAAAAAAGACATGTTTAAAAAGATTAAATCCGGGATGAAATGACATTTAACATGTTGATGTGTTTATGATTTTAGGAATTTGGTTTGGATCTTCTATAAATCTCAGTACTGTGAAATTAATTGCTTTACAGCCTCATTATTGAAGCAACCGATATCTTGTATATTGTGTCCAAATCATGGCTGAAATTCTGTTTTTTTTTTTTCTTTCTTTCAGGTATTCGCCTCTCTGAACGCAGCAGAGTATGGGTTTATTTTCAAGTGGGGAATATGGAAGCCAGTGCCTCAGATGATGTGGATAAACTGAAGTCGCGGTTTTTATCTGCGTGGCATAATATGAAGTATAGTGAGTCAACTTTTAAATCCGACACAGGATATATTTTAAATGCGGATCTAGCCCAAAAATTAGCCGATTCTTCTTCTATTCCTGATCTGTTACTGTATAATTAATGGCAAAACTTTGTTTACTATTATCACTGAAAGTAAAAAAAAAATCACATTTTGGGTTGTCACCAGAGCAGGAATAGAGGGAAATCTTCAAACGGGGATGCTAGTTCCGGTGACCTAGGGGGCCCCAAGGCCTCACTTAGAAGAGTTTTCCTCCTGTTTTGGCTATGGGACAGGAAGTGAAGGGGAAATCCCCCCCCCCCCAATGGGACAGGAAGTGAAGGGGAAATCCCCCCCCCCCCCAATGGGACAGGAAGTGAAGGGGAAATCCCCCCCCCCCAATGGGACAGGAAGTGAAGGGAAACCCCCCCCCCCCCCCAATGGGACACAGATGTAGATTACAATGGTGGCAGTTGCAATTTTTTTTTTTTTTTTTTTTTTTATTGTTTTAGAATTTACACAACAGTTTTATCAAGCTCATACTGTATATTAAAAAAAAAAAATCACTAAACAATTTTTGTACATGGAAACACAATAAAATACCCAGTTCTTTGGTTAAATAAAAAAGATGGGGTTGTGATGAGTAAATGGATACCAAACATGTTAACCTGTAAGATGGCGTGATACTCAAAGTTGTCAATGGGCAACACTTTAAAAGCATTTACAAGTTACCGTATATACTCGAGTATAAGCCGACCCGAATATAAGCCGAGGCCCCTCATTTTGCCACAAAAAAGTCGGAAAACGTATTGACTCGAGTATAAGCCTATGGTGGAAAATGCAGCAGCTACTGGACCCAACTGGACCACCATGAGACACAAAACAAGGGCTGTGGGCATGGTACAGAAGATGCAGTGCTGTGGGCATGGTACTGGAGAATGTCCTGTACCATGCCCCCAGCCCTGCATGAGGAAATGGTACAGGAGATGCAGGGCTGTGGGCAAGGAACGGGAGATGGCACAGGAGATGGTACAGGCATGGCAAAGATGGTACAGGCTTGGTACAGGAGATGCAGTGCTGCGGGTATGGTACGGGAGAATGTCCTGTACCATGCCCGCAGCACTGCATAAGAAAATGCAGGGGCTGCACCGGAGTCTCACTTACCTGTCGGTGAGGTGCCTTACATTTAAAAATGGCTCCAACACGCCACCGCGCATGTGCCGCCGATGCTCAGGGGAAAAACCCGTACACGTTCGGCTATTCCCAGGCAGACAGCGCATGCGCGGTGACGTGTTGGCGCAGGGCGGCGCCATTTTTAAAAGGTAAGTGAGACCGTGACTCAAGTATAAGCCGAGGGGGGGCTTTTCAGCAAAAAAAGCATGCTGAAAAACTCGGCTTATACTCAAGTATATACGTTATTAATCAAGAACTGTGAATTTTGACCGTAGAATTTTCGATCTCTCCGATGTTGGCGGTGACAACTCACAGAAGTCCTTAGTTTCCGCTCTGTACACAATTTACACAAGGCCCTAGCACAGAAAATTTTGGGGTATTTCCAGGGTAAGAATTTTGTTGCTCAGCAATTAAACCCAGCAACAAGTATTTTTAGCAGGCCAGCAGCTTCTGCCATGACGGGGTCATCCAGCCAAAAATTAAACCTTTAAAACCGTCCCTTCCCAACTGATGCAGAACATAATACTTTTGTCTAGGGGATGATTTAACCACTTGACCTCCGGAAGATTTACCCCCCCCCCCCCCCCCTTCATGACCAGCTCCATTTTTTGGTGATGCAGCATTGCGTTACTTTAACTGAAAATTGCGCAGTGGGGGGGATGGGAGGAAAACCTCTCCAGAAGTCATAAGGGACACACAGGTATTAAGGGTATAATTTATTATGGAATTCCATTATCACATTAAACTGACACAAAGCACTTAAAGAGACAGTCACCACAGCAGGCAGACGCCGTGCACGATACCCGGGATCACCGTACAGTCTGCGGAGTGGGATCAGTACAGCTGTCCCAGTATTTCTTCCCTAAGACTCCCAACAATGGAGCTCAGTAGATTCCGATTGAAACTTGAGGCTTCTGTTTTTGTAACCTGACTGACTGATTCACCCCTTGGACCAAGGGAAGAAAATTTTTCACCAACTTGTGTTTTTCTTTGTTCTTTAAGGCTGGGTCCTCAGGACAAGAACATATTTTAGGCGGAATTCACCGTTGTTTTTGCTCGGAAAATGTTACCACTTCAAACTTGATGGTAAGTCGCAGAAGATGCTGTGAGCACTCTGAGATTTGTTAAACGGGAAGTATGGAATGTTTCTGAAATAAATGTGTGATTTATGGATCTTTTTATGATTGGGTATTTTCCAGCACCATAAAACCGTTCCCAACCATTAAATGCATTTTTCTCTAAAGACAAGCCCAGTAAGTGCTGTGCTGCTCAGATTAAAGCTTAAAGTAGAGTTCCAGCCTAAATAATCTTATTAATGCCCCCCCCCCCTCCCCCAAACACCTATGCTGACCAGGGCCGCTGATAGGGGGGGACCACCAGCCCTCTTGTAGGGGGCCCGAGCACACAGGGGGGCCCACACAGAGAGGGGGATTAGTGATGGACAACAAATACAGAAATCTTCTTCCAGCACCTGAATCTGATCTGTCCCTCTCCCTGCTATCAGCTTTTATCTGTTGAGAAAGAGACAGTCGTCCCTCACTAATCCCCCTCCCTTGTGTGGCCCCCCCTCCCAGCACTTATCTCTGCTCAGGAGTTTATTTGTAAATTGTAACTTTGTTTCTCTCTCTCTGTCTCTCTGATCACTGAGCTCCAACTGCCCAGCCTGTATATTTTTCTCATCTCATCTTTTTTTATTTAATATAGTTTTTTTTTTTTTTTTTAGATTTAGCAGGAATTATGCGAGTTATGTTATATTTGTGTCTGATAATAGTGATTTTGTTGTAATTTTAGCTAAATATATCTTTAATATTTTCTTGGGGGGGGGGGGGCCCTGCCAGGTAGTCTGTACGGGGCCCCCGCAATTTCTAACAGCAGCCCTGATGCTGACTAACCTGCATAAAAAAAATGTGTAAACTTGCCTATTTTCAGCCTGCTCTAGTCAGGTGATTCCCCCCCCCCCCCTGTGGCAGCTGCAGGGGAGAGGAGAGAGCAGATCCCCCCTGTGGCAGCTGCAGGGGAGAGGAGAGAGCACTCGACAATGGCTGGGAAAGTTGGGAGTGCTGACATCAGATAGGCTTCAATGGCCCATCCATTGGCGCTCCTTCCTCTTCCCTGCAGCTGCCACTGACTAAGGGGAGCCAGATCGCATAACTGGACTGGAGTGGGCTAAAAAATGTTTATTATTTATTTTTTTACACAGGTCAGTCAACATGGGTGCTAGATGAGGGGAGGAAGCCTTTTTTATTTTATTAAAAAAAATATTTAAAATAATTAATAATTATTATTATTATTATTATTAAAATTATTTAAAATACATTTATTACATTTTTTTTTATAAAAAAAAATATATATATATATATATATATATATATATATATATATATATATATATATATATATATATATATATATATATATATATATATATATATATATATATATATTTTTTTTTTTTTTTTTTCAAGACTAGGTCAGGTTTATGCTGGAATTCTACTTTAAAGTGTTAGTAAAGCCAAAACCTTTAATTTTTGATAAAGGATTACAACCTCTGTTTGGCCTTGGGACATCTTTGTCCCATTGGGGGAATTTCCTTTCACTTCCTGTTCTAGGACACTAAAGGAAGTAAAAAAACCTTTTCAAACTATAAAAAATGTATTCTTTTTCAAAGCAAAATAAATGCTCTTTGATGGCTGTCACTAAAACAAAGTGTCTCCATTTGAAGATTGCCCCCCTATTTTCTGTTCTGGTGACAACTCAGGGTGATGATCATCTGGACAAAGAGGGCAAATCTCCTCAGGAGGGGGGGATGGAGTGCGCACACAGCAATAATAAAAAAAAAAAAAAACCCCAGAGAAGTTCAAACTCCTCACCACTCTATAAGAGTCTGTTTTTTGGTTTTTTTTTTTTTTTTGTAGTATTTTTCTTTTTAGGTTTTCTTTTTTTTTTTTTTTTTTCCTTTTTACGTTTTTTCTTTTTTTTTCTTTTTACTTTTTACGTTTTTTCTTCTTTCTCAGAGGGGTGCAGGCTGTCTGAGATTCACAGAAATTACAGAATGTTTATGGAGTTGACACTTTTGACAACAGCAATACCTTGTCATTGGCTATTGTTAGTAGTGTTGTCTCCATTAACCTTCTGTAGATGTTGGACAGTCTGCACCCCTCCAAGAGCTCAATGATGGCACATTGCTTCTGGTTGAAATCCATTATTTATCTGGGGTGAGGGATTACTATACAGCTGCGGCCAAAAGATTTCAGAATGACAAATATTAATTTTCACAGTCTATTTCTGTGTTTTTGTATCTTTTTGTCAGGTGTTACTATGGTATACTGAAGTAGAATTACAAGCATTTCATAAATGTCAAAGTCGTTAACATTACATAAAGTTTATGTAGAGTCAATATTTGCGGTGTTGACCCTTCATTTAAAGACCTCTGCAATTGGCCCTGGCATGCTGTCAGTCAATCAATTTCCGCGCCACATCCTGACTGATGGCAGCTCATTCTTCCATAATCAATGCTTGGAGCTTGTCAATTTGTGGGGGATTTTGTTAACTTGTGGTCAATCCTCAAGAGACAGGTGATCAATGGGATTAAGGTCTTGGAAGTTTCCTGGCCATGGACCCAAAATTTTGATGTTTTGTTCCCCAAACCACTTATCACTTTTGCCTTATGGCAAGTCGCTCCATCATACTGGAAAAGGCATTGCTCCTCACCAAACTGTTTGATGGTTGGGAGAAGTTGCTCTCGGAGGATGATTTTGTAACGTTCTTTATTCATGGCGGTGTTCAGGGGCTGACTGGCAACTTTTGGCCCAGGGGGCAAGTACAAACCAGAGGCCCATGGTGCAGTGACTCGGCCCTCCTCCCACTCTCCCTCTTCCTGGCCTCCTCCTGAACCCCATTCCAGGCTGAAGCTCCATGCCAGGCACTCTCTACTCACTGGCCAAACTTGTGGCTGGTCGGGGGAGAAGAGTCTCCAGTGGGACATGGAACCGGCCTCTGCTCAGACACTCCTCAGTTTACACCATCCCGCCGGGGGGGAGGCTTGCACTGCATCCTTGTCTTCATCCCGCACTCAGTAGGTTAGCGTTTTTACTTCTTTTCACCAGGAATCCTTTAGGCATGTCTGTGGCAGAAGCAGTGCAGCCTTTTTACGGGGCACCAGAGCGGCCCGGGGGGCAATTGCCCCCCTGCCCCCTGGCCCAGTCCTCCCCTGGCGGTGTTCTTAGGCAGAATTGTGAGTGAGCTCACTCCCTTGGCTGAGAAGCAACCCCACACATGAATGGTCTCAGGATGCTTTACGTTTGGCATGACACAGGACTGATGGTAGCTTTTCTTCTCTGGACAAGGTTTTATTTTCCGGATTTCCAATACGATCAGAAAGGGGATTCATCAGAGAAAATTACTCCAATGCATTGACTGGGTATTTTCAGCCACTTCTGCTGTGGCTACCTGAATATAATAGCGCACAGCAGAGATTGGCATGGATAGAGTAATCCATTCTTTTTTTTTTTTTCAATAGATTGATAAATCAAGCCATGTATGGCCAGATTTAGACTGGCTGCACTGTTGCTGATTTGTTTGGAGTTCAGCTTCAGCAAAAAAAGTCAGTAATGTAATCTAATCTTTGCTCTATGAATGGAATGCAAGCACCTTGAATAAAGCCTCGAAGCCTTGAACCTGGTGTGCTCTGTTATGCAAATATGGACTTCAGCTTCCAACCTCCTATCTCTGGTCTGTTCTTCCTGTGCCTCTCTATTGGTCATTTGGCCACCTATCGCAGTTATGGACCATGGGGTTTGGGAGGAGACGGGCCTTTCAACAAACTTTTTGCACCAAAGTTTTCAGCACTATAAACCAAGAGTCTCCAAACTTTTCACTTCAAGGGCCACATAGTATATTTTACCCATATTCACGGCCCGAATTTTTTTTTATAAATAAGTCCATAGCAGTGGAATGGAAGAGAATATAATTTGCCAGGCTGCCGGTAGCAGGGCTGCATGGTGCACCTCTGTCCTCTGCCCATGCCTAAATGCTGTAGTTTCATGCCTTTCATCGGTCTTCCCATCAGTCTCCCTGCACATTTGTGTCCCCATTAGCTTTTTTTCTGCAAATTGATGTCCCTATAATAGCCACCCCACAAATTTGTGTCCCCATCAGAATCTCCCTGCACATTGGTGTCCCCATCAGAATCTCCCTGCACATTGGTGTCCCCATCAGAATCTCCCTGCACATTGGTGTCCCCATCAGAATCTCCCTGCACATTGGTGTCCCCATCAGAGCCTCCTCCAAACATATTTGTTTCACCCTCAGCCATCAACCCCCCCCCCCACCACCAACAGCGTCCCCATCACAGCCCTAACCCCCCCCCCACCAATTGCGGCTCCATCAACAGCAGTCACCCCCACCCCACAGAAGTATCCCCTTCACAGCACACAGCAGTCAACCCCCCCCCCCCCATTAGTGTCCCCATCAGAATCTCCCTGCACATTAGTGTCCCCATCAGAATCTCCTCCAAACATATTTGTTTCACCCTCAGAGCCATCAACCCCCCCCCCCCCAACCAACTGCGGCTCCATCAACAGCAGTCACCCCCACCCCACAGAAGTATCCCCATCACAGCACACAGCAGTCAACCCCCCCCCCATTAGTGTCCCCATCAGAATCTCCCTGCACATTAGTGTCCCCATCAGAATCTCCTCCAAACATATTTGTTTCACTCTGAGCCATCAACCCCCCCCCCACCAACAGCGTCCCCATCACAGCCCTAACCCCCCCCCCCCAACCAACTGTGGCTCCATCAACAGCAGTCACCCCCACCCCACAGAAGTATCCCCATCACAGCACACAGCAGTCAACCCCCCCATTAGTGTCCCCATCAGAATCTCCCTGCACATTAGTGTCCCCATCAGAATCTCCCTGCACATTGGTGTCCCCATCAGAGCCTCCTCCAAACATATTTGTTTCACCCTCAGCCATCAACCCCCCCCCCCCACCACCAACAGCGTCCCCATCACAGCCCTAACCCCCCCCCCCCCACCAATTGCGGCTCCATCAACAGCAGTCACCCCCACCCCACAGAAGTATCCCCATCACAGCGCACAGCAGTCAACCCCCCCCCCATTAGTGTCCCCATCAGAATCTCCCTGCACATTAGTGTCCCCATCAGAATCTCCTCCAAACATGTTTCACCCTCAGAGCCATCAACCCCCCCCCCCCAACAGCGTCCCCATCACAGCCCTAACCCCCCCCCCCCCAACCAACTGTGGCTCCATCAACAGCAGTCACCCCCACCCCACAGAAGTATCCCCATCACAGCAGTCAACCCCCCCCTCCCCTTAACGGTGTTCCCACCACTGCCATCCCTCCCCTCCCCACAACTGTTCACTGATCAGAGCTATTGCTCGATTCTATTCCCCTGAACTGTGTCCCCAACATAGGACACACAAGTGTCCCTATCAGAAGCAATCTTTTCCCATCCACACATTTGTTTATTCCCTATCAGTCTCTCTGCTGTACAGTGTGCAGACCTTCTGCAACTTACGGCTCCTGCCCTGCTGTATGCAAAAGGACACCAATGGTAACTGCAGGGTGGGAGCAAGGAGGTGCAGCCTGTCCTAGCAAGCAACACATGGTGGAGGCTTTGGGAGTGGTTGGGGTATCTGCCCTGCATGTTGCCGAGGGGGGTGGGGAGAGGAGTATGCATTGCAGGTTCCACAACCCGACAGATTGAGGACTCTAGCTGCAGGCTGGTAAAATGTCCTAGCGGGCCAGACGTGGCCCATGGGCCGTACTTTGAAGACCCCAGCTATAAGCTATTAAAAGGGTTTCTTTCCCTTTTTAATGCTAACTTGAACTTTACACTCACTATGGCTGGGCTATACACATTTTACACCTTGATGCCACACAAAAAAAAAAACTTTAAAATAAGCTCACTGACCTCTCTAGCTGCTCACTGTGGAGTAATTCATTCTCAAAAAGGCATGAGAAGCCGTGAAGACTTAGAAGTCCAGTCTGGGTACTGTTTCCTCCCCTCTTCCTGTTCTTACATTGACAATTAGAATCCTGGCAGGCTGCCGAGTCACTACTGGTTGGGGAGTGCCGAACTACAGAGAAATAGGTGAAAGTAAAACTTAGCTTTCCATTGTGGCTGCAACTACGAAGATCACGAAGGATTAAGGCTGCTCAAGAATAGGTAAATAGTTTCAGGCCTTAGTTTCAATAAATACTAACCCCTCAGGGTAAGCAATATGAAACAAAAACAGAAATGGATGCAGCTCAGGCTCTAAAGGATCCTAATCACTAAGCCAACCGGTATTAGTGCCGGCCAGGATGGAGCTTGTCCCAGCTCCAAACATCCATGTATAGGAAAGTAGTGTCCTGTAAGCTGCAGGTCCAGTGTATCAGCCTGGGCTCCAACCAGGCCGGGCTCCAACCAGGCCATGGTCCAATGCATTTCGCTCCACCCCTGAAGCTTGGTCATGGAGATCAGGGTAGACAACTGCAGGTAGCTTGTGTTGTGAGAACTGATTTTGGTGAGACCCGGGTACACTGTTACATGTCAACTTGGAGTTGCCTATGCAGTGCCTATATAGTGTGGAGTCTGATTTCAGAATATGAACAGACTAGCTACTCACAAAGAAACCCATGTGCACCATCTATCTAAAATTAAACGATATGAAGGATTCTTTCGAGTTGTCTTGAGTTTTTTTTTTTTTTTTGCTGAATAATCTCCCTAACCCCAAGTTGCATGACCAGTGAAGCTTTGTTTTATAGACTCTGATGAGGTCTTTCCTGATGTCTCGGAGACCAAGACGGTGGCTAATGGAGATGCATGTGGTACAGTGGAGGAGTTCCGAAAGGACTTTATCTCCAGGATATGGCTGACGTACAGAAAGGAGTTCCCCCAGTTGGAGGGGTCAACGTGGACGACAGACTGTGGTTGGGGCTGCACTTTGCGGACTGGACAAATGCTTCTGGCTCAGGGACTACTAATTCATTTTATTGGACGAGGTAGGTGTGATGAGATTTTCTGTTTGTAGATGCTTGTAGGTTTCTATCAGTAGTTCTTTATAAAGTTTATAAAATGGCAATGTTTAGGTGTGGCTTAGAAAAAACGATGTAGCTTGGTCTAAAGCCTGGTACACATATCAGACTATTGATCGTGTTTTTATTTACCGTATTTATTTTTTTTGCATGCTAGTCTCATATCGCAAATAGGAGGTTACCAAAGTTCTGAAAATTCTCGTATGACAATAAAAATTCGGAAGTAATGTAATGCATTCATATTGTGTTACTGTACTGTATATACTGTATTCAGCCGACAACTGTGCTGAATAAACGAAAAATCACATGGAGCCCAAAATAGTCATTTTGGCTAAAAAATTATTTACAGACCTTTGGAGCCCAAATGCAATTATTTTGACTAAAATCGGCTTTTTAGACACTTGGGAGACCAAAATACTGTCATTTTGACTAAATGATATCCTACAAGAAAAATTTTCCGGGTTTGTCCCTTTGGATAATATCGGATGAACTGCCTTGATTGGCTCTTGATAGCTGTGTGCTATCAGATTTTCGTATGATCACGATTTCTCGTACGATTTTCTGATCTTGTGTACAGGCCTGTACGCAAGGTTCCTCCAGAGGTTCCTAGGGGTTCCTTGAGATGTGGCTAACTTCCAGTTTTTATGGTATCTGCATAGTTTCGGGGGCAAACACAACTTGGCAGACCCAGCTGCATGACACCAATGAACTTTTAAACTGGTTGTAAGGGGGTGTTCTGACCACCATTGTAGGAGGGGGGGGGGGTTACTACTGACCACCCATGTAAGGGACATTTTTCTCATTGACCACCGGTGAATTTATGATTTTGCATAGTAGTGTTGGGTTAAACTTTTCTCTGGTTTTTATTAGGAGTCCCTATCTGTACGACTTATGGTTTGTCCTGGTTACACTTTTCTGAGACTAAAAGTAATTTGAGTTGTCTTTGGAAAATCTTTGTGGGGAGGCTTGCTCTGATAACTAATGCCTCGTACACACGCAACGATTATCGGCCGACCGATCGTCCGACTTTTGTCCAGAGTGGTGTTTTGTTGGTTGGAATGTGCCTAGACTGCACACGAATTTTCTCGGCCAACAAAAATCTACTTCAGAAGTGATGTCATGTTCTGGTCTACTTTCCGTGTGTTTTTTCTTGCCCAGTCTTGCTCATCAGATTGTCTGCCGAAATCTGTACTGACTGACGGAAAATCGGCCGTTGTGTTGACGGCCAACAAAAATTTTCTAGCCTGCACATCAGATTTTTTTCGGCCGAAAAGTCGGAGTCGGTTGTCGGAAGCATCATACTAACAAGCCGAAAATCGGCCGATCGGACGTTGGCCGAAAATTCCCGGCCAATAATCGATGCGTGTGTACGGGGTTTAAGGTTTTTTTTCCATCTATCTGGAGAGATTCCCTTTCACTTGTGGGCAGGGAATGAAATCTCTCCAATTGGGAGAGAGGGGATGGCGGGGGGGGGGGGGGACACAAGGGAGAGAGGGGATGGCGATAGAGTATTGCTTTGTACTTTACTGGTAAGTGGGTACTGAAATAAGTCCGACCATACACTACACGGTTCAAATCTTGACTGGTTCAGCAGGAACAGGCCAAGATTGGAACCGTTAATGGGCAGGCTGAATGTACCAAGTTGATTTAACATGGATATAACTAGCCTGCTGGATTCACTTGAGATTATCGCAAGCGGCTGCTATAGCTGCTAACAATCTCTGTCTACTCCCCCCGTTGTCATCTCCCACCTGGGAGATGACAATTGCTGATTCTCTTGTCAGCACTGCATGTGTTGATGGGGGAATCGTGGTAATTTCTTTCCTGCAACTCGTGATTCCAGTAAAGATATTCGTACAGTGTATGGCCTGCCTGAGGGTCCCAAATCATAAGTCGAAGGACGAACCTCCAGTAACTGAGCAAGTACAACTAAACTTCACTGGAAAACATAAACCGGCCTCTAGGGCCTTATGCATAAAGGTCAACCATCAATATCAAGAGTCTTTGGGGTCCTGAGACCACGTCGTTCTCTTATACAGTAATGTCTTACGAGTGGTAAACAAGTGACCATAAATCGGGACTGGCGTCTCGACCACCATATACTACTTGCAGTAAAAGTAAAAGGATAGTGTGGCAAGCAGAAATCGAAAAGAGAAGAATGTAA
>NC_138775.1:280021636-280046636 GCF_965119305.1 Pelophylax lessonae | reverse complement strand
GTCTTAATATGGATCTCTATAGACTGTCGCAAAGAAAATAAAGATGGCCGTTTGCTGCCATAGTCTGGGCTGGGTGCGGCCATCTTGGACCAGGAGCTTTTGGTTCCCAATATTTAGGGGGCTGATGGGGCAATTTTATACAATTTAGGCATTTAAATTAAGGTTGTGGTGAGGTTTCAGTAGAACTAAAGGCATAGATTTTTTTTTTTTTTTTTTTTTTGGGAGGGGGGGATTTTCCTTATTCTCGCCATGTCTCATTAGGGAAATTTCCCTTTACTTCCTGTCCCATAATTATCCCATGGATAGAATGGAGAGGGATTAGAACCCCTGGCAGGTTATTGATGTCTGCCACACTATTTATCCTGTTTACTGTAAAGTAAAAAAAAAAGCCTAAAATTTTGGGCAGTCACCAGACCAGAACTAAAGGGGACATCTTCTAATATGGACTTGAGCCCTGGTGACAGTTATTTTGGGCAGTCACCAGACCAGGACTAAAGGGGACATCTTCTAATATGGACTTGAGCCCTGGTGACAGTAATTTTGGGCAGTCACCAGGCCAGAGCTAAAGGGGATATCTTCTAATATGGACTTGAGCCCTGGTGACAGTAATTTTGGGCAGTCACCAGACCAGGACTAAAGGGGACATCTTCTAATATGGACTTGAGCCCTGGTGACAGTAATTTTGGGCAGTCACCAGACCAGGACTAAAGGGGAAATCTTCTAATGGGGATATTAGCACTGGTGACCATAAGGAATTCCATTACTTTTTTAGGGATTTCCTTCCTGTCCCATAGTCAAAACAGGAAGGAAATTCCTAAAAAAGTAATGGAATTCCTTATTGTCACCAGTGCTAATATCCCCATTAGAAGATTTCCCCTCTAGTCCTGGTCTGGTGACTACCCAAAATTTTAGTTTTTTTTTTTTTCACTTTACATTAGAGTATAAATAGTGTGGCACAGACATCAATAACCTGCCAGGGGGTTCTAATCCCTCTCCATTCTATCCAAAACTTAAAAAAAGAAATAAAAAGAAATTGCCATTAGTTATGCGGTGGTGTCATCCACCTGGCTATGTTGTGTGGCAGAGCTGCATAAATCTCAGCACAGACCAGACAGATACAAATTCCTTAGCAGGTTCGTATATAAATGTCCCTTGTGGCATGTAAGTAATTTGCAGAACAGAATATTAATGACTGGGTATTGGCCGTCTTTGGCCCCTTTCACACATAGGTCCGTTTGTCTGTTTTTCATCCATCCGTTGACGGATGAAAAACGGACATCAATGTATCTCTATGTAAAAATGGATGACAATGGATGATCATCCGTTTTCATCCGCTTCCGTCAATGTTCGTTTTTTTTTGAACGGATAAATGCCCTATTTTTCATCCGTCAAAAAAACGGATCGGATGGGAAACGGACACATTTTGACGTGACTGAAAACGGATCGTATGTGTGAAAGGGGCCTTTCACTGCGAGTTTTCATACCTTAGGTCAGTTGACCTTTTGAAGCTGAACTCTGGGAACAAAAATTTTGTTCCTTTAATATCCACAAAGGATAAAAAATCCAACTTTTTTTTTTTTAACGAAAAAGTAGCTATGGCGTCAGAGCTGTGGGAGAGGCCCAGCAGGCTCCACCCACTACAGAAGACCAGTCACCCTGCACAAGGAAAGTGCAGCGGTCTTTATTACAGGAAGCTTATTTTTTTATTTGCTGCATTTGTGCATGGCTCCACCTGCCACACAAGCAGCCCGGTCCTGTGTGTTGCAACCAGTGCAATGTTCTGCAGGTTTCAATGCAAAATAAAGTAGTAAATGCAGCAACATTGATCTTCTCAAAGAATTTAGGCCTCACATGGGTGCTGGTGCCTGTACTGTGTGAATGAGGCCTTGGTTTTTGCCCCTGTGTTTGCCCCTGTGTTTGCCCCAAGCTGCATGTATGCAGCTTATGGAAGTGAATGCAGATGCAGCCATTGTCTCAGTGGTCACATGATTGGAAGCCAGACCTAATGGCTTCTGATCTTTAGTCTGGACCGAGAGCGGTCTGACAGCTCAGTCTTCATGGTTGGAGTATGCAGTGAGCATGCATTCAGCACATAAACCTTGGGGCCACCTAGCAACCCATATGTGCGATTTGTGTGGGAATTCAAAGCCCACCCTGTTGCCACTGCACGTGTTTGGTCATTAAAGGGGTTAATAAAGCCCCTCTAAATCTTGGCCCCTCTAAATCTTGGCCCCTCTAAATCTTGCCCCCTCTAAATCTAGGCCCCCTCTAAATCTAGGCCCCCTCTAAATCTAGGCCCCCTCTAAATCTAGGCCCCCTCTAAATCTAGGCCCCCTCTAAATCTAGGCCCCCTCTAAATCTAGGCCCCCTCTAAATCTAGGCCCCCTCTAAATCTAGGCCCCCTCTAAATCTAGGCCCCCTCTAAATCTAGGCCCCCTCTAAATCTAGGCCCCCTCTAAATCTAGGCCCCCTCTAAATCTAGGCCCCCTCTAAATCTAGGCCCCCTCTAAATCTAGGCCCCTCTAAATCTAGGCCCCTCTAAAAGTTACTAAACCCAGGAGCCTGCGCTCACTATATCTGGTCTCCCAAAGTACACAGAACATGGAAATACAATTATTTTAGTAAATATTACTACTACTAAATACCTTTTCTCATCAGCAGTATATAGCAGTCTTGTGACTTCTATCAGTGTCTGGTTAAAGCTTGTAGGAGGAGTTTTCGTTCAGCTTTGACTCTCCTATGAGGCTGCATGACCCCTGCCCCCCTGTCTGGACAGTGCTGATTGTCTCTGTGCCGATCACATGCACCCTCCCCCAAAAAAACTCTGCACATGCTCAGTTTGGGGTTTATTGCTAGAATGCCTCCAGGGCTCTGTACTTATCAGAGCCTTGGGGACAGTAAAAGGAGGATCAGAGAAGACCGGATCTAACAGCATTGCATTTTTACACAAAAAGGATTGTGAGGATGCAGAGGATTATCCCCGTGAGTTGAACAAGCATGCTTTACTCCATATATAATGACTGATTTTCCTGTGGGGGGGGTTAGTAATCCTTTTTAAATCTTGGCCCCTTTTTAACCACTTTAGGACTGCGGCAGGCAGCCACTCCTGTGCAAACCGACTTAACTATACGTCGGTCACGAAGAGGAGGGTAGGGGGCGAGCGCACGCCACCAGCGGCGTGCTCCCGCCCCGCTCGTCAGCGGGGAAGCCGATGCAGCGGGCAGGTGGCTCCAATTGCCGCCTGACACCTGTGATCGCTCCCGGCTGAGAGAGGACGGTCGGCTGTTGTAAACACAGCTGACCGTTCTTCTCTCTGGAATGATCACAGAGCGCCTGTGATCCTTCTATATAGGGTCACATGTCTCTATGGTCATTTCAGAAGCCCCGCCCCCCCACTGTTAAAATCACTCCCCTAGGCTCACATTTAACCCATTACTCACCCACAGGGTTAACCCCTTCCCTGCCAATGGCATTATTACAGTAACAGTGCCTATTATTTAGCACTGCTTACTGTAGTAATGTCACTGGTACCCCCAAAAGTGTCAAAAATGTCAGTCAGGGGTCCGATCTGTTCGCCGCTATGTCACAGTTCCGCAAAAAATTGCAGATCGCTGCCATTACTAGTAAAAAAAAAAAAAAAAAAAAAGACAAATCTTTCCCCTAGACAGTAGACGCAATAACTTTTGCGCAAACCAATCAAAATTCGCTTATTGTGATTTTTTTTTTTGTATATGTAGCAGAAAACAAATTGGCCTAAAATGTTTAATTTTGATTTTTAGTTTTTTTTTCTGGTAATGTTATATAGCAGAATGTGAAAAATAGTGGTTTTTTTTTTCAAAATTGTTTCATTTTTTTTGTTTATAGCGCAAAAAAAATCTAAATCACACAGGTGATAAAATACAACCGAAAAAGCTCTATTTATGGGAAAAAAAGGACATCAATTTTATTTTGGTACAGCGTCGCACGACCGTGCAATTGTCAAAGTAACGCAGTGCCGAATCGCAAAATATGGCCTGGTCATTAAGGGGGCAAACCCTTCCGGTCTTAAAGTGGTTAAATCTTGGCCCCTTTAATTTCCTCCATCCGAGCTCGTACTTTCCATAAACCTTGGCGCTCCGATTCTAGACACATCAAGACGATCCCTGACATTGACGGATTGAACCCAGCGGAGTCATGTACGTTTCACTACAGCTCTGAGTCTACGCACTTAGATTTGCAAATCTAATTAGGTAAAATCACACACATTATCCCATTTAAACATTGCTTTCCAGACGATATTATGCCAGGTAAGGAGATTAAATGAAATTATTTTCTTTAATCTGCGGGAGGGTGTGGCGGAGTCGAGGAATTTGTCTCAGACAACACTTTGAAATATATGACTTGCTCTAGAATGTCTAAAACAGACGCCAAATGTGAGCATTAGACAAAATAAACCATTTCCAGGGTTTGCCGGGGGACTTGTCGGCTTTTTCCAACAGCGGATGGTAAAGGATTGAGGAGTATCTAAACCCAAGAATTTTACTTTTAAATTTTGCAGCTTACCAGTCCTTAGGTTGGGTTCATCCAATACCAGCGCGACAGCGCACGTGTTGTTGTGCATTCCCATGCGTCATGTGTAGGGCAGCCCAGAGGCGTAACTAGAACCTTCTGGGCCCTGGTGCAAGAAACCATGAAGGGCCCCCCGGACCCCTGGGGGGGGGGGGGGGACCAGGGTAGCACACAGGGGCCCAGAGACGGCAGAACACAAGTGAACTGGATAGGAGGAGTGGCTGGGGCAGCATACAGAAGAACCAATCTCCTCCATTTTCCTCCTGCAGCTACAGGAGCAAAACGGAGGACAGTGATTTCTCTACATGCTGCTCCTATCCAGGTGTACAGGGGAGCCGCTCAGGCCCCCTGGAGCATGGGGCCCGGTTGCAATTGCAACCCCTGTAGTTATGCCCCTGGGGCAACCCAATTCAATGCACTGCCCTGTGTGCGAGAATCGTAGAAAAGAGTCTCTGACCCTGTTCCCAAATTGTGCTGCACCATACAGCATGACCATCTCGCCATTTATGCTATACAAGCTTTGAGCGCAGGTGAACACGGTCCTTGGAAATGCACACTTTGAGCAGAGGTGAACACAGGCTTTGGAGATGCAAGCTCCGAGGCCTGCGAACTTAGGCATTGGAGGTGAATGCAGGCCTTGGAGGGATGCAAGCTTTGAGTGGAGGTGAATGCAGGCCTTGGAGGGATGCAAGCTTTGAGCGGAGGTGAAAGCAGGCCTTGGAGGGATGCAAGCTTTGAGCGGAGGTGAACGCAGGCCTTGGAGGGATGCAAGCTTTGAGTGGAGGTGAACGCAGGCCTTGGAGGGATGCAAGCTTTGAGTGGAGGTGAACGCAGGCCTTGGAGGGATGCAAGCTTTGAGTGGAGGTGAACGCAGGCCTTGGAGGGATGCAAGCTTTGAGCGGAGGTGAACGCAGGCCTTGGAGGGATGCAAGCTTTAAACGGAGGTGAACACAGATCATACCTAAAACCTATGGAAGGTGGACAGCTAGAACCTCCATAATTCTTTAAAATTCCCCAAACCAGAGCTGAATATTACAATTAAAATCCTTTAGCAAAGTTTCTTGAGCCTCACTAAAAGCTTTGCAAATGCATAATAAAAGCTTGATGTAGGCACCACCCTTTATACAAGCTGCTGAACCTCCTGTGTACAGGGCCTGGCTGTCATCTCTTGGGTTGACCATAACCCATAAAGTGGAAACCTCCAACCTATTGGTCAGGAGTTGTCTGGAAGGGCCTATAGGCATACAAACCTGCTCACCAATAAGTTGAAGGTTCGATCTATGGGGCTCCTAATGTTGGATAATCACTTTCACTTGGGCCAGGTGCACACCCATGTATAGCATTAAAAAGTGTGTGTGTGTGTGTGTATAGAACCCCAATACACAACTCTATAGAACCCCCCCCAATACACAACTCTATAGAACCCCCCCAATACACAACTCTATAGAACCCCCCCCAATACACAACTCTATAGAACCCCCCCAGTACACAACTCTATAGAACCCCCCCAGTACACAACTCTATAGAACCCCCCCAGTACACAACTCTATAGAACCCCCCCAGTACACAACTCTATAGAACCCCCCCAGTACACAACTCTATAGAACCCCCCCAGTACACAACTCTATAGAACCCCCCCCAGTACACAACTCTATAGAACCCCCCCCAGTACACAACTCTATAGAACCCCCCCAGTACACAACTCTATAGAACCCCCCCAGTACACAACTCTTTAAGACCTCTATGATTAAGCCCATGAGCAGGTGAAACGCGTTGGGGAGCATGGCTTGACAGGAGTAGCTGAAGCCTGTCCTTTCCTGATATACATGGCTGCTTCCCGGTGTGCACTTTTATTTATTTATTCATTTATTTATTTTTTCTTTACAAGGTCCCGTTTTGCCTGATAGCCAAATATGAACGCCAGCACCCGGCAGTGTTTGGAGTCACCGGCTTAAATATGGCGGGCTTTGCGTGGCGCTTATTTTGTGGCTTTCAGTGAACTATACTATAGCTACCAATGCTCCTGCAATTGCATTGCACTCCAACACATTGGGGTACTCCAAAAATGGCACGGGTATTTTTTTTTTTTTTTGTGTGCATGAAGTGTGCTGCTTTCCCATTCAATGGGAATTGGATTCCTTAACACAGTGCACCTCAATAGAAGATGTGGGTTATGGGATGCACCAGTGTGAAGGGGCCAATCCTGTATTTCTAACTCCAAAACTTTTTTTTTTTTTTCTCTGTGACCTTCAAACCTTGCCAACTCTCTCAATGCTTTGTGGCAGGGATGGGACAAAGGGTGGGCGGGAGAGACGCCTGCCCTGGGCGCAATGGTTTACTGTAGGGATGAGGGCGCCTTCCTTCTGTTACAAGGCTTAAAGGAGTAGTGACAGCGGCAGTGATTTTGACAAGCGACTGCACACCGTAGGATCCCCTAAGCTTGCACATTATGAACAGGGGAGGTGGGGGGTGCAGTTTGGCATCTTTACCCTAGGTGCTGGATGACCTTGTCCCGGCACTACTTTGGGGTATCTTTTACTCCTTTTCCAATAAACTCACTCAGCCTAAACTTCCATCAGACAGTAGACTTCATCAGGCACACTGATCCCTTTGTGCATTCTGTTGTGAATTTTTTTTTTTAGCACTGACTGCTTAGGCCCTAAAGAAGGGCCCCCCACCCCAAAAAAAAAATGCATTGGCTGTAACTTATGAACCATTATATGTATCAAAAAGTCCTGTAAGTGAGATGCAGCCCTACTACACGATAGTTGCGCATCTTGACTGGTTTCACCATTCAGTTACTATTGTCAATGATTAGATTCCGCAATGCATCACAATTACGGCCCATGGTTTTCAGCAAAAACCCGTCGGCTGCAGGCCTGGCCAGTGGCCCCGTCGGCTGCAGGCCTGGCCAGTGGCCCCGTCGGCTGCAGGCCTGGCCAGTGGCCCCGTCGGCTGCAGGCCTGGCCAGTGGCCCCGTCGGCTGCAGGCCTGGCCAGTGGCCCCGTCGGCTGCAGGCCTGGCCAGTGGCCCCGTCGGGCTGCGGCCTCGCCCTGTGACACGGAGCTTCGTCCTTCATGCCTGGTGGCCGCTGTAACAAAGTCCCGCCTCCCATGATAGACATCACTCCGATTCAATTTGCCGGCATTGGATTAGTGTGCCGTCTATCCTAGGAGGCGTGACTTTGTTACAGCAGCCGCCAGCCATGTCCGATCCAAGCTCCGTGTCACAGCAAGTGATATCCCCATGCGTGAGACATACACATAGAGAGAAGGCGGGAGGGGAGGACTCTGACAGGGGTTCGCCGGGACGACGTCATTGATGCAATAGCGATTTAGCAGATCTCCATCATTGCAGAATTGTTTTAAGGCTGAATCGCGATTCATCGATTTTATACGATTATTTTAAACACCCCTGCTACAAAAGGTCATTGCATTTCCTGGAGTTGGGCTTTAAGGCCCCTTTCACACTTGTGTGACCTGAAAGTCGCACGGCTTTGGCTGGACTTGAAGCAATGCTTGTGTAATCTTGAGGTCTAGGGACCTCAAAACGCATCAAAATCAGACCAAAGTAGTGCAGGGACTACTTTGAAGTTGCCGCAACTTGGAGTCGCACAGATATATATTCTCATTGGAAATCATAGGGTATCATAGGGTATGACTTGTCATGCGACTTTGCAGACCCAAGTCGCACAAGTGTGAAAGGGGCCTAATTGACAACGTTTTTTAGAATCTTCTTTTTTTATCCACTTTTTTTTTTTCTTCACCCCCCCCCCCCCAAGTGCCGGTTTACATATGTGATGTGGGAACCCTGCAAATCCACTTTGGCTACCCGCATCGCACTCAACTCGCAGGCAGTTCACACTGCCATATGCGACTTGCTGGGGCTGTCAATACAAAGTTGAGGACACCCCCAGATCAGTTCGCATATCGCAGTGCGAACTGTCAATTCTGACCTGAATCGGATCGCATACCGGTAGGAGTGAACATCCATGCGACCCGTATCTGGTGCGGACCAAAAAAGGGTCCTGTGCCACTTTGGTCTGAATGTGATGCGAATTCAGCCATACAATCTGTATGGCTGAATTTACATCGCACAGACATTGCATGTGATTTGCAGTGCGGTGTGAATCACATGCGATGTCTGACATCACTGAAGGATGAAATGCCACTAAATCTTAATGAGCTTCTTTAAAAATCCCCTTTGTTTGGAAAATTAGTATCTGTATTTCTGTGAATTGAGTGATATGAATATTGAACAAATGAATCTGCTGCAATAAATAGCCTGCCTGCTTGCAGTTGTGTTTTTTTTTTTTTTAACGTTATAAACCAAGAGCAACAATTTTTTTGATTAACCACTCTGCAACCGCTCACAGTAATACTACTGCGGCAGAGTGGTTCGTTATCGTCCAGCCACGTAGTATTAACGTGACTGGACTCCTCCCCTTCTGGGCGGCGCTTGCGCGCCGCCGGAGGCTCGCTCCCGCTGTTTTCATTCACAGCGGGAGTCGGGCCAGGGGAGGAGCAGCGGCGATCGCCGCTGCTCTTACCCGATCGTCGGGGATCGAGTCTGGAGATCCGCCCGCTGTGTTTAAACACAGCGGGCGGATCTCCATAGTGACAGGGACTGACAGATCGGAGTGTTCAGCATAGCTGGACATCCGATCTGTCCTTCTGTCACACAGTCACCTCCCCCCCTACACGTCAGTAAGCACCAGGCATACATTAACCCCTCCCTCTCCAATAAAATTAACCCCTTCCCTGCCAGTGTCATTTTTACAGTAACAGTGCATATATATAGCACTGATTACTGCAGTAATGTCACTGGTACCCCCAAAAGTGTCAAAAATGTCAGTTAGGGGTCCGATCTGTCCGCCACAATGTCGCAGTCCCGCAAAAAAAATCGCAGATCGCCGCCATTACGCGTTAAAAAAAAAACACCAAAAATGACAGAAATCTTTCCCTTTGTTAGTAAACGCAATAACTTTTGCGCAAACCAATCAAAATACGCTTATTGCGATTTTTTTTTTACCAAACATATGTAGCATAAAACAAATTGGCCAAAAACTTTTAAAAAAATTGGTTTTTACATCTTTTTTGGGGGGAATTTCATATAAAAAAATTTGAAAAATATTATTTTTTCAAAATAAACGCTCTTTTTTTGTTTATAGCGCAAAAAGTAAAAATCGCACAGGTGATCAAATACCACCAAAAGAAAGCTCTGTTTGTGGGAAAAAAAGGACGTAAATTTCGTTTGGGTACGGCGTCGCACGACCGCGCAATTGTCAGTTGAAGTTGCACAGCGCCGAATCGCAAAAAGTGGCCTGGACGGAAGACAGCAAAATCCTCCGGTTGTAAAGTGGTTAAAAAAAAAAAAAAAAAAATATTATACACATTCTGCTGACATTCTCAAAAAAAAAAAAAAAAATCAATCAATTTTTTTTAACATTTTAGGCCAATTTATTTCCTGCTACATATTTTTGGTAAAATCGCAATAAGCGTTTTTTGATTGGTTTGCGCAAAAGTTATCGCGTCTACTAACTACGAGAAAGATTTGTCGTTTTTTTTTTTTTTTTTTTTTTTTTTTTTATTTATTTTTTTTTTTTTTTGTATTTTAAAGTTTCACTTCTGTCAAAAAGCAATATTTTTGTTAATTACACTTGGTTTTATTTAAAAATACATTCAAATCTTAATACCATAAATAACATGTTCCATTTTTTATTTTTTTCCTCCAGGAAAATGTTTGGCAATTGAAGAGAAATGCTTAAATAATGCCTTACAATTTAAACCCATTGGATTATAGTCAACTAAAATGTACTGGAGGTTTTGGTTGACCAAAAATATTACTAAAACAATTCAGATTAGTAAAAGTAAAATAGCATTTTAGTCCAGACTGACTAAATTGAAATTTGATGTCAAAATTAATACTGGTGTACCCTAATTAACTCCTCCTCCTTTCCCCTCTCCGTCTCAACTGATTTCCTGTGTAGTTTTTTTTTTTTTTTTTTTTCTTGGGAACTAATTTTTTATTTTATTTTTTTTTCTTGTAACTAATTTTTTTTTTTGTGTCTTAATTAAAAAAAAAAAAAAAAGAAAAAAATTGCAAAACGATATGAAGGGAGGTTTTTTTTTTTTTTTTTTTTCTTGTCCTAAGGGAAAATATATGTAAGAGTTCACACAATCCTTTAAAATTTTGGCCAATGGTGTGACATCTGATCACATTGAGTTAGTGTCATCCTCCAATCTTTGGTTGTAGTTTCAATGCTTTATCTTTGTTTGTTTTTTTTTTTTGTTTTTTTTTCTTTTAGTCATTCCACTGCCCCTCACCGAAGAAAATGCCGTTCAGAAAAATGGATCCGAGTTGCACAATTGGATTTTATTGCAAAAACACTCAGGACTTTAAGAAGGCTGAGGAGGAGCTCACAAAGGTACAGGAAGTGAAATGTCTGCAGACAGGAAGTGAAGGAAAGTGTCCCCAGTGGGACACAGGCATTAAAAATAAGCGTATTAAATCTGACCCTTCCGGCCTTCCCTTCAGGCTTGCACAGCTGTACCGGCTCCTCTCCTGTGCTGAAATGGTTTACTGTGATATCACTGCACACTGTGAGCTTCCATGTTCATTAGAAGCTGCAGCAAATCAGAGCCCACCTAATTTCATGGCTGGAGACCCATCTAGCATCATCTAGCTCTTTCCTCCCCAGCCTGACTGTCTCTGCCCTGCCTTTCATTCTTTGTAATGCAGTCCTTTCATTCATGGAGGCTCCACATCCCATGAGGACAGGGGCTGAATGGCAACTTTCAGGGGGCAAGTACAAACCAGAGGCCCGTGGTGCAGCGACTTGGCCCACCTCCCACTCTCCCTCTTCCTCACCCCCATTCCAGACTGAAGCTCTGCTCCAGATACTCTCTACTCACCGGCTGTATCCGGGTTCCTGACCTGGCCAGCAGGGGGCAGTTGGGGGGAGCTGGGACAGCTCGGTCAGGGCTGGCTGGGGCAGAAGAGTCTCCAGTGGGATTTGGAACCGGCCTTTGCTCAGACAGTTTACACCATCCATGCGGGGGGGGGGGGGGGGGGGGCTGCGCTCTGTCCTTGTCTTCATCCCACACTCAGTAGGACAGTGATGGGGACTTTTTACTTCTCTTCACCAGGAATCCTTTAGACATGTCTGTGGCCTTTTTACAGTGCATCAGAGCAGCCCCCCCCCCTGGTCCAGCCCTCCCCAGCATGTGGATGTTACCTAGGGTGGTCTGCATGCAAGTACAGCCTGCATAGAATGACCACTCGGCCAGATGGATATTTGGCTGTCAAGGAATTCTGATATTTCTGTAACTCCTCCCAAGGACCAGCCAAGTTCTTGCATCAGGGCTAAGGGGTCATGATGAACTATGGAGCCAAGTACAGCACCCTGCGGGCCCTGTCCACCAGCCATCTGCTTGCATTGCACAGAGCAGCAGAGACCCAGTGAGATCACTATGTCTAAAATAAGATCTGTAATAACAGGTTTTATATTACCAATTAACCACCACCCACCCGTCTTGTACTGCGGATGGGCAGCCACTGTAGGCAAAGCCATGTACTGGCATGTCGCTGCCTACTGCCAGGGTTAGGGCATGTGTGCCCCTGGTTGGCTCCCACTGTGATTGTACTCAGCGGGAGCCGGTCGGCAAATCCCAGCCAGTGATTTATGACCAGGACGTGCTGATAGGCTGTGTTCAATCACCATCCAGCGCTCTGTGCTGACATTCAACACAGGGCTCTGTACAGAGGGAGTGATCTGTCAGAGAAATTGAGAACTCTTTAGTAAAAAGCAGCACACCATACACACATTACACATTGTTAGGCACATATTTAACCCTTTGATCGCCCCTAGATTTTTATCCCCCTTCTCAGCCAGTGTCATTATTACAGTGACCGTGTATAGTATTAGCACTGATCACTGTAATGGCACTGGTGATGTTGAGCAGACAGTCATTTCCCCCCCAGCCTCAGGGTCTATTTGTGTAGATAGAGAATGTATGTGTGTGTGTATGTATATATGTATGTATGTGTATGTGTATATGTGTATATGTATATATATATATATATATATATATATATATATATATATATATATATATATATATATATATATATATATATATAGTGTGTGTGTATGTATGTGTGTGTGTATATATATAGTGTGTATTGTATATGTATATACACTCTCTCTATCTACACAAATAGACACTGAGGCTGTGTGTGTGTGTATATATGTATGTATATGTGTGTATATATATATATATATATATATATAGTACATTATCTCTCAAAAGTGAATACACCGCTCACCACCTTTTTTGTAAATATTTTATTGTATCTTTTCATTTGACAACACTGAAAAAATTGCACTTTGTAGTGCGTGTACAGCTTGTATAACAGTGTAAATTTGCTGTCCCCTCAAAATAACTCAACACACAGCCATTATTTGTCTAAACCACTGGCAACAAAAGTGAGTACACCCCGAAGTTAAAATGCCCAAATTGGGCCCAATTAGCCATTTTCCCTCCCCGGTGTCATGTGACTCGTTTGTGTTACAAGGTCTCGGGTGTGAATGGGGAGCAGGTGTGTTAAATTTGGTGTTATCGCTCTCACTCTCTCATACTGGTCACTGGAAGTTCAACATGGCACCTCATGGCAAAGAACTCTCTGAGGATTTGAAAAAAAGAATTGTTGCTCTACATAAAGATGGCCTAGGCTGTAAGAAGATTGCAAAGACCCTGAAACTGAGCTGCAGCACAGTGACCAAGACCATACAGCGGTTTAACAGGACAGGTTCCACTAAGAACAGGCTTTGCCATGGTCAACCAAAGAAGTTGAGTGCACGTGGTCAGCGTCATATCCAGAGGTTGTCTTTGGGAAATAGAGGTATGAGTGCTGCCAGCATTGCTGCAAAGGTTGAAGGGGTGGGGGGTCAGCCTGTCAGTGCTCAGACCATACGCCACACACTGCATCAAATTGGTCTGCATGGCTCTCATCCCAGAAGGAAGCCTCTTCTAAAGATGATGCACAAGAAAGCCCGCAAACAGTTTGCTGAAGACAAGCAGACTAAGGACCTGGATTACTGGAACCATGTCCTGTGGTCTGATGAGACCAAGATAAACATTTGGTTCAGATGGTGTCAAGTGTGTGTGGCGGCAACCAGGTGAGGAGTACAAAGACAAGTGTGTCTTACCTACAGTCAAGCATGGTGGTGGGAGTGTCATGGTCTGGGGCTGCATGAGTGCTGCCGGCACTGGGGAGCTACAGTTCATTGAGGGAACCATGAATGCCAACATGTACTGTGACATACTGAAGCAGAGCATGATCCCCTCCCTTCAGAGACTGGGCCGCAGGGCAGTATTCCATCATAACGACCCCAAACACCTCCAAGATGACCACTGCCTTGCTAAAGAAGCTGAGGGTAAAGGTGATGGACTGGCCAAGCATGTCTCCAGACCTAAACCCTATTGAGCATCTGTGGGGCATCCTCAAATGGAAGGTGGAGGAGTGCAAGATCTCGAACATCCACCAGCTCTGTGATGTCATGGAGGAGTGTAAGAGGACTCCAGTGACAACCTGTGAAGCTCTGGTGAACTCCATACCCAAGGAGGGTTAAAGCGGTTGTATACTGCCAAAAAAAACAAACCCTGCAAGACAAAGGCATAATGAGCTAGTATGCATCGCATACTAGCTCATTATGTAATACTTACCTTAAAACGAAGCCCCGACACGGTCGCCCGGACACCGCTGTGGGAGCAGTCATGCTCCCTCGGCATCTCTTCCGGGTTCGGCCGCTCCGGCGTTGAGTGGCCAGAGCTGTGATGACGTCACTTTGCGGCAAGTGACCGGCAAGGAACTCTGAAGGTCCGCTGGACCTTCAGAGCACATGCGCTGCTAGCGTCAGCGGCTGCATGCAGGGCAAATATCTCCTAAACTGTGCAGTTTTAGGAGAGATTGTACCTACAGGTAAGCCTTATTATAGGCTTGCCTGTAGGTAAAAGTAAAAAAAAAAAAAAATGAGTTTACTACCGCTTTAAGGCAGTGCTGGAAAATAATGGTGGCCACACAAAATATTGACAATTTGGGCCAGATTCGGACATTTTTACTTAGGGGTGTACTCACTTTTGTTGCCAGCGGTTTAGACATTAATGGCTGTGTTGAGTTATTTTGAGGGGACAGCAAATTTACACTGTTATACAAGCTGTACACTCACTACTTTACATTGTAGCAAAGTGTCATTTCTTCAGTGTTGTCACATGAAAAGATAGAATAAAATATTTACAAAAATGTGAGGGGTGTACTCACTTTTGTGAGTGTGTCTCATAAATTTAGAATATCATGAAAAAGTTAATTTTATTTCAGTAATTCAATTCAAAAAGTGAAACTCCTATATTTTATATAGATACGTTACACACTGATACATTTTCAAGCATTTATTTTAGTTTTGATGATTATGACTGTTAGTGAAAACCCAAAAATTTCAGTATCTTGGAAAATTAGAATACTACATGAGACCAATCGGAAAAAGATTTATAATACAGAAATGTTGACTTTTTGAAAAGTCTGTCCATGTACAGTATAGTATGCGCTCAATACTTGGTTGGGGCTCCATTTGCATGAATTACTGCATCAATCAAACACTTCATGCTTCCCTCTGCTGACCAGCTTTATGGAGATGCGGATTTCATTTTCCAGCTGGACTTGGCACCGCCCACACTGCCAAAACTACCAATACCTGGTCACATGATCATGGTATCACTGTGCTTGATTGGCCAGCAAACTCGCCTGACCTAAACCCCATAGAGAATCTGTGAGGTATTGTCAAGAGGAAGATGAGACCGCAGACCCAACTGTATACTGTACATGGACATACTTTCAGTAAGCCAACATTTCTGTATTAAAAATCTTTTTGGTTTTATGTAATCTAATTTTCTGAGATAATGAATTTTGGGGTGTCACTAGCTGTAAGCCATAATCATCAAAATGAAAAGAGAAAAATGCTTTATTGTATATCACTCTGTGTAACACATCTATATACCGTATATACTCGAGTATAAGCCAAGTTTTTCAGCACATTTTTTTGTGCTGAAAACGTCCCCCTCGGCTTATACTCGAGTCAAGGGGGAAAAAAAAAAATTCCCTGTCCGCTCCGACGGGTTTAAGGTTTAAAAATGGCGCCGCCCGTTGCATACATGTCACCGCGCACGCGCCGCCGCCGCTCGTGTAATTTCGGCTATTCCCGGCGCCGCTCGGGATGCCGGGAATACCCGAAAGTATACGAGCGGCGCGTGCGCAATGACGTGTCGGCGCCGGGCGGCGCCATTTTTAAAATGAAGGCGCCTCTGGAACAGGTAAGTGAAACGGCTTCACTACCTGCCATTATGCAGGGCTGCGGGCACACTACAAGGGATGCAGTGCTGCGGGCATGGTCCACATGTACCATGCCCACAGCACTGCATCTCCTGTAGTATGCCCACAACCCCGGATCCTCTTGTACCATGCCAGTACCCTGCATTCTCCTGCACCATGCCAGTCGCCCTGCATTCTCCTGCACCATGCCAGTACCCTGCATTCTCCTGCACCTTGCCAGTCGCCCTGCATTCTCCTGCACCTTGCCAGTCGCCCTGCATTCTCCTGCACCTTGCCAGTCGCCCTGCATTCTCCTGCACCATGCCAGTCGCCCTGCATTCTCCTGCACCATGCCAGTCGCCCTGCATTCTCCTGCACCATGCCAGTCGCCCTGCATTCTCCTGCACCATGCCAGTACCCTGCATTCTCACCCTAGGCTTATACTCGAGTCAATGATTTTTCCCATCTTTTTGTGGTAAAAGTAGGGGCCTCGGCTTATACTCGGGTCGGCTTATACTCGAGTATATACGGTATGAGTTTCACTTTTTGAAACATGTAGAAGATTAGATTTTGGCCAGAGTTTTTTTTTTTTTTTAATGAAGAAATTTGACCTTTTTTCTTTTTTTCTTCTTCCTTTTCAGTCTTCTAAACTAAAAAAAAATAAATAAAAAATAAACCCAGTGGTAATCAAATGCCACCAAAAGAAAACTGTGTGAAAAAAAAATGTATATTTTGTTTGGCTACAGTGTTGCATGACTGTGCATTCGGCAGTTAAAGTGGCGCAGTGCAGAAAAGCAAAAAAATGATCTGGTCATGAAGGGACTATGATCTTCTGGAGGAGACGTGGGACCCAGGGAAGGCAAATTTTTAGCAGATTAAATTTAAATTAAACCGTAAGAGTTTAATATTATTTTAACTCACTGATCACCGTACAATAAACCTTCCCCAGTAACTATTTTGTTTTAAATATTACCCCAGCGCTTAAAGTTTACAAATTTTAATGCTGCTGGCTCCTGGGGCTGCTTCCCTAAACTTCCGGCTTTCAGACGTTTTGCTTGCAGTCTGGAGCAAGTCTGTTAAGCCTCGTACACACCCAACGATTATCGGCCGACCGATCGTCCGACTTTTGTCCAAGTTTTGTTGGTTGGAATGTGCCTAGACTGCACACGAATTTTCTCGGCCAACAAAATTCTACATCAGAAGTGATGTCATGTGTTGGTTTGCTTACTTTGTGTTTTTTCTTCTCTGAGCATGCCCAGTCTTGCTCATTAGATTTTTGTCTGCTGAAATCTGTACTGACTGCAGGAAAATCGGCCAACAAAAATTTTATAGCATGCACACCAGATTTTTTTTTCGGCCGAAAAGTCGGAGTTGGTTGTCGGAAGCATCATACTAACAAGCCGAAAATCGGCCGATCCAACGTTGGCCGAAAATTCCCAGCCGAATTTTTGACGCGTGTGTACAAGGCTTTAGCTTGGAGGAGGGAAGAGCAGGAGAGTGCCTTGCTATCCTAGTCTATAGGGCTGTGTTTTTCTATTGATGTGCGCAGTGTAGGGAGACTCTTGTCCCTGCGTGCATGGGTGGTTGCATGGGACGCTGCAAGAGAAAGAAGACACCCTGAAACAGGAACCGGGGGGCAGCGATCATGGCATCAGTTTTAAATAGGAACATAGGCAAGGATTAAAGAAAAAAGTTGCAAATTCAATGAGGGTGGTGCAGAACCTTTTTCCTTCGCACCTAATGGGTGTTCGCATGGTTTCCGATTCTGGAAATTGCACTGCGTTTTGCGAGCTACTTTAGGGTGTCAAGATAACATTGACACCCGCAGCAGATTGCATGGACGCTGTGCGATGCAGGTAAATGGAGTGCATCCTGTGTGTTTCCCGCATTGCATTATTGTGAACTGATTAAATCAAATGCTGAAAGTGCTTAAAAAGTGAGATTTACTGTGACTTGTATTACTATTAAATGTAACCATTCCCTATTGTAAAATTAAGCGGTGGGCTTTTAAATGGTCTTCGAGAGATCCAGAAGTCCCTTTTCACAATTCCTGAACCTGTTCTTGTGCCCAAAAACTGCCCCCTCTATACTCCATTATTTTACATTTTTGTATTCTATTTTTCGGACTATAAAAAAAGGTGAAATAAGTTTTTAAAATGACTTTACACAAATACCCCAGAAGATGAGATACAGTAAATATAATAAACTACCTTAAATACATCCTTCCTAAACAAACCCTCTATATAGATGTTTTTTTTTTTTTTGTAATCTAGTTGGCTGTTTATTGCTCAGTTGATAAAAGTAGAATAAAATGTCTGCTATGGGTTACATCATGTGCAGTCAGCCAATGTTCCTCATTGGTGTGTTTTCTAGTGCTTGAAAATAGAATTTTTAAACTTGGATTTTTACTTCCAGTAGGTGGCGCCATTGAATTGGTGAATTCTTACAATGTGTGTACACTGCAGAATAACCCCCCCACCATCATTACACTTGAAGATATTTCAAATTTCATTCCCCAATCTGGTATTATAGTAAACAATGTGGATGGAAGTATTTTGGATTGGACACATTTTAGAATAATGTCAGGATTGCAGTTGTGGCAATGGAATTAAAGGTAGATTATAGGTATTGGTATAGCAGTCTTTTATTGTGGGTTGTTGCTATGGCTTACCACTGAAAACACGGACCCTAGAGTTCTCTATTAAAGTATTGGTAATACTGGTTCTGTAATCTGGACTGGTGTTATATAGATGGATGGCACCTGCCAGTGTTTTAATTTATATCTATATATTAGGGGCAATTCATGATGATGTGTTGGTTATGTTAACTGTTTTTAGTTCAGTTGACAAACCCATATATGCATTTATTTTTTGAGGGCGAGGGGGGCTACACATTTGTAATTTAAACATTTTTTTTTTTTTGACGGGGGGGTAGGGGGTTACACAGTGTGTGGGGTTTGTTTGACGGGGGGGGGGGGGGGGCTACACATTTAAAGTGTGGTGTGTTGTTTTTTTTTTTTTTTTTTTTTTTATATAGTGGAAAATAAACCCCTTTATTTACAATTTTATATTTATTCTGGAATTCTTAAATTGTGGGTTGTGTTTTTTTTTTTAATTGTGGGGAGGGGAGGTTGTTCGTTATTATTTTGGAAGGGGGTTACTGCCATCCAGGGTATGTTGGGGACATTTTTACTCGTTCCCAGTGACAATGGAAACACTTGATGGAATCTCCAACAGTAATACAGACTACAACACAAATTTTTTTTTGTATTTTGTTTTTTTGTTTTTGTTTTTTTTTTCTTTTTTTGTTTGTTTTTGTCTTTTTTGTTTGTTTTTGTCTTTTTTTGTTTTTTTTTTTGTTTTTTCTTTATTTTGGGCTTTTTTGTTTTTTTCTTTATTTTGGGCTTTTTTGTTTTTTCTTTATTTTGGGCTTTTTTGTTTTTTCTTTATTTTGGGCCTTTTTGTTTTTTCTTTATTTTGGGCCTTTTTGTTTTTTCTTTATTTTGGGCCTTTTTGTTTTTTCTTTATTTTGGGCTTTTTTGTTTTTTCTTTATTTTGGGCTTTTTTGTTTTTTCTTTATTTTGGGCCTTTTTGTTTTTTTTTTCTTTATTTTGGGCTTTTTTGTTTGTTTTTTCTTTATTTTGGGCTTTTTTGTTTGTTTTTTCTTTATTTTGGGCTTTTTTGTTTGTTTTTTCTTTATTTTGGGCTTTTTTGTTTGTTTTTTCTTTATTTTGGGCTTTTTTGTTTTTTTGAGCTTTTTTGAGCTTTTTTTTTTTTTTTTTTTTTTTTTTTTTTTTTTTGGGGGGCTTTTTTTTTTTTTATCGTGCCTGTGCACACACTTGGGAAATATCCTGCACATTTGGCCATTGGGCTCTACCAGAACCCGACAGCCGCGCAGAGCTGTGCACGCACCATAATGGCTGCACTAGGGAGGGCTGGACACACCAAAGCTCTTAAAGTGTAATAAGAGAAGGCTAGAGCCCCTGTCCACTTTTTATTTCTGTATACTGTATCTGTTTGATGGTTTGAATATGGTGGCTGTAAAGAAACTGATCAGGCTTTCTTAATGAAAGGGGAAAAGAGGCTGCATTGGGTGTGTTTGGGCAGGGCCGTCTTTAACACAGGGCAAAAGGGGCAGCTGCCCTGGGCCCAGTCATTGTGGCGCCCAAAGCAGCTGCCTCTTGAGCCCCCCACTGCTTGCAAACAGTTGATAAGTGAATATGGGTGGGCCCAAAAAAATGTTTACCCAGGGTCCAATCAGTATTTAAGACGGCCCTGTGTTTGGGAACACCTCTGATTACACAGGTTTGGGAAAGGGGTTCCTGCATAATATAAGGGTATGTGTTGGACCTCTCCACTATAGGGGGGGGGGAGGGTTTCTGGGGGTACATTATGTACTTCAAGGCTGTGTCAATTTTCGAGTGTACCGTACGTCAGTGGTCCTCAACCCCAGTCCTCGGAGCCTACTAACAGGCCAGATTTTAAGTATTACCTTGGGGAGATGCAGACTAGAGTACTGCAATCACTGAGCAGCAAATTATATCACCTGTGATGTACTTTAGTTATCTTGCAAACCTGGCCTGTTAATGGGCCCCGAGGACCAGGGTTGAGGACCACTGCCGTATGTGACCATTGGACCATTTTGGCACCTATATGCACAGAACCTTCTGCCAGTCCAGCACAGTGCCTTAGGGCCCATTTAGTTGTCTGCATTTTGGTAACGTGCATTGTTGCGCCCTTCAATTTGAATGGCACCTCAATGCATTAAGGCAAGGTGTAGGCAACCTCAGTACTCAAAACTACAAATCCCATCACTCCTCTGGGAGTCATACCCGTGGCTTCTGGTCTTTCGATGTGTCATGGAATGTTTTGTTTTAATGCAATGCACATAAAACCTTGCGAAAATGTAAATGGGGCCCTTGGTGTTTTTGTCCTCCTCTTTTCCGTCACGCAGTACTTAGGACACGTCTCTCCTTTCCTTCTTTCAGGTTCTAAAGTCTTCCAGCAAACAGAACTATCCATTATTTACCTTTGTCAATGGACACGCTCAAGACTTTGATTTCGCTTGCTCGCCGTTGTTCGAGCAGTCTGACCTTTTCAGGGAGGAGGACGAGACGAGATTAAATAGCTACAGCGCAGAGGAGTTTGTCTTGCTGTAAAGTTTTCTTCGCTCCACGTTCCTGGCGATCCTCTTATCGTTCATCCAACTGCAAATCCTACAACACTAGACTGTTATTCATTGTTTTTATTTTTACAAACTGTTTTTTTTAATTAAAATTTTAAAGTTTTTAGAGCTCGTTAAAAAAAAATCACTATTTTATAAAAGCAGAGCTTTGTAAGGTGGCTACACCGATTGCATGTGCTTTTGGAAGGCTCATGTGAACTTTGAGTCTTTGTATCTAAAATAGTGAAAATTTAAAGCTTCACCGTTGTACATTTTTGATAATTTGTGATATTTTTGGAATTCTGGATTGATGGCTACAGAAGAATTAAATAACAAGGTGGATTTAGAGGTTTGCTTTTTATGGTATTTTAAATGTGATTTAAAGCTAATATTGCTATGGAGTGGAGTTGCTGGCCTGTTTTCGAGGGCAGTGCAGCACAGCTTGTAGTGGTCAGTTACATTCAGCTGAGCTTGTTCTGTAATGTTGAAGACCTTTCGTAGCTCATCCAAGCCTCTTTGAGTGTCAGGAATGTCCCTGCGCCAGTTTCAGGGTATACACCCCAGTATAGTATCTCTGGGAAGGTTCTCATCCATCAAAGTCATGGTGCATCTATTAGTAGTAGTAGATGATCACATGCAACTAGACTTGTTCTGTAATGCTGGAGACCTTCCGTAACTCATCCAAATCTCTTTAGTTGAGTGTCAGGAATGTCCCTGCACCACTTTTAAGGGTATACACCCCAGTACAGTATCTCTGGGAAGGTTCTCATCCATCCAGGTAATGGTGTATCTAGTAGTAGTAGACTGTCGCATGCAACTAGACTTGTTCTGTAATGTTGAAGACCTTTCGTAGCTCATCCAAGCCTCTTTAGTTGAGTGTCAGGAAGGTCCCTGCACCAGTTTCAGGGTATACACCCCAGTACAGTATCTCTGGGAAGGTTCTCATCCATCCAGGTCATGGTGTATTTACTAGTGGTGATAGATGGTCACATGCAACTTGACTTGTTCTGTAATGTTGAAGACCTTTTGTAGCTCATCCAAGCCTCTTTGAGTGTCAGGAAGGTCCCTGCACCAGTTTCAGGGTATACACCCCAGTATAGTATCTCTGGGAAGGTTCTCATCCATCCAGGTCATGGTGCATCTAGTAGTAGTAGATGGTCACATGCAACTAAACTTGTTCTGAAATGCTGAAGACCTTCCATAGCTCATGAAAGCCACTTCAATTTCAATGAGTTTCAGGAACATTCGCTCAGCAGTTTCAAAGTATAGACCAAAATCACTGCCAATATGTCAAAGTTCTCATCCATCCAGGTCATCGAATATGGTCACATTCAACTGGACTATTTCTGTATACAATAACAAGAAGACAGAAAAAAGTGGGGCTTTGCGGGCCGGTGGGAGAAGGATCACACCAAAACCAATATATAAAACATTAACATTTTATTAATTTTATGACTAAAAAAACATGGGCAATTGAACACATGTTAACATACAAACACGTATAAAATCAATTTCATCAGAGTCATTGGGTAGAAATACAACCCATAGAGGGAAAACCAAAGCCTGTATAGGGTGGAAAGTAGGTCTCAGATGGAGGGCGGTCAATGTAGGTCCCCAGCAAGCCGACGTGTTTCGCTCATGGCTTCCTCAGGGCCAGAGAGACCATGACAGACCGGTATTTCCTTTTTTTTTAATGACTCGGGGGATAAGTAGATTACGGCAGGATACAGAACCCAAGGCACATCAATAGTTCAAGGATCGTAAAACGACAATACATTACTGAAAGGTTGTATTAATATGCCTTATGATTTTTTAGATATATTTCGGTTTGTGCCCATTCTGTGATGAAGTGTAGGCCCTTGCATTTACATATTAACGAGCTGGCACTGACAGCCATTCATCCACCTTGGTCAGCAGACAGCTATGTTTTGCATTTAGACGACATGTAAACACCTGTTCATTCATTCATTGGGACACTTGACAAAGTTAAGTCTGCGCATGGAAATTACGGACTCCACCTGTACACATTTGACAATTGCTTACATTAACACATGACAGCTGAACACAGACCAAGTGTCTGCCCCACAAGACACAATCTCCAAACACACGACACCCCACATATTGTCACAGATGTATAGGACACAAAATCCTTTTCATGTAACTGTTTCTATGAGTGATGTTGTACTGTTCAATTGACTTCGGCTTGTAAACCAGTTTCAAGCCGTTTTTGCCGCCGAAATACCCTTTAAATGGGAGCACGAAACTTGAAATAAACCGTTGTGACTGCACCAAGTTTGAGTGCTGTGTCGTCATAAAGCCCCGTACACACGTACCGATGGTCGGCTTACAAATGTTCCTCTTTTCTCCCCGGGATGTCGGTGTCTGCTGAAAAGTGCAAAGACAGCACAAGGACAGCACAAGAATTTTGTCCGCCGACTGCAGAAGTGATGTCATGTAATGGTTAACTTTCCCTGTGTTTTCTATTTTCTGAGCATGCCCAGTCTTGCAAATCTGCGGTCTGTCGGCCGAATTGTGTACTGACAGGCGAACAATCGTCCGTTCTGGTGTCGGCATACAAATATTTTCATGTTTGCACGAAAGACTTTTGTCCGCGGATTGTGCGCAGACATCTGTCGGAGGCACCATACTAACACGCGTACAATCGGCAGATCCTTCGTCCACCGACGTTTGTATGCCGACGATCGGTACGTGTGTACGGGCCTTAACTCCCAGCTGGTTGGAGGGGAAATCCATTATCTATTGGGGGAAGGGCTGTAATATCATCGTGATTGCCTCCTGACGAGGATTGAGCTAACAATTACAAAAAAGGAAATACCGGTCTGTCATGGTCTCTCTGGCCCTGAGGAAGCCATGAGCGAAACGCGTCTGCCTGCTGGGGACCTACATTGACCGCCCTCCATCTGATACCTACTTTCCACCCTATACAGGCTTTGGTTTTCCCTCTATATGGGTTGTATTTCTACCTAATGACTCTGATGAAATTGATTTTATACGTGTTGTTTGTATGTTAACATGTGTTCAATTGCCCATGTTTTTTAGTCATAAAATTAATAAAATGTTAAAGTTTTATATATTGGTTTTGGTGTGATCCTTCTCCCACCGGCCCGCAAAGCCCCACTTTTTTCTGTCTTGTTGTTGTATGCAATCAGGGGTAAGGGCCTCATTACACGGTAACTCATTTGTTTCTAGACTTCTGTAATTTTGAGGTTTCGTAGCTGCTACTTCAGTTACCATAGAGTTTCAGCAACATACCGTCTCCAGTTTCATGATCTATTGTATACCCCAATATGATTGTCTGGAGGTTTCATACTGTATATGCAGGTCAAGGTTTATCGAGTAATAGTTGGTCACATTCAACTGGACTTGTTGTTTAACCACATGCTGACTCATTTACTGCTCCTATACTGTGAGTGGGTGGCGGGTGCAGGCACCATGATGTACCGGTACATTGTGGTGCACGTCGGCGCGATTCATTGACCACTGTGTCAGGTGGATCATGTGCTCAGTACCCGGTTGCTGCCAGGTTTTATTGGCCATAGCGATCACACGATTACAATGTAAACAAAACAGCCATGAATGGCTTCCATTCTTGACTGTTCTGCTTACTATTGTGATGCTGTGGTTGGCCCACAGCTATCCCATGGCTACAAGTCCCCCCCCCCCCCCCTAAGTAATGCAGTGTCAAAAATCTGAAAAGTTAACATCTTAAAATAAAAATGTGTAAAGGGTAACTCTACTTTTGTGGGGAAAAAATAGAAAATAAAGAAAAAGAAATATAGCGTATACCAGGGATTCCCAAACTTTGGCCCTGCAGCTGTTGCCAAACTACACATCCCATGAGGCATTGTAAAACTCTGATATTCACAGACATGATGGGAATTGTAGTTCCTGAGCAACTGGA